>NW_017304576.1:343266-374317 GCF_001594115.1 Trachymyrmex septentrionalis
TATGAAGCAAAAAAAAAACGATAAATGGCTGCATAAAAAACGTTAACGACTTGATCTGGTAAAACGCCGAAACACGGGTATTTTTTTTTATATCTACTTTCAGAATCTTTTTGATTTTTTCACGGGAGGGAATGTGTGTAATACACGCAAGCACTTAATACTTAACGCAACATTGCATTTTAATGAATTTAATAAATAAACAGAAAAGTGTAAACAGAAAATTTACAAAAATACTAAATAGGGCAAAACTACTTGATATATACATTATTGATAAATACGTTTATCAATTATAAAAAATACAAATTCTAAATACAATTGCCCGACCATATTTAAATCTATGTGACGGTCACAATGTATTATAATACTTAAGTACTCATAAGTATAAAATTTCAATTGTAAAAAAAGTAGGGATTCGGACTGAAATTACATTTCGGAATGAAAAACCGGTTACGATCCAAGGTTACCCACTTTTGATTTTGGTTCTTTTTAATGATAACGATAACCGTTACAAGTGTGTAATTACCAAAAACCGAAATCGAAAAAGATCGAAAAGGATCGAAATCGGTCCCAGTAACCGTTACGGTAAAGGACGAAAAACAAAAGTTGGATTTAATCTCGGACCGTTATCCGGACCGAAATATGTTGATCTGAGTCCCTGTAATAAAAAAATTACATTGAATCCTTGTTTTATAAAACTGTTTAAGTTTTTAATATTAACAAATTCGGAAATCTGACAATTTTATAATACTATTCTTATCCTATTCTTATTTATAAACAAAAAATAATTTATTTAATAATTCATAACAAGTTATGTAAAACTCATAATATAAATAATATAAACAATAAAAATTTTATTAGATCGTACATGTGAGAACACAATCAATAAGACATACTGTTAAAAATTTCATGAAATTTAATATACTTTTTAAATTATAATTTGAACTTAATAATTTCATGATATTACATTAAATTTAATGTATTTATAACTGAAAAGTATACTTGTGTACATGTATGAAATTTAATGTATTTTTCATAAATGGTTGTTTAATGTGCACTTTCATTACATTTAAGTAACTACTGTAACTTAATTTTCAGTTTAAATTATTCATTACTTTTAATTTCGTCTATAACCACGAGCTTCATTTATATGTAAAGGAAGCTCGTTGTTACATTTCTAACAATGTACGAATTAAATGCTCATAACGGTTGAAGATGGATCTTTGATGCTTGAATAATTTAATGTGAATTTATATATATTATATATGTACATAACATATGTACATATTTGTAGTCATTTTAAATTGCGCGCCGAAATTTTTATCGAATTTAAAATAACTAATATAACTCATAATAACTAATCTTCCGGCTAAATAGATATTTACTTTACAAATAATTTGTATTATAATTTTTCAATTATAAAGCAAGGATTCAACATATAAATATTTTTCACAATAGTGATAAGCAGAATTTGCTACATGCTAAATGACAATTGCAATAATTGGACACAGTAGTCTTTGGTAAGCTTCTATGGCAGTGTTTCATTTCCTTACCAGCGTGGAGGAGTCGATGGTACAGCTTGCTGATTAATTAAAGATGGTCCGCTATATGTGGCAATACAAATTTCTTTAACATAGAAAACTTAAAAAAAAATCATGTCTCTAATTAAATTTCTTACCTCCAAGCAATGAGAGGTGCCAATCTCTCAGTTAATCTTTGATAATTTCTCTCCAGTTCCCGCTGATAATCTCGCTGGTCGGGACCAATCAAATTCTTGTTACGCCGCAAAGCATCGAGACATTTTTTTTGGAAATCTTTGAAACACAAACGAAGCTTGTGTTGCAGTCTGCTCGGTTGCGCATTTTGTTCGCGCAAACCGGAAAGAAATACGATCGCTACTTCAGCAGGTCCTTGATTGACCGTCGTCCCAATGCAACCTTGAAGGACCATTTGCAGCATCTTTGCATCGGGTGGTTCTTGAACGGTCGCAGCGGCCACCTAATTAAGATATATACAAAAAATGTATTATATGTATATATTATAAAATTAAAAATAAAGTGTCAAAGGAGCAATATCGATACCTCGGTAGTCTTCTTCTGTATGTCTTCAATTGCTACTTCAATGGGACTTAGGACTATCTGTTTTCGAGCTACGACTCGAATTCTGGTTTTCAAATATGGGAAATGTGTCGCCACTGTTAATATAGTCTTTCGTTTGCATTGTTCGCGTAATTCGCCGTGTGCTTTGCCACCAGGAGTAAAAGGTGTCGCATAAACGAATCGTTCTAAAAACAAAGCCATCATAAAAATATTCCAAAATTATTTGTAACAACAAAATGAAATATTTTGTCTTAATCAACTCACTTATATTGAAATTTCGATGGAAAACTGTTGGTCTGTGTCTAAGCTCGTGCGTTTCAAAATACGGTTCTACATAAGTGATCTGTACATAAGCTTTATCTGATTCCAGCTTGCTAGGATCCACAGGATTTGAATCCTTTATTATAACTATATTATCCGCGCCGAATCTTTCGGCATAAAAGTTCTCGAGTCTCGAGAATATCTCCGGAAGTTTCGTCAAGGTGGGCTCTTTGTAAACAAATTCTTCGCCGGCGAGATCACCAAATCTGGCACCGTAAAAACCAACTCTAAAGTATGTTCCGAAAACACGTTTGCCGGCCAATTGTTCCACACGCGTATACGCCTCGTGAAGTTTACTAAAAAAAAAATCCCCAAAAAGTATCATGTATATATATA
Source organism: Trachymyrmex septentrionalis (assembly GCF_001594115.1). Taxonomy (NCBI): domain Eukaryota; kingdom Metazoa; phylum Arthropoda; class Insecta; order Hymenoptera; family Formicidae; genus Trachymyrmex; species Trachymyrmex septentrionalis. The sequence continues at coordinate 346,020 of NW_017304576.1, forward strand.
AATTTGAAATACAAAGATATTTTCTCTCTCTTTCTCATATTAAATAATTTAAATTTTCTTACCCGTGAATATTAGCTAATTTTTTGTAGTCGTGTGCAGCTTCTGCTATAGGTAACAACACCCTATAGACATCAGGAATAGCTTCGTACATTCCAGCTGCATGAAAAGAGCTAGCTGCGTGCTCTAATAAACCTGCCAATCCGCTTTCTGAAAAATCAGGACCTAAGCAAAGTCCTTCTTCCCTTCTGGCTAACACGTCATCGCCGACAGCGCTTTCTTCTAAAGCATTCGGTGTCACAGCATTCAAAGCGACGGCTCCTACAGGCCGACCACCGCCACCAGGTTCTAACAAATGAAGATATTCCGCTACCAGAGCGGCACTATGCACTAAACACATTGCTGCTTCTGTATGATTTTTCCTTTCCATGTGCTGCTGTGCCATGTTTGCGAGCCAAGTCAGACGAAGATCAGGTGATCCTTGATAACCCTTGGCGATTCTAAACAAAATTTAGATATATCCTTTAATTTAAAGCTCGTTATGCTTTAAAAATACAAATTAAATTATTATCATTAGTAAAGATTCAAAAATCTTACTATACCTATACATTAGATCCAAGAGCATTTCAGGATCCTCTTGGAATTCCTTCATCTTAACAGTATCAGAAAGAATCATATGAAGATTGAATAGTAGATCCTTCACTTGTTCAGGAAAACTCGTGTCTGCAAGCTCTGTATCTCTCTCGGCGTACACCAGCACCGTTTTCAAGGCTCTACGTAACGCTCCTTCGCTAGGAGCTCTTCCTCTGCCAACAAGAGCGGATAATGATGTTGTAACTTGCATCTTGACGCGTGCAAAATTCTGTGAAAAATGTAAGATTAAAATAATGCTTCATAAACTACTAATACAATATGATATCTCATGACAGCTTACATTCCCAATTTCGAAATTTTGTCGCATCAGTAAATACAAACTCGCAGCTGCGTGACTTCTAATAGCACTTAAAGGCGAGCTACACCGAGTGAGCAGTGTTAAACACAAATCTCCACAACGCTCGCTTTCCTCATCGAACAATGCACTATGATACTTGAAGACTAGAGCTCGCTGTGTATTGAACATGTGCTGAAGAACCAATGTACTTTGGTTTCTAGCCAGGGCTCTTAATAACACTTTCAATACCGCACCAACAACTGCACCTACATAATTTTGAACATGTAATTTATCTTTCCTTGTCGTATTTAAGTAATTATAATGAAATAAAAAATTTGTGAATACCTCCACCGCCATCAGCTTGAACTACAGATTCTAAAGTATCTAATACGACAAGAGAAGCCTCAGCTGCTAAAGCTCCTTCTATATGGGCGTCTTGTTCCACAGCTCTTCCCTCCGGTTGTTCGCAAGATCTTGAAGAATCAATATATTTATATAATTATAATTTCATATTATATAAACATATTATATAAATATATTAAATTATAATTATAATTTAAATAATTATTTATACCTATAAGGCATTTGATCTTTGCGCCATCTCAATTTATCTCCGGTCACTCTCTCCTTTCTTCGCAACATCATTTCGCTCCTAGCACTTCCCTGACCAAGAATCACGTCTTCCAATCGCGATCTAATATCACTAGTGGCCGTTGCTTGAGGTGGCAATCTTTTAAGTGCTTTTTTGCCTTTGTACTCAAATGCTGCAGTAGCTATATTCAATACTTGCAGCAAGCTTAATATGCGTCTCGCACTGAGTTCGGAGCACCATTGTGCTAGAGCAGTTCGCTCCAATCCCTTGAGCACCCATAAGGCACACATTAATAAATGTCGAGTAGCTTCGGAACTCAAAGATACGCGGCATTGATTGCCCGCAGTATCCGCCGATACTCCGCCTGCAATGGCCAATGCTACCGATTGCGTGATTGATCCGGATTCATCCGGATAAACGCTTTTATCTTTGGAGTCCCAATGATAAAGTTGGGGTAAAGCATCCATCAAGATACTAAGTAATGGTAGATATAGCGCAGCGACTCTGGCCTTCGCTGCAGGATCGGAATATCGTGAATCAGCGTCATGGCAACTCATAAGATGTCGAACAGTTCCGATAGCTTTATTCTGTAGCATCGGATTTGGTATCTCTAAGGTGTTTGCCAGATCGGACAGAACGATGCCGACCAGAAAATGCTGCTGCCTGAATTCTTGACTGAGTTCCGAAAAGCGAGCTCTATCGCCGGGCACGAGAGTGGATATCAGACTGCCTGAGCTGCCGGTTGATGGACTGGGTGATGCCGGAGCGGATCCTGATGTATAGCCAGTGCCGAAGGGAAGGTTCAATGCTACGTAGTGCTCGTGCGAGCATACCGTTCTCACGAGATCGAGTTTCAGAGCGAATAATGCCGCCGAATCAGGAATATGCATTGACGCATCCGACAGCGAACAACAGGCGGCGCGAACAAGTGACAATACGAATCCTCTGTCCATTACAGATAACAGGTCAGACAAAAAATTGCCAAGACTCGATATTAAATTGGATGCCACGCGGATCTCCTTGCCACAACGAGATATCACCTCCGATGTTAACGCGGCGGTAAGTGTAGCAACGTCATCACAAAACTGTGGTGAAAATCTCAATTTTCGCAATGCCTCTAAGGATCCCATTTCGGACAACGTCACGACCATCGAACGCATTATCAACTCTAAGAAGAACCAGGAATGAGTTATCGCTAGCTCGCGTGCCTGACCGGTGGATACAACCCAGTGCAAAGCAAGTTCCTCATGTAGAAGTCTTCTGGTGGGATGACTATTGATTGAGGGAGATTCTTGCCGCATCGACGCAGTTCTGTCCAATCCTCGTGAATGAATCTCCATCTCCAAATCTTCCAAAGGCAAATCAGGATTGCTCTGTGCTCGAGCAACGCTCCCGATGTGAGTCATGCTCGGTAGAGAACATTGATACGCTATGTAAGTGGCCAAAAGGGCATGTCTTCCATGTGCGTCCAGTTGACCGTCCGGTAGATTGGTGATATTTCGAACAAGCAGTCCTAAAGCCTCAAAAATGATAGCGGCGACGTTCAATGATTGAGACGGTAAGGTTGGCGGTCGCACCAGAAGACACAGTAATTGATCCAGTAATTGAGGAAGAGATCGTACTAAAGCAGAATGCGAGGCGCGTGCTAATTCGAGAAGCGCCGATTTCAATTCTGATTCCATACCCGCTTCGCCTATACGAGGCGGAACTTGACCAGTTTCCAAAAATCCACACAACGATAAAAATCTGTAATATGGAAATTATGTTAAAAATTATTACATTTCTTTAATTCACTTTACAAGAGTAAAAGATAGTGCATTATTACCTATCGATATATTTGTCTTGCGGATGAACGCTGGAAACGGGCTCCAATATGACAGTGAAGACTCCTCGGTGAGCATCTACCCATCGAGTGCCTGGTAAAAGAACATCAGGAGCAATATAGGAATAATTTGCAGGTGGTGGATCCAACATAGCAGGCAAACTGAATTCGCCTGATTGAAGATGACCATCTCTTAAAAGCGGTAGCCACTACAAATAGATTTATATATTCAATACATCAATCAAATTATTGATCTACTAGTTTTATTAATTATTGATTTAAATTTACTGTATATGCGACTGCCGTTTCGACGTTTGGTTGTTCCACTTTCTTCTGACAACTAATGTGATAAAAAGTGAATAATAAGTGATGTTTCGCACTTAAATCCGCGGGTAGCCTCATCTTGATTTCATCGTAAAAATTTGGATTCTTGTTGTGATATGACACGGAAGTGAAATACTCGTGCGTCATCTCGGGACATGATGATCTACCAAAGATAGCTGTGAGCGCATCGGCTTCTTGCTCACCTCCCATAAGCTGAATTCTTACAGCAATATTGCGAGCTGAGCCAGTTCTAGAACTAAAGTTTGCTTCCTACGAACAATAGAATATAATTCTAATATCGTGTAATTAATAAAAAATAATTGGTCATACAATTTTATTTGATACACACCTTAGGATAAAGATAAAGGAGATTGCGATATGTTAAATCTGGCGAAACAACTTCGCTCGGAAACTCGAGTATCTCCTTAACAGGTCGACTCTTTTCATCCGGATATGGAACTAATCTTCTAAGATCAGAATCGAGACACCTCGGCAGCTCTTCAGGTCTGGGACTGAGATCCAATTTCAATATCCCTGGTAAGCATTTTAATCGTTTCAAGTTAGATCCAGGTCTTCGTAATTCAACCAAAAGTTTATAAAGATCTTCATCGCGAAGTCGTTCGCTTTCCTGTTTGAAAAAGCTCGAAACAGTTAAAGTAATGGGCCTGTAAGAATATCAAGATGTTATTTTGATCATAAAAGCTCATTGTAGAAAAATGGAGTATTATACAAACCTAAAGTTATCGAGACAATTGGCAAAATCGTCTGGTGACCAACTGCGTCTTTTGTCTGAACTCCGTCTTTCTAGCGAACCTCGTCGCGTCGGTGGTTCCATTTTCTTTCGCCACTGTTCCAGACCACCCGATTTTCTGTCTAAGGATCCAGCGCTACCAGTGCTATCCGTGTCACCACCACCACCAATTACACCAGACAAATGAATTGCAGTCCATGCGAGAGGCATTCTATAACGACCAAGGCGTTCACATGCAGCGGTAGCGGCAGCTTTAACCTGCGGAAAAGAATAAAACAATAATGTATAAAAAAATTGTTATTTTGAATCGTTACTATCTTTTCTTATTTTCTTACTTTATCTTTATTTTTATCTTCACGTAAATATGGTTCGGCACACTCCGATATATCACCTTGCAATACTTTTTCTAGTCGTACGACAAGAAACAAATCAGGACTGGGTTTGCTGATGCTCAAAACACAGCTTCTGGCTAAAGTACTTGCATCGCTATAAGCAATGTGTCCTCCAAGCATTCTTTTTAACCCTTCTGAATTCATATCGACATAGAAATTCTCCGATACCTGAACAACAATATGTAATTAACATTAATTTGTAATTAGCATTTTATATATTCTAGAAGTTATAATTTTAATCATATAAAAAGATATCATACTTTTTTCTTTTCTCTGGCATCGTACAATGCAAGGCTCGCGAATATTGGCTCCACTTCTAGTTCTAATTTTAATTGCAGACATTTCACGAGAATTTTATGAGCAAAAGGCTCTGTAGGTTCTGGAGCAACATTAATTTCTTGCCATTCATCATCAGGAGAAGTTGGAGGAGCATAAAGAGGAAATAAGGCTTCCTGAAAAATAAATATTTAATCAAAATAAAACCTACAAGAGCTTGTCAACTTTACAATTCTGTACCTGTCGATCTTCCAGTCTTTTTTGTTCGTTCATTTGATCAATTGTTTCAAGGCAAACGCGATCTAATAAAGTCGGCAGAAGAGGATCATGTTGCGAATGTCGCAAATCCAAACTTGCCCAAGATCCTCTTGGAGTATCTCCGGAATTGGACAAATCATCCTCCTCATTCGGTGATATACAGCCATTTGCATCTTCTTGATCTACCTAATTGAGATAAATTACTTTTATCTCCTACTCACATCACATAAATTAATTATCTCCAGCACTAGAAACCTCAAAATCTTGTCTAGGTGTATCCTGAAGTAATCTGTCTCTGGCAATAGGTGAGATTCTCCCTTTATATTTGCGATGTATTACGATCCAGTCTGAAGTAAAACTTTCAATGCATCTTTTCACATAAGGTGACACGGTATCTCTGAAAGCCAAATAATTAAAATAAAGAATAGATTTTATCATATTTATTATATATTTACTGTATATACAAATTTTAAATAATATATAATAATTGATAATGCTTCAATTATTTGTTCTTACATTGATTCGTGTGGTACTACTGGCTCCTCTGTTCGAATTTTCCTCTTTACAACTCTCAATTCAATATCTCCCGGAGGAAAATCTAGTACCGGTTTTAAAGGATCACGGTCTAGCACTGACTGGTGTTGTCCTAAGAATTCTTCATAATCAAGTGGTTCTAACACCTCGCACAACGACATCTACATAATGGTTAAATATTTTACTTAATGATTAAATAATTTATTTCAAAATTAGTTATAATATTTTCATATTTTAGTTTTCCAAAGAAAATGCTTACCGTAGAAGAAAATCCTGATATACTGCTACCACTTTTGGATAAATCACGAGAATAGGAAGTAGAAGTAGCAATTTGCCGCCTTACATCAGCAGCATGTTGTTTGCTTAATTTATGAGCAAATGCACGCTGGACTGAAGACATTATAAATGTCCCAGTGAAATAATCTGACGAGATTCTACAAAATAAAAAAGATTATATGAATAAATCTATTTTGATAAAATACTATAAATGATTTTAACCATTAAACTCAAATTAATAATTGTAATGTATTTTTTTCCTTTACGGAATGCAAATTTGATTTTTTTTTTTTTTTAATAAAATAATATATAGTATCTTTAAATTTGCATTATTTTAATACACACACACACACACACACACACACACACACAAACAAACACAATTATTATTTTATTCATAAATAATGCGTGCTTCTAATTATAACAACAATATATTATAACAAATCTAGAAATAGTAAAACTGAAAAGTAATGATTAATATTCATAAGTTGTGAGAATAGCTTGGAAATGGAGCAGAAATTATAACTGTGCCCAAAACAAAATAATGAGATATCGCAACAAGAATATGTATTTATTACATCGAACAATTACTTATGTTAATCCAAATTCATCGAGAACGAGTTGGTTGTGAGTAATCAAAATCGCCGACAAGAATTCGCTGTTCTTCAATATTTCCTCAAACTTTGACACGTTTATATTTGACGTGAATCCTTCACTGACGCTTCTTAGAACTGTCAGACTAATTAAAACTTAAAAACTGATCGGAGTGATCGGAAGAACCAGATTTTAGGCGACTTTTGCTACTCTGCACTGCACTACAATTGATCACACTGCACTGCCTATACTTGTATTGTCAATTGTAGTGCCAGAAAGACTTTTGTCGACTTGTGTCACTTCAGTCACTTGTAAATGGAAAGCGCCCATAAATTGCCATAAGTAAATGCTCCCTGATTATCTGTGTGATTTATACATGTGAGAGTGGATGAACACAAATATGGCGCTGTCCAGTGCTGTCTTCAAACGTAGAGGCGAAATCGGCATAGGAGTCTGTAGTTGAGTAACAGCTGTTGTGAAAAACGATAATAAGCAGACATCGGGCATGTCATAAGAAATGCAGAAAACGATAATAATGATGTGTAACAGGAAATCCGAATCCAAACGGCGGAGTCAGTTCGTATAATCTGAGAGATTTATGGAATTTCACAAACGTCATGTGTCCTGCACTATTGGAAAACGAGGAGCGATGTTTGGGTGGCATGACTTTTTTCGCGCAAAGCCACCCAGGGGAAGTGTGCGGCAGCAACGGTCTACCACTCACCCCGAATTCCATAACTATCTACGGAAAGGCGCAATTTCTAAAGACCATCTACCATCCTCATCTCTCTCCCTATCTTGACATAATTAGAAGCAAACACGGTGAGTCCTGACAACGCAAATTAATTTGTTTCTCAGTGAGACTGTATAAATTATTTTTGTATATTTGTAGAGAGAATTGTAGTTGTTACGGAGTACAGTGGAAATCCATTGAGCACTAGGTATGATTTAAGTACAAAAGAAATCGTCAAGATATCCTTTCAGAGTCTCTTAGCGTTACGACGCATGAACGAACTAGATCTTGTGCATAGACACTTGAGTCCAGATAATATATTGATTAAGAAAAATGGTGATGTCCAGTTATACAACTATGGATTGTATTACATGACAGATGGAGGAAAGAATGTATCTTTTCCAATTGGGTATTTTTTCAAATATTTCTTTTTACTAAAATAAATATTAATGGTTTTATATATATATATATATATATATATATCTGTATATATATATCTGTTATAAAATTATAAATAAATTTTCTTTTCTCAGTTCTCCAAAATACACAGCACCAGAGGTACTTCTAAATCCTAGTCCGAGTGGTGTTAAAATAGACTCTTGGTCTCTGGGAATGATTATAGCGGAGCAACTATTAGGACAACCTATCTGGCCTGGTATAAAATTATCCCAGTGTTTGAGGAGAGTTCTGAGCTTAATATTGTGTGATACTGGCATATTTGAACGTCTTGCCAGAGAAAATAATTGTTTCCATACTTATGAAGTATGGATTTATCTATTATGTATTATAATCTATTTACATTATAATGTTATATATCTTGTAACATTAACATCTTTGTATCATATAGAAGTTACCAAGAGAGCTAAAGGAATTTGTAGATTCATGTCTGCAAATTCATCCTACTAAGCGCAAAACTCCAGAAGATTTACTGGAGTTGCCGATATTTGCGGAATATTTAATAAGAAATACACAAGAAAAGGAAGAAAATCTCTATAAGAATGTTATTGTTAGAAAAATGGATGAGTTGTATTATCTATGGCAATTGGCCGGTGGAGATATTACTATAGATCTAAAAAAGCAGAGTCTCATTAGATCAAGACCACCTATCTTATCTATTCCAAAGTAATTTTCAAATATATATGTATAAAATAATCATTTATATAATTATATTGTTCAATGCGATTATATCAAATATTTGAATTTTTTGTTTCAGCTTAGTCATATTACTTGGTCAAATGTTTGGTCAGAGAGACACTGCTAGTCTACTCGATGTAAGGGTCGTAAAAGTTCCTATGGAGACTCTTCGCCAGCGTTTAGCTCATATCCCATACATAGCAAACTATCCTTGGTTAACAAACCAGTCAGCTCACTTTTATCTCTCATCCTGTATCTATCTTAATATTATGAATTGTTATAAAAATTTTACATTACAGAATGCGAGTTCAGGCGCAAGAAGATCTGACGAATGCCGCATCTCAGTTGCCATTAATTATAAGGGAACGTGATACAGAATATCAGTTTTATAGGCTTGTCCTATTCGACAGACTTTTACAGGCTTATCCGCTCACTCAGGAGGCAATTATCGAGGAAGCACATAAAGATATACCGCCTCCAGTTAGAGGTGCCGTATGGGCGGCTTTACTTGGTATCACCGGCGATATACAAAAGCGTTATGATATGATTGATAAGGAAACGCCCACTCATACTGATCGGCAGGTATATAATTGCATATTATAATATGATACTCGACATGTAAATGCATTTTGCTAATAATTTGATTTCAGATAGATATATAATAATTTCAGATAGAAGTGGACATACCGAGATGCCATCAATATAGTGAATTACTGTCATCTGGTGCTGGACATGAACGATTGCAAAGATTGCTAAAGGCGTGGGTCAGGAATAATCCACATTACGTTTATTGGCAAGGGCTCGATTCGCTTACAGCTCCGTTTCTTTATCTAAATTTTAATAATGAAGGTGTGACTATCCAACATGCATATTTTGGTTTCTTTATCTGTAACTGGGATATAAAATCCTGGTAACTCTGAAACATTTTTCTAATTTTTAAATAGTATAATGATTTGGAATAATTTTATATTTCATATCTTATTTTTCATGATTTTGTTTTGTTATAATTTTTTAGTTGAAAATTTTTAAATTTCTAAAACTATATAATAATTTTTTTATACATAGTTGAATAATAATAATTTTTTTATAGTTAAAAATTTTAAAACTTTTAAAACTATATATGTATAACAAAAAACTTTAATAGGATCTGTATATTTATTTAGTTATAAAAAATATGTTTTTCTGTTACGAGTTAATGTATCGCGCAATTGGTTTTAGCTCGAGCTTTTGCGTGTCTGTCAACCTTCATACCGAAGTATCTCCACAAGTTCTTTCTGAAAGATAATTCAGCGGTGATACAGGAATATCTGGGAAAGTTTTCCCAAATTATTGCGTTCCATGATCCCCAATTAGCTAATCATCTGAAGTCCATAAATTTTGTACCGGAACTTTTTGCCATACCATGGTTTCTAACGATGTTTTCACGTAAGTTTTGTTATTGATATTTTCATCATATTATTAATTGATATAAAAATTAAAAAATGATTAATGTTTTAGATGTATTTCCATTACATAAAATATTGCATCTATGGGATAAACTATTACTGGGAGACTCATCGTTTCCTCTTTTAGTTGGATTAGCGATATTGAAGCAATTGCGAGATTCCTTATTAATGTCAGGTTTCAATGAGTGTATTCTCCTGTTCTCTGATTTACCTGAAATTGACATAGAATTATGCGTTAAAGATTCCATGACAATGTATCAAAACACACCCGCTAGCATTACATACAGAAAACACCAATACAATACAGCAAAGGTACAGTATTGTTGTAATTGATTAATCTGCATATTATAAAATTCTAATTAATTTGTAGGATGCAAACTGGATTGAACCCGAAGCGGGAACCGAAAAGATGCCAAGAATAAGTGTGGAAGACTTTTTAAATCTTTACAACAATTCACCGAGTAAAGTTATAGTGGTTGATGTACGTAGTAATATACAGTAAGTATTTATTTTCAAATTGTAATAACAAAATTCTGTTGAAAGGATTTATTTCCTAAACTAATCTGTTTTTAACAGATTCGAGAGGGGTGCTGTTCTCGGTAGTATTAACATTCCATTTACAAGTGTGCAATTATCTCAAACTCACATCGACACACTCGGGCCGCATGCAAAACCGTTGACAGATAATAAAAGCAATGTTGTTGTGATTATTGGACCGCACAATCAAAACAATGCACTGGCAAGTAAATCATATATAAAAGGAAATTGTGAAGAGAGATTTAATTGTAATATATTTTCTATTAGTTTGCAGAATTTCTGGTAAAATGCAATGTCATAGGAGTCTGTTCTCTGCAAGGCGGAATGAATGCGTTACGCTCTAAGTCTCCGAATATTATAGTACCTGCACGTTAATTGAATTACGTAATTGAGTTACTATATATATAATACTCAAATGTATTCTCTATAGTATATACAAAAAGTAAAGTTTACATAGTACAATTGATATACGATATCTGTAAATCTGTATAACGATCTTGTACAATTTTGTTATAAAAAATTTCATTGTATCGCGTGACTTGATTATTCACAAATGATATGCCATATATGCTTCGTATGTGTACATCTCCGGTTGCCATGACAACGAATGTCAAAGTTGTGGACACTAAAGCTTAGACATGTGCCTTTTGTTGCACACTTTTTAATTAGTTTTACTCATATAATATTAATTTAGGTAAAAAAGTATGGATGTACCACCGGATCTTCACAAATGGCTAAGAAAATGTTTGAAGAAGGAGTTCGGAAAAATTATACAAAACGCTATAGACAAGGAGCAGGTGCCCAGCGATATCGCCTACAAACTCTCACATTCCAAGGATATGACTGCTTTGTTGAATTCTATGAAGAAGGCAATCGCCGAGCAATACGTGGTGGTAAAACCTTCATCCGCGGCATCGCAATCGCAATCGTCACATTCCTTCGCCAGCGATATCGCAGCAGACGACTGGACTTCTTCGCAAGGAAATGCGGAAGAATACAACTGCATTATTGACAAAATTAGTCGTGACAAGCCAGTCCACGTGAGACTGGCTGGCTATGAAATTTTATTAAAGATTGAATTATCCAATATAAATAACAGTTCTCAGTGGGATGTTTTCCAAAAGACGTTGCTGGATGGTCTCACAGATGATAGCAGAGCTATATTCGATGCTAGCATGCAGGTACATGCAAGGTTGCTGAATTGCTCGCAATTAAACCATATTTACAACAATTTATTGAACGCATTCAATGCGCAATATCATTCGCAGAAATTGCGCGAGACTCTGCCCACTCTAATCTCCGGAATTAATTTCAAGTTTTTCCTGCATGAAAAACTGTTTTACATAATGCATCTGATAGTTCGCTATCAAGAAGAAATGTTAAAAAACACTAGGCTCAGCGACAAGACTGTGGAAGAAGTTATAGAGCAATTTGTAGTATTTCTCAGTACGCATAGTTTTGGCAACTCGTTGCAACCTAAAACTTTAAACATGCTAAATATTATCTCGGTATTAGAGCCGCAGGCCAAATGGAGTAAAAGGTGGCTTCATAGTCTCTCTACCAGGAGAACTTTCATTGTTATTCTAGCAAAGTCTCCGACGTTTCTGCAAAACGTTATTGAATGCGTTAAGAGCGGTGTGGCAGAAACACCTTGTTCCTTGTCCATCTCTATCACGGATGAAAATAACGAGCTATGTATCCCTGGCAATACGATAGAAACTGCAACTTATCTGCATTGTTTGACCTTTGTCTCGCAGCTCTGCAGCTGTGAGGCGGGTAGAAAGTTGCTCGCGGAGAGTTCATTAAAAACGCCATTTGATGTGGCTGATTTCTTAATAGAATTATTGAACTCTTTAAATAAATTAGCAGCAGACGCTCCAAGTGGAGTATATAATACTTCTTGTAACGCTCTTCAAAATATGCTCGATGTTTCGGATGTACTATACAACGCTGACTTTTACCATGCTACATTATGTCGCTTGGCATCTCTTTCCGAAAATAATATAAAGATTTGGCCACATACGTTAAACATTATTTCTCACATGATAGATACGACAGACGGTCCGGCATTTTTGACTACAAATTGTAAAGAGCATTCAACAAATTCTGAAAATACCTCATCAAAGTGCCCAGTTGCAATCATAATGCAATGTATGTCGAATTTATTGAAACAGCCGTTTTCTATAATGGATATAAAATGTATCCTAAGTTCATTTAATCTAATAGAAAAATTATTCGATATTTATGACGTTTATGAGGCCGCGCAAGAACAGATTGAGATGCAGTTCTATCCAGCTGTTGCTAATTTTTACAAAAGAATAAATAAATGCAGTGTTGAAAACGAAAATAAAATTCAACAACTCGATAGGTAGATTTATAAAAAAATAGATTTTATTTCTGAAAATCTCAGCTTGCAATCATATATAATCTCTGAAATTCTATTACAGTGCTGTTAAAAAAGTTTTATTAAAAATGGTATCAATACCACTCGGATTGCAAGCGCTCGTCAATGAGAAGTTAATATTCGAAGAACTGATTCGTGGATTAATCGCTCCTTTAAGAGTAATCTGGAGTTCTACTGACATAGTGAGCTTCATTTCATCGGCTGGTTATTTTGATCTGGGCTACAATGTGCTCGCAAATCTCGGATCCCATGTTCTGTCAACTTTATTATCGCAAACCTGCACAAACGCAAAGGATTCCAGATTTTTTTATGATCCTTGGGATAGAGAAAATGTTCACGAATTTCTACATATTCTCACATTATTTTCTCTTAATTTTAATTGTACGAAACTGAACCATTTATATTTCTTATTGTACATATTCTTAACATGTAATGGATATATACATCCATTAACAGGTTTTGCCGCGTTTATGGTCAATGATAGCGAATCGGATAATGACGAGGAAAAGGATTATCCTTCAAATTTGTTTGAATTACTGCAGGCTGCAATAGACGAGGATTCAATTTATCATTATTTAGCTCTTCTATCGTTGAATACTGTAATTTGGAATCTAGACGTTTGTGCTTATTTATTAAATTTGTTAAATTTCCAGGTAATACATTATATGCGATGAAACAGCAGCTGTATACTTGTATATAATAATGTAATAATAATTTTTTAGGAAGCACTATTAGATATTCAGAAAAATAGCACAATTTTCCTTGAAGTTCGCAAAGAAAGCGACGATGAGACTTATTATAAGACAGAGGACGATATTGATGATGATGATAAGCCAGAACTGCGAAAGGAATACATAATTGATGAATGCAGTTTCGTACGACATGATATTTTATTAAAATCATATTACATGACATATAAAAAAAAACAATGTGTGATACCATTTGAAGAATACGAGCTTTTTTCGGAATTTCCACCTCCCAGAATATACGCAGATATGATGGATTACCGAGAAATGGAATGCGATTCAGAGCTGAACGATATGCTGCAGGAGGAAAGGCCCGGATTGCTAGATATCAGTTGGGTTTCACAAGTTAGAGCGGCTCATAAAGCCTCACGATGTCCAATTAAGGTAATTTCATAAAGATAAATTTAGTATTCTATTTAATAACAGAAATTAGAAAAATAATTTTTATTTTAGAATTCCATGATGACGAATTTGTTAAATCAAATGCACAAAGCTATTCCAACTGCGGAATGGGTAGAGCAGTTTGAATGGCAGGAGAATATAACATACGATATAGATTATTGGCTTCCGGAAGATATGCATGCTATTAACATTGTTTTGAATTATGCTGAACAACGAGAGATTTTAAAGAACAATAATGACAGTCAGAGGAATTTGAAACAATTCATTCATTCTGCCTACATATTTATACAGTACAATAAACCGAACAGATTCGAGGGATTTGATTGGTTCTTGGCAACAGTGTTTATTATCTGTGATGGAGATGTGGATAAGTATGTAACTCGATATATATATATATATATATATATATATATATATATTATCTTTAAATATTTAATTTATTATTGGAGGAAAGAAGTTAGTATAAAAAAATTGGAGCCTCAGCTGACCGCGAATTAATTCTTTGACAGTTTTGTTTAATTTCCGGTATGGTCACGTATAGTGGCATACATAGTTCTTGTTCAATCAATACTTTTTGCGATATTTTAATCACAAAAAAATTGATCAAATAAAAATTTCAAAGCTATCAATAGCGATTAACTCAAGCAAATCATATATCATCATTGGCAGGTCTCAGATTGAAAACTTAGTTCTCATCGGATCAATGTTTCTTTATTATCATCAACCCGTATCAATATTTTCTTTTCATCATTGACCAGATAATATGCTATTATATCAATATATTATTAAATATCCTAATTAGCAATTGATTATAGATGCAAGACTTTTATCATGCAAGTAATTCAATTTCCATCAACATTGCTTCTCTGGCCGAAATTAGGCAAAGTTATCGATGAAAAAAATAACGAAGGCACTAGTTCGCAGTTTACCTTTATGCAAGTTTTAGAAACTATGGTTAACATCGAGCTTCCAAATATTAAATATGGATTAAAGGTAAATTTTGTAATTTAAAAAATTTGTTTACCTAAAAATATAATGTTTTGATTTTCAAACGAAAAGGATGTCTTCGGTGTCAATTGGTGGATGATATTCAATAGAATGTTGTCACAATGCTTCTGGGGAATCCTTCCATGGAGCGAAATCGTTCATTTTTTTGCAATATGCATTTTATATCCATCCGATTATATGGTGTATTATTCTGTATCATTTTTGCAATTTTGCCAGGAAGAGCTACTGCAGGATTTAACAAACAGAAAAATGTGGCCGGAGTGCATGGTATATACATGAAATGTACTAGAGTTATTTTCTTTTAATATCATTAGATAACTTGCTAAATGCATTTTTCTGCAGGTATTGGATGAGTATCGCTGTCATAATTATATTACGTATATGGATAATTTAGGTCAACGATATAGAAATCGGATTTTACCCGCAATGACTAAAAATTTAAATTCGGAAGATGAAATATAATATATATATATATATATATATCACGAGATGTTAATTCAAAAAGCATGAAAAAAAGATGTGTACCATTCAACATTATCGAAAAAACAAATTACACATTCATGCAAAAGAAAATATCTTAACATGAAATAATTAAACACTAGTAAAATGTATGTATATAACAAATAACAATTAATTATTGTAATTAATAGTTCCTCTGTTTTTCTATTTCCTATAAGTGCTTTCAATTTTCATTAGCTATGATGGATGTATGTATGTACACTTTGCACATATATGAGAACATTTTCTGTATAGATTGTATTTAGAAATCTTCATGTATACAACATAACATTGACTCTGGTACTCGCATAATTCGCATACCTGCGAAATCCAACGATATACGAGTTATCGCTTGCAGAGTTTCCAATGATAATACCTCAAACACAAAAATCAGATACCTTTTTACACATATACGGTACAATAATCTCTCAATATTGTCATTCACTCTTTTACTTGCTAATTAAACAATCAATCTTCATGGATTGTAAAAAGTTTTGCTACTTCATTTAAATCATCATACTTCGTGTTTCCTGCAAGAACCTGAAATAATATAAAAATTATTTCTATTTAAATTATATAATGTTATATGATTGTATCTGAATAAATCAGGAATATTTGAAAGGAGTTATAATATAAATACAAAACAGATTAATGCTGATAAATTTACCCGTCTGGCAAGCGACATTCGATTGAAGATATTCCACAGAACTATTCCTACTACAACATCATCTCGTAGATAGAAAACAACGCCCTTCTCAAAATCTTTGTATTTCGTAGATTGCTCTGGTTTTATTTTATCTCCAAGCTCTTCTTTCTTTTTTTCTTCTGCATTATCTTCTGTATTATTATTTTTAATAATTTGTGATATCGATGACTCCGATTTTTCATTAGATTGCGAGACTTCAGAATTTGTTTTTTGTTCCTTTAGGAAAAAAAAAATTGTTCAGAGAAATACTTTTATAATTAAATATATCATATGTTTATTATAAGGATTACTTACATCGCTAAGATTATTAACCGTATTTGCTTCTATCGTTTTTGCAAAAACTCCAATAGTTGGCAAAGATGAGTCTACAATACCTATCGCTTCATACCCTACATCAGGTCCCAAATCTGACCAAAACATCGATTGATGCAGATAAGGTTTACCTGTAAAGAAAAATTTACGTGTCCATACTTTCGTAAATGTATTATTTTAGAGATATCTCTGAATTTGTTGAATTACCTGCGCCGGTCATATTTTCACCTGCTAATCTTCCAGAGGTAACTGCATGATCATGATGTTCAACTCTTCTTCTACCAAGTTTGACGTCATAGAAACATGCGGCGTCTCCAGCAACCCAAAGATTGCTTCTCGCCTCTAATTCAGCGTTAACGAGAAATCCTCCTATTTTAGGATCTGTCTCTAAATTGGAAGTTGTTGCCAAATCTGTATTTGGTTGAACACCTACCGCTACTATTACTTGATCAGCATCAATCTTTTTACCACAAAAAAATAAAAAATTTCAATATAAATCGAAATACTTAACTAATTGCATAGAAAGCTATATAATTATACAATATATAAAATTACGTGAGCTCTTGAACATATCAACATACAGTCTGACCACCAGTGAGGACAAGGGACAATCGATCATTTTTGTATTTATAATCTTGAACTTCTGTGTTAGATATGGTGCGAACACCTTCTGCTTCAGCTTTTTTCGTGGTCCATTCACTCAAATATTCTGGTAATACTTGTGCCATTATAAATTTTTCTTTATAAATTTGAAAAATATTTTTAGATTTATCTACAATAAAACACATTTTTTTCATTATAAATTATTTACAAATATATTGATAGTGAATAAAAAACTTACAACTCCTAGCAAGTGCGCAAGCGAGTTCCGAACCAAGAAATCCACCACCAATAATGACAACATTCTTGCATTTAGAATTAGAAACATTTTCTTCCAAATCGAGAAAATCATCTTTTGTTCTGAACGTTATAACCTTATCTTTTATATTATCCTCAGCGGATTCGAATATCGGCAGATTTTTAGGCGATGCGCCTGCGAATACAATATAGAATTACATATAGAAAATTTAATTTTGAATTTTGATTTTGTTTGATAACATTTTTTAACAGAATCTACCAGTTGCAATGAGGCATTTATTGTAATTTATTTCATAACCATTTTCGAGAGTCACAGTTTTATTTATAACATCGATTTCTGTTACTTTCCAACCCATAGCTACAGCAACTCCACCCTTATCTGATTCAGTAAGATCAGTAACATTTGAGTAAAATTCTTGTGGCTCATAGAATATACTATAACATAAATATAAACATTCTGTATGCAAGTAAAAAGATAATTGTAAGGACATTATTCATTGTATGGTTAAACTGATCAAAATTTACCTTCTTTGAGTTCCATTCCATTGATTAAAACGTAATTGTGCAGTTGTGTCTCTATCTGTATTATACCAAAGTTCTTTAGATAACGGTGGCCTCATATATGGAAATTGTCCCTCTTGTGCTATAACTAAAACCTGGAAAAAAATTCTTACATGCATAAATAAAAAAAAAAGAAAATCTTAATATTATTAATATACTCCATACCTTAGCTTTGGGATCTCTAGATTTAATTGATCTAAATGCTGAAAATGCAGCTGTTCCTCCACCTATCAATAGATAAGGAACTTCTTTGGGGATCAATTTGGAATCTGCTGGAACTTTTACTATGTTTTTAGATCTCAAATGCCTTCTCCCTTCTTTTTTTTCTAAAAACACAAATAGTATATATAAATAGTAATATTTTTAATATTTCTATTATTCCAACATATAATTTTTTATTTAACTTACGTTTACTTTGGCTTTTCTGTTGATCTGTTTTGTCATCTTCCAAAAAAGATGAAGATATCTATTAAAAACGTTACAATAAAACAATTGGATTAATCAGTGTTCTTAATCAAATAAAAATTATCATACATTGTAATACCTTGTATGCAACTCCTGTCATAATTAAGGCAGCAACTAAGTGCCAGTAGCTAAATTGATATTTTCCATTTTTTCTAAAATCTGAGCCTTTTTCATTTGGTTGAATCTGTTTGTTGTTTGGTTTACATTTTTCTTGTGTAGGACAAGGTGCTCCAGTTTCACAGACAGGAAATGTTTTTTGTGACTTGAGATGTTTAGATTCAGATATACATTCCTCTGGCTTGACAGTGGTACCTGATGGCTTATGTGGCTTTTTATTGCTTGCATCGCTATTGTGGCGTAAGTTACTAATATTTACAACTCCTGTAATATTTTTGAATGTTATCAACAGGTATTATAAACAAGAGGATATTCTCAAAGAGTCCTTATAATATATTTTATATGTAATATTTTACTGCATTATTCATATTATTGCCCAGCCAGCCACTTTTAGTCAGTAAAAAAATATTATTTCTGATTCAAAAAGATAACGTCACTTTACTAGTAAAAAATAGTAGCACAGTAATACGAATGATGCAATGAAATACTAGATACATAAAATGTATATTTTGAAATTAAATTAACAATATGAAAAAAAAAACAAAGAGATTTATCAAAAAAAACATTTATTACAATTTTCTCAAAAGACGCGAGAATATCTTTATCTCTCATTTCAAATTATTAATAATGTAACATAATATTGTACTTTTACAAAACCAAAAGAAAGTGTCTCCAGGTTAGGTTATTCGCTGCCTATTTCAGAGCAGATAAGCCGCATGGAAGAAAGAGATTGTAAACACAGATCCAAACGTACGATTATCGCTCGGAAGGTTACGCAATCAGAGTACAGAATATTGTGCATAAAAAAAAAAAGAAAATGACGAGCGGGAAACAAAAGCGTTCTTTCAAATCAATATCCCGAGCAGACATGAATCAGAACAACAAAAGAGCAGAAAAGAAGAGAATTCGCTGAGATAGCTAACACTCACCGGCATATTTTACAGATCGATACAGGTGATTCACATGGGTGAGCCTGCCGGGCAATTGGCCGACAATTCTACCGCAGACGAACATCTTCACGAGTCGGTTGTCTTTATGCAATATGGTGGGCGTTCGGCCGTGTTTTCCACTCAGCTGCTGTTATGTGCAGCAATCAGCCGCTGGCTATTGCCGCCGCTTTTACTCTGGACCGGAAGGATGCTCACCGGAAGGATGCTCACTGTACGACACGCCATTACCTGGATTCTCACCTCCTTTCCCAAAGTTGCACCAACTCGCAAAAAAACCGACCCTCTACTTATAGCAGCGGGAATGATTGCTGACGAGTGATGACTGATGGGCAAAACACGTGAATTTTTGATATCGCTTCGTCGCGCATACATACACTGAATACACGAACCGGTATAAGTTGCTACCGAGACCGCCTTTTACCTCTTTAGCGCATGCGCACCGTTTCGAAGGTGACTCCAGAAGTGCGTTCCAAAACTCGATTATGTCAACTCGGGCTGCATTCGGAAATATCATCCGAGTGTCCCCATGTATTAATTGGCTGCATTCAGCAGATTCAAGTGAACGCTCGCTGCTATTGATGTATTTTTCTAGATCTAAAATTCTGATTGGATGATCTAAAAGAATACACCAATAATAGCGAGCGCTTACTTAACTATTAAGTTCGCTGAATACGCCCATTTTATCTTTATAGCCTTAAACAATGCGAGGCAACAACGATAAAAATAACGATAGCGATAGGAACAGAGGAATCCAACATACGGGAAATGCATATGTCAATGCACTTAAAACACGAAATAATGGTGCAGCCAATAAAAGAAATAAAGAAATTAGGAGAATAAGGATTCTTCACTCATCGTGAATTCTAGTCTATTCAATATCTGGATAGAGTTGAAAAAGCCTTATTCCTTCTGTTATGGCTGCACCTTGAGGCAATATTGATAAATTTCTGACAAGTTGGAATTCTGTGTCTATCGCCTTGTAGCGACAATCCTACATATAAAAGGAATGTCGGTAAAGAAGGAAACTTTATTAAGGAGGCCAAACAACACTCGAAGCTGTTTAGTCGGCTGTGACGTTTCATCACGGTCTCACATTACTAGACTCATCAGTAAGGTGATATAGTGAAGCCCTGCCCTAAACGCCCTGGAATTAGTTTAGGTGGCTATGTTATTTAAAGCAAGTTTGCGTGACTGAAGTGCTTTCGCGAAATCGAGCGAGTTCCGTCTTGGACCTCTGGTGGCGATCTCTACAGCCTCATAGCCTACCAATCAGCGCTCAGGGCTCTTATTCTTGAAAAGTACCACATCGATGAACTAGATAAATTCTATAGTATGCGTCACATATACTATAGCATTTTCCTAATTAACGATACTTTTCAAGAATAGGGGGGCCCTGAGCGCTGATTGGTAACCTAGATTTTTTATTCTGTTTATCTGTGCTATAACCTTGAAGCAGATAAAAGAATATACTACAGTCTATGTACAAAATTAGATTGGTTGGCATTTTTATTTTTTCAGCGGCATTGTGCAACGAGAGGCAACAATTATATATTGCTTATTTCTATAACATTCCTATTATTATTCTTATCACTTGTCTCTCATTGTGTTTAGAGCTTAGCCCGGATTCTCATACAGACTACAGCGCTTTGATTGGTGAAAAGCCGGTTTGGGGGTAAAATATCTTATTATCCGTTTTTCACCAATCAGCGTTCATCAGTATCAAAGCGCTGTTGTCCATATCCAGGGAGGATCCGGGCTTAAGCTAGTCTCATACACACTTTCCATAAGTCCGGATCTACAATAAATGTTTTAAGTCTCAAAGCGTAAGAAATTGACCAATTATAGTCGAATGCGAGGAGAATAATTGATTGTGATTTTGCTTATAGTTTAAGGCTTAAAAATCAATTGTAGATCCGGGCTAACAGTAAACGTAACGTAGGTTTTCGACTAATCGCATTGGTCGATTCGGTTGTTCATAACCGTAACGCGATTGGTCGAAAACCTTACTGTTAGAGACTCCGCACAATAAAAGGAACAGAGAACAGAAAATAAGAATTTCAACCTATCAGAAATCATGTGTTGTGGAATATACAGTTTCTGATAGGTTGAAATTCTTATTCTCTGTTTTCTGTTTCTTTTATTGTGCAGAGCCCCTTAATATTTTCTTATAATGTTTTCTCTTGGGATACACTGGGTGCAGCCTCAGGGTCTGAACACAAGAGATGGCAATAAATTGTACATCATACGCCAGAGGCTTGTGCATTTACGTTTACAACTTAAGTCTCTCGAATAAGCTTCTTCGCTTTCCACCAGCCATAGAAACACGGTATGGTGCGGCCACAATAGAAGGAATAAGGAATTAGGAATAAGGAATAAGGAATTCAACTTATAAGAAACCGTGTATTCCAGTGTATCCAATATCTAATAGGTTGAAAGCCTTATTCCTTATTCCTAATTTCTTATTCCTTTTATTGTGGCTGCACCTGTACACTGTCTATGTGTTGTACTATACGGTTATAGCCATTACGTATTATTATTACCTATTTTCGCAGTGTAAGATCTTTGCAAGATTCGAAATGCAAGATATACAATTTTTTTTTATTTTTCTCTCCTTACATTCCTGTAATCAAGGTACATGCTATTTTCAATTTTTTTGAAGAAAGTAAGCAGAAAAAAGGGACAAAATATAAAAAATGCAAACGAAATATGTTTATATTGTCTTTCATTTTAAGAATTGAGACTGCAAATGGCATAGTTGAGGGAAATATATGTTATTTCCCTCAATATATATTAGGTTATTTTAACATTTATGTCATTATTAATCTTATTAATAATTTTGTTATATTCATTATTAATCTTATTATTATATTACAAATTTATTTTTATCTCAGCTTTATAAATATTATAGTTTTATCGAGTCATTCTGTCATAAATTTTATATAATTCTATCTGCAAACTATATGCGAATCAGTTTGCAGATTATAGCAATAAGATATTTTAACAAAATATGTTTTTGTTTTTTTTTTGTGATCCTTTCCAGCAAGAGACACAGTGATCATTTCATCTTTTTTTAATATTAACAAATAACAAGAATGTAATAATTGACTATGCTATACTATCATCTGTTTCTCTTGCTAGAAAGCAATCATAATTGTGCTCTATAAGATCCTATAATTATATAACAAGATATATTATGTATTTTGATGTAGAAGTGCAACTTTCGTTTCAGGTATGACAATAAGACATAAGATAAGCAGAAGGAATAACTAATAAGAAAATTTTGTTGAGTGAGTTTTAAAAACTACAACTATTGTGCCTACAAAATAAAAATGATTTGCAGTTACAGTTTAAATTAGTTTATTTATGCAAAGATGGAGAAGAAAGAAAAAAATTTTTCTTTAAAGCAATCACAGATATTACAAGACAAGTATGATAAGAATACTGATCTGTCATCTAATATTTCAATATTGTTCGAAAAGCATTTTGCTATCTCAAATGTGCAACAAGATGCACAAATGTATGTATTACCCGAGGCAGAGTCTATGTTTACAGAACCACCATGGCAGCTGAACAAATTGCAAAAGATAAAAAGAGATCTGAATGAGGTGAAGGGTCGTCTGAACAATTTTAATCTCAGTAAATGGCAGCAGCACACAAATCGGATGAATGAAGCAGGCGAAATTATATCCATGGTAAGAGAAAATATACAGGCAGAACTTGTGACTCAAGCCTGGTGCAAGTTCTATGAAATTGCTAGCAATTTTTCTCTGGTGCCATTGAATGAAATTTACCATGAAGTGGACGGTACAAATTTCAAGTCTGTTCATCTTTGCGAAGCGCCAGGTGCATTCGTGACTGCTTTAAATCACTGGTTGAAGACAAATGCATCTAATGTTCAGTGGAATTGGCTAGCCACCACTTTGAATCCTTACTGTGAAGGAAATTCGTACAATAGTATGGTTGCAGACGATAGATTTATTAGACACACTCTGAAACATTGGTGCTTTGGTGCTGATAACACAGGCGATATTATGGATCTGAAAAACTTGGACACTCTGATGAAGAAATCCGAATCCCTGGATGGCAAGGGACGGATTCTGCTGGTTACTGCGGATGGCAGCATAGACTGTACGAACATGCCTGGAGAGCAGGAGACTGCTGTAGCACAATTGCACTTGTGTGAAACAGTGGCCTGCTTGCATCTTCTGCAAAAAGGTGGTAACTTTTTGCTGAAACTCTTCACTCTGTTTGAGCACCAGTCTGTGTGTTTGATGTATCTATTGTCTTGCGCCTTCCAACAGGTCAGCGTAACAAAACCAGCAAGCAGTAAAGGAGGAAACTCAGAAATGTATGTTGTTTGTATAAATTTCAAGGGCAAAGATTACATAGCACCATATTTACGTACACTTAAATATTATTACGGTAATGTGCCACCTGTGAATGCGATGTTTAATCTACGGGATATTCCGGATGATTTTTTACGGAGAATTGAACAATGCTGCAAATTTTTCAAGTTTCATCAGTGCAGGATCATAGAGGATAATATAAGAACGTTTCACAAGAGAGATAACTTTCATAAGCATTTTTCTACATCATTTGTTAAACGAATGATCAGTATCAAATATCTCGAAGACTACAGATTAAGAAAAATAGATCCTGCGGATAAAATAGTCGGCCGGGAGATAATTGAAAAAAACAATAATCAATTTATGAATAAAAAATTGCACGTTGATTCGTACAATGAGCGTTGCAAGAATCAAGACTTGGAGCCGCAAGAACGTTTGTTGCAAATATGGAATAACACGAAAGAGATTGAATGGCCGTCAGAAAAATGTTACGTTGTAAGCAAATTTTTCAATTATATTTCTACAATGTTTTTATAAGTTATAAAAAGCACATATATCATGTAGCTTTTACAATTTAAAAAATTTCGATTCTCGTAAAATTCTATTGTATTAGAGATTGACAAATTAAAGTTAAAAAAAGATTAATAAAATATTTTAATTTATAGTAATGCTTTACAAAGTAATTTTTATTCACAGAAGTTTGTATATTACTGTAATTACAAAAAAATTTTTTTACTTATTGTCAGATGTGTGTACATATATTTGAGAAAAATCATGAATATTCATCATTTACAACATGGTTACTTTACATTTGTAGTGGCATCTACAGGCATTACCAGAAGCTTTAGAGATACAAACGGGAAAGTTGTTTAATAAAATACGTAGTTCACGCTTTTGCGACTCGAAAATTATGCAAATATTGAACAAAATTGATGACGTAATGCAAAATATGCACACCACCGTCTGCTTTCCACCAGCAGAAATTACAACAGAATTCGTACAACAAATTGATCCAAGCTATGAGATATTAAGCTTCCAATTCGTTCAAAATTACGACAGTCATCGAATAATTGTCGAAATTTATAATCAATTAGAGAAGCTCGAATCAGAGAAAACACTTGTTTTAATCGGTTACTCTTTGTTAACACAGTTAAATATTGGTCTTCTATATCTTTTAGGAAATTCCTTTAATAAGATTATTTTTGAGATTCATGATAATGAAGGCTATCGACTTAAATTGGAGAACTATCGGCGCAATGAGAAAGTATTGGAACATTTAAGTGAAATTCTGATTGCATCACATAGTGCATGTAAACAAAATATGGCAATTTGGTCGATAATACCTATAACAGTTTTATATGGTAAGATTTATGAATATGCATGTATTTATATGAGGAAAAAAAGATATTGTTATTATCCATTTTGATAACATATTTTGCACAATTATATCCTTATTAAGTTGTATATAAAAGTGTGTTTTTACAAATTTTGATTTAGATATGAAATTATTAATAAATTTTTAGCGTTTGGAGAACTTTTTGAAAATTAAACGAACATGATTGGTATATTTGTTCAAATTTCAATATTTTTGCTCAATTTTCGAGGTGCTTTTCAAACACCATGAACTTTATGGTATTAAAAAAAAAATCAAAATCTATTAAAAAATATATTCTTTGTATCTACATCTTTTTGGGTAAAAATTAGTCCTTTTTTTAACATTCCTTCTTTGAATTGAATATCTATGCCCATATTCAGGCTATAGTCAGGCCTTATATTTAAAGCTTTCTTAAATTTATTTATTTCAAATGCTTTACGAATTATTTTATTGATTACTGAGCATCTAAAGATAAAGAGCATAGCGGAATAAGCAGTGAAAGTGGCCCCCGCATTAATTGAGCTCAAATTAGTATCATTAGTTGGAACCCTTAAGATATAAAGCTTCCCCAAAAAATCAGCCTTGAAATTGTATTTTTTTGGGAGTTATGGAGGGGGAAAGCGAAATAAGAAAAGTGATTTTTCTCGAAAACGACTGAACCGAATTTATTGAAAAATATATATGTTATAAACATTGTTAAGGTAAGTTTAAGGCAATTTTTTGCAATTTTTGTGATTAAAAAAATAACTAAAAGTTTAAATTTAAAAAATATCTGTTTAAAAAATTTTCAAATTTTTTATGAATTTATTTTTGGTGATATTTTTAGATATCACTTTTATATTTTGACGAAGAAGTTTCTAGATTGTCTACTTTGACATTTTTTCCAAATCGATCGGAGGAGTGGAACATAGTTAAAAACAACAATTATTCATGTCGTCTTTTTAATGTGAGTTCCCTCGCCTCTCGCGTTATTTATTCACATCGGGGTGCTTTTTTTAATGTAAGTTTCCTCGTTTCTCACGTTATCTATTTAGGCGTGAGAGGCGAGAGGACTCGACATTAAAAAACACTCCGATGTAAATAGATAACGTAAGAGGCGAGGAGACTCACATTAAAGAAACATTCCGATGTAAATAGATAATCGTCCTCGCCATACGCCGCAGTCATCCAGCCCACGCGGCATTGCGTGAATAACTGTTGTTTTTAGTCATGTTCCATCCTTCCGATCGATTTGGAAAAATATATGTTAAAGTATACAATTTAAAGATGTTTTCATAAAAATATAGAAGTGATATCTAAAAAAAAAAATTTATAAAAAATTCGAAAATTTTTTAAAAACAGCTTTTACACACAAATTTTATATCTCAAGGGTACCAATTAATGACATTAATTTGAGCTCGATTGATCCGATTTCATATGCTTATTCCGCTATGTCCTAGATCTAACTATGAATACGGATATTAGTCTTCTTTTAATATCTATAACTCCGTATAATTCGATAAGGATAAAATTTTTTTATCAACGGAAAATTATTTCGGTCTTAAACAAAGAATATTGTCATTCGCATAAAAATGCACCTATTATCTTATTTTTAGCAGATCTTTGACAACACATTTTTTTTCTAGAATGCAACAAATTCCCTATGATGATGTTACTTAATCATCTGATGATCAAACTATACACTCGTCACGTTATCAATATGATTGTTGATAAAAAGCTATAGCAGTATGGAACTTATATATTAATATGATTGTGTGTACAATTATAAATATATGTATGTATATAATTACAAGCGTGCATGATAAATGTGAATTTGTAAATATGTCTCTTGTAGATAATATATGCATAAACATAAAGATTTTGTAAAATAGGTACTGTAAATAATATTATAAATAGGAAATAGACTATATGAGAAAGTAGTATATAATATAATGATAATAAAACGAAAATAGTAATTATTAGAGATTATAAGTTTTTTGTTAAAAAAAAGAACCATATATTTTACTTTTATTTTTATATAATTTTAATTTCTCTTCTCTATATTTCTGTTTGTCATAATCAATCATGATATCAATTCTGCTTTAATTTAAATTTTATTTCCTAATAATTTTAGGCGGCAATAATTTAATGGTGTTATTTAAACGATAAATAATAAATCAATAAATACTTCAAACTTTTTTAATACTTTATTTCAAACTTGTTTTATAGTAAGTAGGATATTCAATGTTTAATACATAGAATAGTGATCAAGATTGCTAAAAGGGGACATTTTCATAAATGGAATATTCATAAATATTTTTTTTTTACCATTAAATATACCAGAATTCCTTGTTGAATTTTTTCTTTGTAAATCAATCAAAATGTCTTGTTGATTATATGATACTTTCTAAAATTTCACTAATTAAGGGAATAAATTTTTTTCGTTAACTATATCTGCAGAATTTTTTGTTGATCAAATAATGTTATCTCGTTAAATATGGGGTATTTTATTTCATGCATAATGCATTATTATTTATCCTTATTGTGTTCATTGAATATAAATAAGGATAAATAAAACATGATCATCATATGTGAAACGGAATGCGTTGTTTTACGAGGTACTTACAAAGCAATATATTATATCTAGAAATTCGAATTAATCTACTGTAACAACAACCTTTAAAACTTCTTACATTACTCAAAATTGACAGAGAAAAGAAGACATTTTCTCGTCAGCCACATATCACTTTATTCCACTTTACTACAGGATACATGTTCGACATAAACAATACAACATGTTAACCCAACTTTTTTTTAAATGCATTACTGCGAGAAGGTTTACATACTTGTATCAAAATTATTAGGACGCTCAAAGCTGTACTGTACAATTGGAAAAAATATGCTTTTATTATACTTGATATGTTAAGTGCCGAATTTATTTTGTTTTACTTTCTGTTTGCGCCACACAATATCAT
>NW_017304576.1:374417-383834 GCF_001594115.1 Trachymyrmex septentrionalis
TCAAAGCTGTACTGTACAATTGGAAAAAATATGCTTTCATTATACTTGATATGTTAACTGCCGAATTTATTTTGTTTTACTTTCTGTTTGCGCCACACAATATCATCCAGGCAACTGGAGACACTAGAAGAGACTCACGTGCTTATATTTATATTCTTCACTTATTACTTTAAATACCTTAAGGATTGATGTCGTCTAAACGAAATGTTCATTCTCGATACGCAGGGACCGGCGCGGCGGCGGCGTAGCCTAAATAAAAAATCGAGTGTCGGTCCATAGGAACCGGTGTGGCATAAACGGAAAGTTTAGTGCTGTTCCCGGTTCCGTAGGGACCGGCGTGGTATTTAACGTTGGTGTTAATGAAAATAGTTTTGTTAAATTGAAAAAAATTAATGTAAATAAAAACGAGTACAGAAATTTGATCTGAAACATTCTCATACAGCACAGAAACTTGCAGAATGTAACATTGCAAAAATGTTATGCGGCTTGAGGAACCGCCATACTTTTATTATCTTTTGGGTATTTTACTTTCGCCATATCCTTTGCTTTTATTCTGACGTTATTCGAAACTTGAGTAATTTGCCAGTAATATACAGTTGCTGTAGGTTCTGGCTCTTCACTTCTGTGACGTACCCAGGAAACAGTATGATACTGTTTTATACTTTAACGAATTTTGACGCATATATATATATATATAATGTATAATTTAAGACGAATTTTATATCTCCAATTTTTTTTTGTGAAAAATCAAATAGACTATACAGTTATATCACGTTCGTGGTTTCGTCGTTTGAAATTGAGACTTTTGGTTACCACTCAGTCTAGGAACTGTAATGGTTAACAATTTTTGTCAAGGAAGACTCACCTCATTACAGACGTAATCACAAAATCATGTAATGATGCAACAGATATTTTGTCATCATTTCTATTGAAAATGAGCCAAATATGAACCGAAACGTTCAGCCCAGGTTTTCAAGTTGATGTAATATAGTGTTTTAATGTAGTAAATTTTAATATTTGACATTTTTTTGCGCAATTACTTTTAGCGACAATTCCTATTTCGCCTCGATACTTATTGTTATATTTAATATAAGAAGTCTATTAATTTAATATAAGAAGTCCATTGTTTTATTTCGATTTTATTAATTTTAATAAAAATATAATAAATTTACTTATATTATATTTACGTATTTTTACATAAAAGTATCCACCCCTTCTGAAGCAGCGCAATCTTGACATTGAATTTCTATTACTTTTTCATTGCCTTCATTGACTAGCATCTTTACAACATAAGCCTTACCATTCACTCGATTTAGGACATACTTTTCCTTAAATTTGACAAATATTTCCATTTCTTTTGAAAATTGTACAACCCACTGCAGAATCATCATAATTTGATCGTTCTGATCTACAATAAAGAACATGAGTTTTGATAATTTTGATAGGTTTTAAAGGTTACATTCTGATCATTCTGAGTAAAGAAAAATACATACAATTATTATTATCAAATAAATTTAGACAAATTACTATTATATTGATTTCGTACTTGATATGGTTTATTAACTAACATTAACTATTTTACCTTTTCATTTTAGCTCCACTTGATTCGTCCACATTATAACATTCATTATTCATGAAATAATCAGCAATTATTCTTATAGAAACTTTAGAAAAGATGTGTAAGGAAGATGAAGAACAATCCGGAAAAGACGCGAAAAAAGGGTAAATGACTTAATCAAATTATTTGGGAGGAAAAAGAATATATTTCCAAAAAAACATCATTCCATCTACGATCAAGTGATGCTACTCTTTCAAAAGCTTACGTTCTTCCCAAAATTTATAAGGAAATTGTATCATTTAGAATCATTGTTTCATCGGTTAACACAGCTTTATTCTCACTAGCAAAATTTCTGAAGAGAATCATATCTGATCCCCAAAACGCGGGAATGCAAATAATATAGTTTTGAATAAATTAAACAATATTAAGTAATAATGTTTTAATATTATTTAAAGCATAAAGAATATCTTTAAAAATTTTTTAAATATTTTATTTGTTTCTGATGAAGGCAATTGAGATACTGTATAACATATAAAAATTCAAATTAATCTATTGCAATACTTCAACATTTATTACAAACTTTTATATATTAAAACTTTAAATACGAAGCGCCTTACAGTCCCGAGTGTTAAGATGTTGAACTAACATTCATTTAAATTGAATTAATTTTTCAGAAATAAATTGAGAGCCGATGAAATTATCGGATTCACACAATTTATTTCTGAAAAATTAATTCAATTTAAATGAATGTTAATTCAACATCTTAACACTCGAGAGGCGCTTCGTATTTAAAGTTTGAATATTTAAAAACAAACTCCATTTCCAATCATATTTTTTATATATTACTTAAAATTACATTATTGGAGAAGAGAAGACGTCTTCTTATCAGGCATGACACACATCATTTTATTCTATTTCATTACACTATTACAGGATACAGTACGTATGATATAAAACAGAGTTAGGATTTATTTGCACATTTCGGCCAATTTTCAGCTTGGTTCTTGCTCTTTACGTCAACCGCGCACAGGTTGATAAAGTAAGTGGTAGAAATCAAGCTGAAAATCGGCCGAAATATGCAACTAAATCCCAGCTCTGACATAAAACAATACAGCATGTTCGTCCGATTTGTGTTGAATAACACAATAATCGAACTGCTAGAATGTATTGAGATTAATCCGAATTCTGGTAATATTAGCGTATGTCTAATAAAGATATTCATAGTTTGCAAGCTCCATCTGCAAAATAGTAAACAGATATTTATAATATAATGAGATAATCCTTTATAATATAGTCTACCAGACATTTTAATTTAATTAATTGTAAAGTCTCGAATCTTATCAAACAATCAGAAATTCTATTTGGTTTAACAAAAATGCATTTAATTATATACTTGTGTTGTCAAACCATAATCAAATCAAGTTTCTTATGCATTACTGAGAAAATAAATTTGTTATATACCTGTATTATTATCAGCGCGACGCTCAAAACTGTCTTGTACAACTGAAAAGATATGCTTTCCTTATACGTAATGAAAATAATTTTGTTCAATTGAGAAGAATTAATGTAAAAAAAAGATCTTGAATATAAAATAATAATAAAAATTACATATATTAATGCAGTTAAATGAAAAATTATTTAAATATTATGATGTTATTTAGATATTTATGTAATTTGTGAAAGATTAAATTTATATTTGTTCTATATGTATACATTCTATTACACGCTTATACTCCATATTTAATCAAAATATAGAACATACCTGGCAAATGAAGTTATATCCAAAGCAGAATCCCGTGCCAAATTTCACCTCTCTTAGTTTTATTTGCCATATAAATTGTAAAATCTAATTGAAACAAATAAATAAATGTAAGAAATATTTTTCATGAAAATTCGGACATTTATATAAATTCTATCGAATGGCTATATAACAAATTAAGACATTTTGTGTCGTAAATTATCAATTTTGTTATACTGTTAAATATTAAAAGGAATAATGACAATCCTTCAGATTAATTGACATTTTGTTGTTTTTAGCTTTGCAAAATGTAAATCAATCCATTTTTGTAGTTAACGAAGTAAACACTTCTCATATTAACGTATGTAATTAGTAAATGATAAATTAAATTTGACTCAAATATAATACATTTTTTAAGTTAAATTATTTACCTTTATTATTTTAATTAAATTAACGATATGTAAGAGCAAAGGCAACTGTAACAAAATTAAAAATAATTTGAACTGTATACAGGGTGTCTGAAAATTGTTCTGACGGAGTTTGTGGACATGTAAAGCGGACTAAACTCAGACGGAAAGTCCTCTAGCATTTTATAATTTTTGCAATAGTTAACAAGATATTAATTGCTAAAAATTGCCAAAAATTGTTCTTCAATAATTTTTTACTCAAATACTCAACATACTATCAACTTTACAGAAAAATTGCAAGAGACAAAAATTGCTTATTTTCTTCTCATATGTATATAGAGCTCTAAGAATTTTTTTAGAACTTTTTCAGAATTTTTTAATACCGTATTTTCTTATGATAAATAAAGTTAGTGCCGTTTCCTACAGAAAAAAGTCTGCTTTTTCACGTGGTAATATCCTACTTTGAATCACTCTTTATTATTATTCCTGTTTAAGTGTTTGAAATCTTTAAAAATCACATCATATTCAGGAACCAGTACTGATTTTTGTTTTTAATAATTCTAAATGTAGTACTGTATGGCGACTTTAATCATACGAAGCTGCATTCTGAGAGGCTCAGTCGTTTTCGAGATAATTTCAGAGATAAATTTCTGAAAACGTTAAACCTCCGATTTTCATGAATTTTGGCAGAAATACTTTAAATAACGTCAAATGAATGTCCTTAAATGGATTTTTACGATAAGAAGGTTTAATGTCAAAAATGTTTCAGTAAAGTTATATATTATCTGAATGAATTATCTTTATATAGCTCACTCTAATTCATAGTCAGGCCTTATATTTATTCATAGTCAGGGACTGTACCCGAGTACAAATTTTTCATTAAAAATATTTTGTTTAAAGAAATTGTTCGATTTGTCCGGATTTTGGTGACGCACTCTGTATAATTTTGCATAAGACACTTAAAATTTTATATAAAATTTTGTAATTATTGTATTTACCTGTTTACGTAAGTCCTTATCCAGATTATAATTGGACAACTTATAAAGAATTGTTACTGTCTCGTTTATCTGAAATTATATTTATTATTTATACATACACAATGAACGTTTGTAGTAAATTGGAAAATTTACACACAATCAATAGGATCGCCTAAATCACACCATACTAATATTCATTATTTAAAATATTATAATGATACAACAAATTTAAAATTTATATAAAGAAAAGAAAAAAAATCGCATTTTATTATGCTGTTAAAAGCTTAAGAATATAAACTTAAGATTCTGACAATGTGTCTAACAATCTGTCAACATCTAATTGTTCTTTCTTTTGATCTGGTAATTTTCAAATTTCTAAATTCATATCACTATAAATGTAAAATAATCAAATTTGTCATAGATCACCACTCCAAATGCGATATTATTATAAAGAGAATCATCACTTTTTACTTTAATCTAATGACAATGGAAAACAAGACTGTTATATATGTATTTGTAAGTCATTTATTCGCTGAAGATGGTTCTGTGAAAACCGAAACGTTTGGAAGATTTTATGTAATATAATGTTTGAACAATATATTCTGTTTTGCATTCATAACGTGCAAGGCTCATTTGCTTTAATATATAGATATTCTATTTGAAATTATTAGTTCGTTGAATCTTTAGAGAATTTCTTAATTTTAAAAACTTTTAGAGGTGGCTTGAAAATACAAAATATAATAATATAATAAATAATAAACAGCATACAATCACAACGCTTAATGTTTAAGCAAAAGTCATATATTAAAAAATTATAATATGATTATAATTTACGCTATAAACTCTGAATTACACTTACGAGGTGACTATTTTGTGACTAATTTTGTTATTATCAATTCTGGACTAGCGATTTATTTTATTATTTATTCAATATCCTTTTAATTTTTGTAACATATTCTTATATTTTATTGATAATTTCAAAAAGTAATTTAAGAAATTTTTATATGAAATAAAATGAAATAAACATTTCGTAGAGGTTTACAATATATTCCCAATTATTTATTCAACATGGAAAATGATCTGATAATTGATCAAAGCATATGTTGTAATGTTCTAATAGATTATTAAATATCAGCAAATAAGATTTAGCGTTTTGTTTGTAGCCTTTTTATCTATTATTTATTGTTTTACAATATACATTTTTATATAATAATAAATAAAATAAAAATGTAAGAAATGTAAAAATATTGAGCAATGTGCAATTTAGAAGGTTAGATTGTGGTGCAATTTAGAAAAACAGAACATTTTTAAAATTTTTATTTATTTAATCTATAAATAAAAATATAAAGCAAACTTTAGCCTTATTAATTTAATTTTAATAATATTCTAATTACAAATAATCAAGACTTAGGTCATTTAACTTATATTTTTTGTAATTCTGCTATGAAATACGTTAAAAAATGGCTACATTATCATGTTTTTTTTTATTAAAAAAAAAACTACGAAAATAACCACACACTTCTATTGCGCTTCATGTCATGAGTATAATGGAATACCGTTGCAGTATCATGTAGTTCTTAAATAACTTATAAGAAAGTATGTAAATACAATAGTTGAATTTTTAAGCAAGGTAGTGTGATTTAGGAGTCGGTGCGATTTCGGCAATTTTACCCTATCATTCTATCTATTATAAATAATTAACGTTTTTATTCTACTATACCTTGTGATATACAGTTTGGCATACGTAGTTTAATGCGAGAAACAAAATGCTATACAAAATGAAAAATAAATATATATATATAATAGACAATATATTTTGAAATGTCCATATTGTCTGAATTGTACTTGTATATTTCCGATATATATTGATACATATTGGTATAGTTTGCAAAAAGTACCATATCATTTGTAGTGACATTTGTACGTGGAATATTTTGTTCAGTTCACGTGATATAAGGCATAGCTGTAGGTGGACGTGCCTGCAATAATTGTTATAATTAATCAAACCATAAAGACACAAAGAATATTAATAAAAATGTATTTTTAGCATAGAATTTGAACTATATTTTAACTATAATTATAATTTGCGGTCGATTCACAATGTGCGGTTATTTCACACAATTGAAGATAATTAACTTTGTATAGGGTAAAATCATTAGCTATGGATCAGGCACTAATTCCGGATCACATTTTATATTTAAGTAATTATAGTATTTTTTATTAAATGGGACATATCACAAGATTCTTTAGCATTTATTTTATATCTCTTTCAAGTGTCAATTGAATTTAATTTATTGGGAATAGCGCTACACATTTTATTGATGTCATTAACTAATTAAATATGCGAGATTAACTAACGTATGTATCTTTAAAAATTCGTTTAAAGTGTAATATCATAAGAATTGCTTTATGGCTTTTATAGTAGATAATAAATAACATTAGATTTCATGGAAAACATCAACATTAGTTGAGATTAAATGTATCCGCGGGTGTTGTTTAATCACTAGATTATAATGACACTTTTATTGTGAAAATTTATTATAAAAATGTTTAAAAACTTATCAAATCTTACAAATGATGCCATCCCGAAACAATTTATTCGTTTTAAGTTTCAAAATAGAATATAAAATAGTATATATATATAAGAAAAGTTTAATTATAACAAAAAATTTCTGTAATCTATTATCAATTCGTGACAGGAACGAATTTATTATAATTTCGTTTCAAATCGATCTTCTGAGGATCGGTATGTTTTTGATCGACTTCTTTATTTTAAGGGCTAGAACTTTTTTATCATTGTCATGGGGATGAGTGACGAAAAAGGTGGTGTCGCTGTCGAATCCTTAAAGAGACCTCCAGTCCTTCAAAGGTTAAATATTAAGTTATAAATAATTAGAGAGCGATGACGAATAAATCGCTTTTCATTATCATTTCCTAACTGATAATAAGAGAGTTATTAACATTGTATAATTTCATTTACCATGCATTGCTAGCGCTTCTTGGCATTAATACTCTAACGCATTTTTGCGCCAAAACGTTCAACAGTACATTCTGACTGAACGACTAGCACACTCTCGCGTCAAAACATCCAACAATATATCTGATTGGTCGACGAACATAATGAACATGACGAACATGACAATAACGACGACATATTTTAAATATTTCACATCGAGGCTTTGCGTCGCAATATCTCCGCTCGTAAGGCACGTAGAAAAAAATAAAAGCACCTTTATTACATAATTCGAGTGAAAACTCGATTGAGCTTACGTAAAACTTGATCGGTTTAGTCGTTATTGAGATCCAATAATCTCGATCCCTAGAACTTGTGATCTCGTGGAAAGGAACACGGTAGTGTCGCTACGCTTGTCTAGACACTACGTGTCTCCTGATTCCGGGCCAGAAACTTCTGGATCTTATTATGTATTTCAATGCGAAATTAAAAATGAGATACTTTATGTATATGTCACAATCAAAGTATTAACTTCAGTAATACTCTTATCAGTTTATGTACACATATAATAATGGTATAGATACAGTAACTGACTACAGTAGACTACAATAGAATATCAGTTTAGAGTGTAGGGTAGTGAATCATGTACATTTCAGAGAGATTTATGTCTCTCTTAATTATTAAGTTGAAGATCTGAGTTTTGACATACAGTTTATGAGTTTAGTTGGCTACATACTGTAAACAATAATCTTAAGTTATTTTTTAAGTTTAGCCAATTTCGATTATCTCAAAAAACGGGAAAAATGGTTCATTATGTACAAGGGTGTGTACACAATGAACCAGGCTATTTTTAATAATGAAATACATGTTTTATATTGCAAATTGTTGGAATTATTTTAGTTTTGCTATATTTTAAAATATTTATTTAGAAAATAGATAATTAAAATAAGATGGTAAGGATTCACGACGAGGCTAACTGCCGCGTTTTTCTGATAGATTCTTTTGTTTTGAGTGAAAATGCGTCGAATGAGTATATTTTTATTAAGATTTTTTAGGTGCGTGGAGGGGCTGTATTCTAAATAATTACACAATGAATTATTACTTTGAAGTTTATCGTAAAATATGTGGTTATGTGGTCTACAATGAATTATGGTTCATTGTTCACTACATCAAAATGATGTAGACCACAATCATTGTAGAGCACCTAATCTTTTCCACGATAATCTCCAAAATAATGTGATAAAATAATACAATAGAAAAAAGTTGCTTACAGAATAATAAAGCCAAATGTGTACACCAAACTATTGCACAATGAAAAAAATGATAGATATATTAGGTTGAGTAAAAAGTCATCGCGTATTTTTTAGCTCAAAGTTGTATATACAATATCTTCGTCAATAATGAATAAAATTCAAATTAAAAGAAAAGGGTTTTAAAGCTTGAAATCTCTACTTTTAAAAGCTTATCACATTTTTTAAATTTATATGAGTTTGATAATTTTTACATACCAAAAACTACGAGCTGAAAAAGACGAAAAATTTTCTTCTCACTTTGTGGATTTGTAACGTGTCCAAAACGAATTTGAGAAAATTTTCGATTACCTATCGTGAAAGCTTGATACTTTCCCTACAAAATCGTTTTTTTTTTAATATTCCTACGACTTTTGATTACTGAGTTATCGCGGATTAAATAAAAGAATTATTTTGACTTTAATTGCTCATAACTCCATTAAAAATTGTCGTATCGTATAATTTAAAAAAGAGATTTTTAAAGCTGAAACTTTA
>NW_017304576.1:383934-387489 GCF_001594115.1 Trachymyrmex septentrionalis
ACTTTACTCTATCAAGATATATTTATATTGTTGGTAAGAAAGTAATTGCGGTTTTTACTGATAGATGTCTTTTTAAAAAACGCGACTTTTTACTTAACCTAATAATCACAAAAATAAAAAATGTATACAATTTACGAAAAAAAAACTTACTTTGTAACCCAAAATTCTTAAAATATTATATGATATTACATCGTTCTTGGCGTGATCTGCTAGTCGACTGGTCGACTAACCAGTAGTCGAAGAAGAGTTCAAATGCGAGTCGCTGCATTATAACAGCACAATCTGATAACGTCGCATGTAAGAAATATCGCAATGGTTCATAGTGTATTGGTTCACTGTTGGACTACCTATCTATATATTTACTGACAATGAGTTAACACTTTGACTGTGACATATTTATATACACGTGGGCGCGTGTGTGCGCATATACGAGGTCTGTTCAAAAAGTATCGCGAATTTTGTGTTTTTTCAAAAATTATTTATTTATTCATGAATATCTATTTTGTCCCCTTCAAAGTAATCCCCATCAGATATTATACACTTGTGCCAACGTTTTTTCCAATCCTCGAAGCACTTCAAAAAATTATTTTTTGTGATCTTGTTCAGCTCCTCCTTCGATGCCGTCTTTATGGCTTTATGGCTCGTGCGGCAGCTTTTATTGGGATGATTGAATTTTGGTTTCCACGTCATAACCATAAACCCATGATTCGTCACCAGTTATGACCCTCTGGAGCAAATTTGGGTCGTCGCGGACAGAGTCCAACAGCTCCTTAGCAATGTTAATGCGATGCTGTTTTTGGTCGAAATTGAGCAATTTTGGTACGAATTTCGCGGCGACCCGTCTCATGCCCAAATCATTGGTAAAAATCGAATGGCACGAGCCAATCGATATGTTTAGGTCCTCAGCAACCTCTCTAACGGTGATTCGACGATTGGCCAATACTATTTTCTTCACTTCATCAATGTTTTCGTCTGTTGTTGACGTGCTCGGGCGTCCGGCACGCTCTTCGT
Source organism: Trachymyrmex septentrionalis (assembly GCF_001594115.1). NCBI lineage: Eukaryota > Metazoa > Arthropoda > Insecta > Hymenoptera > Formicidae > Trachymyrmex > Trachymyrmex septentrionalis. Next base: position 384,946 of record NW_017304576.1, read on the forward strand.
CGTTCACATCTTCTCGGCCCTCTGAGAACATTTTGTACCACCGATAAACGTTGCTTCGGTCCAAGGTAGCTTCACCATATGCCACAGTCAACATTCGGAATGCGTCCGCGCACTTAATTTTGTTTTTCACACAAAATTTGATACAGATTCTTTGATCCATTTTTTGGAATAGGCAAAAATCGAAGACGAGCCAAAACACGTGCAAGCAAAGCAGCTGTCAAAAATTAACTGAACATTCAAAATGGCCGAACTTGTCGGCATAAGTGAGAGACATGAGTACCAACATAACGCCACAAAAAATCGAAAATCGAATATACATAACCCGCGGAAATTCAAAATTCGCGATACTTTTTGAACAGACCTCGTATGTATAAAGTATTATATGTTAATAAAAAGTTACATTATAATCCACATATATTGCTTGCGATCCTTAGTTTTTGTTATCCGCTGCTGGACTAAGATGAATCTATTTTGTTTCTTGCAATCTGCATTGTTTTCCAACATTTCGGAATAGAGAACTAGTAAACGATCATTGACTCGATGAAATCTGGAGCTTGTGTATCTAAATTTAACGAAAGAAATTTAGTTATGTCTTTCATTAAAGTTAATACATATGTATTATATACGTATATTTTAATTGCGTTAATATCGAAGTCAAATTAAGTTAGACTTTTGTCTTTTACTTTATATGTTTATATGTTTATATATATTTTATAGACTTCGTTACACGGCGTCGAAGTTGTAATATTATATCAATGTTTAGAAACTGGCCAATCACAATCATTCCATTCTTCAGAGGAATCTATGATTTTTATAACATCGTTGTTATAACTTTGACGTAAATTAAGCCGTGTAAACGTAATAATATATGTATATTTAGTACATATAATAAAATAAAATTTTATTATTTTTGTATTTAGGTTATTTTATAATGCATTCCTTACGATGTCAATACTAATATTGACAAATTTTTATTTTTAAAACTGTATAAAGTATATTAAAGTATTTTTACAATTTTAAAAGATCTTTAAATGTTTTAGATAATTTGATTTTTTTTTTCTATAGATAATTTGATGGACTTGTGAATAAAAAGTAGCTTATGAAGTAAATGTATAAATATACTAACCCAATGATAGCTCCCGAAGTCAGAGCACTTAAGATATTGACATGGTGCACATAATTTATCACAAATGGAATATAGATGCAAACGATATTGAAATATTCATAATAATAATAATTTAAAAAAAAACTGCAGACTGCATTGTCGAAAAAAACAAGTACAATCCATCCGATTATTATTCGAATTATCCAATTACGCAGACATTGATATTCCTTTGGCATTCCAAGTGCTTCCAATGTATCGTCCACTATGGAGAGTTTATGTAAGCATACTTTTAATTCCTTTAAAAAATTATATGGACCGATTATGCAATTTAAGAAGATATTATTATTATTTTGTATTTGAATAAGAGTTGTTATTATAATATGTAAAAAATATAATAGATCAAAAGGTTATAAGAAATTTAATTAATATTTTAAACATCAGATTTAAAAAAGGTATATAAAAACTAATTTAAAAAAGTAATATAAACACAAATATTATTAAAAAAGTAATATAAACACAAAATATTAATTTTATTATACATCTTCTACAAGAAATATAATAATATGAACATTAAAATCGATTTCTCTATATAAAAATTTTTTATAAATTTGTATTTGCCTATAATTGTGAGATCAAGACTTCTTTGATACTCTGAATAAAGGAAGTGATTCAACAAAAATTAAGAAATTTTAAAAGTCAAGTAATATTAGAGACTGAAGTAGTATATTTTAAAATTCTTACCTTAATGCGAAACAAACTAACAAGTATCGACGTAATAGTGATGATCATTATTAGGATATTCCGCCAGGTTATGTATAATGATATTACAGTATGACCATTGTAGCGTAGATAATAAAGAAAATACACAGAAAAGCTCCATGTGATTAAGAAATGCAGATAAGAAAGATACGGCCTAGGTTGTCCAAGAGGATATTCGAACAAGCTTAAATTGTAGAACGAGCAGATGATAAATAATGGTGCGAGTGCTGTCTGTATTGTTTTCGTCATTGATTCGTCAGTTAATAATTTGAATTAATTCTTGACGCACGAAACACAAACGCGTTTTAATACTTTGTAAGCAATTTCAGAAGTAGTTTTTGCATATTCTCTAGAACTTTGTGAGAATTACACAGTAAGAAAACTTATATTAAAGAATAAAATATGTACATGTGAACTTGCAAGTATTGAGCGACAGAAAAAAATATACAGATAATCTATATTAGTTAAAGATCATTTTGATAAGATATTTTATAAGTATATAGAAATTATTGCGCACTATATAATATATCGTAAACTAAAATACATAAAATTATTCTTGTAATAATATAATTTATTAATATATACATAACTAAGTGTTTAACTGTGTTGTTGCCCATATAATTATATATTTACAATTATATATATTATATAAAATTTTATATATATATACTCGTATATAT
>NW_017304576.1:387589-394244 GCF_001594115.1 Trachymyrmex septentrionalis
TTTTTACTCACTGTTAAAATTCAGCTATCGATATATTGAATAAAAAACAAAAATAATATAAGAATTGACTTATGTATAAATTTAGATTATGGAAAAGAAGCGAAACTGTAATACAATATAATCTGTTATTACAAAATCCAGCCTGGCTGTCATATGGAATTAATTGTCAAAAAGCTAAAAATTCGATCATGTGGCAATATATTTTGTTTTTGTTTTTGTGGATTGCTGATGTAATATTAAAATTGTTATGTAAAATGATTTGCACCAAAAATATCGTGTATATTATTTATAATCACTTTTAAGAAAATAAAACTCGTAAGTAAATTTTTTTTATTTTCTTTTTTGCGTTTATATTAATTTTTGGCATTACCAATTGCGATTTAATTGTAATCATAGAAAATAATGTGCTCTAGGTTAGTTAATTATTATTGTTACGAAATTTGTAAGTACAATCTCTTTTACTAAAAATGGCTATATGTAATAAATGAACAAAGTTTAGATAATCAGTCAACTTTAATATTGTTTAGTTTTCCTACTTAACAATATAATTTTTCCTACTCAACAATATAACTAGATCGACATGTTTTTAAAGCATGCTTACAAGCATAATATTTGATACATATCAAATGACGCGATAACGGTGCCATATCATGTAAAGATATAGAGAAAAAAATCGAACAAGCTATGAATTGGAATTTTATTAGAATTCTTTATCGGAGTAAATACTGAAACTCTAGAAAATAATATGTATACATCATAGCAAAAGTGCTCTAGCCATAATATTATAATATAATTATAGATAGATTAAATTTTCAAAAAAGTAGTCACATTTCAAAAGTGATATATAAACGTAAGGCAATCATAATAATAAAATATAGAATATAGTAAGAGACAAGATCTCGATCGACTTTGAGAATATTTAAACACTCTATGCGAAGAAGCACAATGCGATTTAAAGCAGTCGCCTATGATCGTCCTTGAATATTCTTCTTGAAAATGTTTCCGCAAAATTTAATTTGGGATATCATGTCGAGATATTAAAATATTCATCATAACACTGCGAAACAATAAAGATTCTTTTGACGTGGCCCGAAGGTTCGTATAACAATAACTGTACTAGTACTTACGTGAATTAAAAGTATCGATTTGCTGGAAAGAAATATTACCTATACAAATAGAAACAAATAAAGCAATTTGCACGATAATTGAGTAAAAATGAAATAATGACTAAATAACAATATATAATATATAATTTATAATTTTAAAATATATTATATAATATTATATGTGACATAATCGTATATAGTCTCCTATTGTTTTCTTATAATACATAAAAGCAATTCTATTTAGAAAATAAAGACTATAAATTCATAAATATAAAAGAAACTCTGATGAAAAGTCGGACAGTAAGTCGAATATAATGGGAAAGTAAAAGCTTCTAGGAGGCGAAAATTGAAACCACGAAACATAAAAAAAGCGTTTACATTTCTATTATGTTCCGTTTTTTTCAATTTTTGTTTCCTAAAAGTTTTGTTTACGCTTCTATTACTTTCCCATTACATTCGACTTATTAAATTTACTTAATAATCTATATTGTAAGTGTCAAAGTAATTTTATTTTTAAAAAATTAGGACATTCTTATCTCAAAAATAATTCTTTTAAAAATTAACTTTCCTTAAATTTCAGTTAATTTAATCTTAACTTAACTTTTATTAAGTTAATCTTTTATTCCTTCAACTTTTAACTTATTGTAATTTTATTAATTTTATATATAAATCATTAACTTTAAAATTTCAATATTTTAGTGGCTACCATTAAGTGTGATGTGTACAGTGAGATACGTGTAAGTTTTTGAAAATTATTATCTAATTTCTTTGCTTCCTTTCTCCTTTTTTTATTCATTTTTCTTTCGGTTGTAATAAGTTATTCATTAAAACAAATAATTTATTATTAACATATTAAATAATACAATCAATAATATCTCTAACACAAAAAATTTTTTAAATTCTGGAAAAATTAATCAGGTTTCTAATTGTCATATTTAATTCACACATAGAACTGACCACTTGCGTGTCTCCTGTGGGTCTGATCACGGTATTGAATACACGTAGAGAGTTCCAATAAAACTTAAAAAAGACTTAAATTGGTCTTGTACTCATATAGAAAAAAGTCGGAGTCAGATCAAGAAGAAAATTGTACCTCTTGACATTAAATTAATAGTTGTCATACCAATATGAAAATTCATTTAATAATTAATAATAAAGATTTGTACGTTACCATATTAAATGTTGCGAACCGTTGTATAAATACTAAATTTATCTTTACACGCCTTTTTTCAAAGAAAATGCGATATTTCTATTTAAAATGTATGTCACCATATTAAATGTTGCGAACTGTTGTGTGATTATTAAATTTATCTTCACACGCCTTTTTTCAAAAAGATGCGATATTTCTATTTAAAATATAAGATTAAACGAAAATGTTTTGCGTTTTAGATTAGGATTACTATCGATTGATTTCGGTTTAATATAATGTTATTAGAAATGTACTGAAGATGGTCAAATATTGACCGAAACGTATACAAATTGTACTAGTTTTTTATAATATATGACTTCTAAACAACGAAGGTTGGTTATATGCTCATTAACTTTAATTTAATTTAGTTTAAAAAAAACATTAACTTACCTAACTCTGGTTCGGATCGTCAACAAATTTTAGCCGTTGTTCGTTATTTATTAAAAAGTTATTAATAGACAAAGTTAGTATTATATACTTATTTCCTTACTTTACATCAAAAAGTCAAATAATTTTAGACAGGGAGAGAGGTATGAGGTGGACGAATTCAAGAAATACAACTTTCGAAGCGACTTGGCGAGATGGGGTGGAATTTGCTTCGCATAGAAAATCATGCGCCCCTTGGCAGAGGGAGGAGGTGAGGTGGAACTCACTTTGCATGGAAAGTCATGTGCACCTTAACAGGCGAGAAGATGGGATGGAACTCTTTTCGCGTGGAAGGCCATTACCTCTGTGAAGTTGGCACTTTGTTTTTCAAAAAATGAAATTTTGGTTACAGTTCCGAATGTATCCCGAAGAATTCTGGAATTTCTATTCAAAATTAAAAATAGTTTCGACAAATTAACAAAAAAATTGAAAATTAAACATTTGGGATGTCAATTTCACAAACGCAGAACAAAAATATCTTTCTAAATCATTAATCCTAACGCTTTAAATAATAATAGCTTTCATATAACAAATGAAACTAATAAAGATTCCTTATAAATCAAAAGAAATTGGAAAGAATAAGAGCACTAGGAGTCAGGCACAGAAGACGTCACGTAAACAATAAACTTATAAATCGTAAAACTTCTTTTTTCTACTAAACGCACTTATATATTTCGCTTTTGAACTTTTCTTAGAGATAACACAAACTAACAATGCAATTCTTACACGAAATCTTATAAACAACATTCAACTTGTCACGCGGTAAGGGGTCTTTATGCACCCTAATGAATTTTCGCAATTTATTGTGTACTATAAAACGATAACTACGAGGGTGGTCCCAGAAGTACCCGACCTAACAAAGAAAACACAAAAAATTTGGGAAAAAATATCTTTATTTATCAACATAATCTCCTTTTAGCTCGATACACTTTTCCCAGCGATGTTCAATAGCTTCGATGGCCTGTTTATAGTAAGTACCGTTGAACTCCTCAAAATAGCCATTAACCGCAGACTCCACCTCTTCATTGTTGGTAAATCTTCTACCACCGTGTCATTTTTTCAAGTTTGGAAAGAGATAATAATCCGAGGGGGCTAAATCTGGCGAATAGAGTGCGTGGGGAAGCAATTCGAACTTTAACTCATTGATTTTGGCCATCGCGATAATGGATGTGTGAACTGGTGTATTGTCTTGATGAAACAACACTTTCTTTTTCGCCAAATGGCCGTTTTTCCTTGATTTCATCACCCAACGCTGCAATAAGTTCGCATAATACTCGCCATTGATTGTTCTTCCTTTCTAAAGGTAATCAATGAAAATTATGCCACGCGCATTCTAGAAAACTGACGCCATGCCCTTGCCTGCCGATGGAACTGTTTTTGCTTTCTTCGGAGCCGATTCTCCCTTTTCAGTCCATTGCTTCGACTGTTCCTTCGTTTCAGGTGTGAAGTGGTGGACCCAAGTTTCATCCATGGTTACTAATCGGCGCAAAAATTCGGCTTTGTTGCTGCGAAACATCGCCAAACACTCGATTGAAACATCCTCTCAATGCTGCTTTTGTTCGATTGTGAGCAAGCGCGGCACCCACCTTGCGCACAACTTTATCATTTCCAAATTTTCCAATATGCGATATACAGCACTTTTTGAAATGTTTACTATGTCTGCTAGCTCGCGCACTTTCAATCGACGGTCACCCAATACCATTTTGTGGATTTTCTTTACCATTTCTGGAATGGCCACCTCACTTGGTCGACCACTGCGATGTTCGTCTTCGCAGCTCGTACGGCTTCGTTTAAACTCTGCCACCCAATTATTTTACTGTTGTAAACGAAAAAGCAGACTCCTCCAGAGTAGAATCCAGCTCGGCTTTGATATTGGTTGGGCTAAGACCTTTCAAATAAAAGTATTGTATCACATAACGATTACCAATTTTTTCCATCTTTGCAAATTCACCGAGATCGTCCACTATTGATGGCTGCCAAACAAATACTGAACAACGTAGCGTCTTCAAACTTCATAGTTAAGCTTTAAAGTTGGTGCTTTCCCCTATAGATTTTTTTATACAACAACCGCTATCTGTACGTCAGGTCGGGTACTTCTGGGACCACCCTCGTACATACGCTATTCAATCTATCAAACTTCTCAGTAATACTACGAACGAAAGGAACAGTGAATCACGAAGGCTGCACAGTATCGCTATTATCATTAACAGCACTTTTCCTATTATTAGCCATAATAATGTTCTTCAAACAGTTGCTAATATTCTCAAATATCACACACACACACACACAAGTTCAATAGATAATCATTCTTTAACAATACTTTAATTATGAAATACAAATTATTAAACTGAAATTTAAGCTTCGAAAGCAAAACTACCCTATCAACTAATCCCGCGATTGTACCTATTTTTTGAGAAACCGGGTGCTGTGACCAAAAGTTCAAATATCTACTCCAAAAGATTGTGGCACCAATCGAACTCTATCAACTCATTATCCCTAATCACTGTAATATCCAAAAGTCTTTGGACACCCATTCAAAGTCGTTTGTACACACTATCCGAAAAATCTGAATTTTGTATTTAGCAATAAACACACAAATTTATTTCTATTTCAATTCCAAAAACTTTAATTTTTAACATGTACTTCGGTATGTTATTCTGAAAGTAATTAAAAATTACTTAAAATTAAATTTTAACTGTACAATTCATCTAATCTAGTATAATGTTGCTTTCATGTTAAATATATAACAAGAAAATTTGATAAATGTAATGTGTCCAGGAAAATTAGATTTTTTGATGGCAATATTGCTATAAAAGATATATTTGTGGGAATTTGTTCAAAATGACGTATCATTATTCACATTAAAAATAATTATCACCAGCAAACTTGGAAAACTTTCTATTTTCATAAAACCGATAAAAAATGCGGTTTTTCGAAAATGTCTCAGAGGATATTTTGTCGAAATAAATATCATTGTAAATAAGAAAATTAATGAAATTAAGAACAATTTCATTTAATTTTAAGTTGTACAATATTTTCGAACAGAAAATTTTTTTTTAATGTTATATTTTTAGACATTTCGATAACTGGAATTTTTTCCGTTAATATCTCTGATTTGGTTACTTTTACGTACAAAATAACTCTTGGAAGATTATTAAATTTTTTACAAAATCGTTTTTTATTGAAATGTATGATTGCATTGTACGATGAATAGTTGTCGAGATAAATAAATTTCTTCAAATTGTAATACATTTTAATGAATAATTTACATGTGACTTATCGTATGTAATAAATGTACATAAACAGTTATAAATCTTGTGTAATTAGCCTGGAAATATATTTTTAACGTACGACTAATTGTTCCTGATGATTTAAAAGTATTATTTTTTCAATTTACACATTTAAATATAGGTTTATTTATTAATGTAGGTATGTAATCAAACTGGAAAAAGTAATATTCATTTTTCTCAAGGTTTATATATAATATATTTATATATTATGACCCTAGTTGCGTATTATTCTTCAAAATTTATTTAAAAACAGCTTTGTGAAAAATTTTTCAATATTAAAAAAAAGAAATCATATTCATTGTTTCTTCTTTGTAAATTTCTTAGTTGTTAAAGATCTAATAAAAAATAGAATATATCAAACTAAAGAATGAAACGTATTACAATATCGCGTAGTGCGTATTTTTTGTAAATAAAATGAACAAGAACGTAAATTGTCACGTTGCAATGAATACGGGTGTTAAATAAAAGAAATTGAAATACAAATTAAGTAACTTATTAATAAAATGCAATCAAAATGTAATACAATGAAATATAATAAGTTTATGAAACCAAAAATAATTGATACGATTAATTAAAATAAGAAGTTTGGAAGAATAATATTCACAGTTTTATCATTATTGTACTATTATTATTTAAATATCACT
>NW_017304576.1:401202-405659 GCF_001594115.1 Trachymyrmex septentrionalis
ATATAAACATTTAACAAAGAATCTTATATAACTTAATATGGTCCTTTACGTAGTCCAAATATAATTTAATATAGGCTTAATATAATTTAATAAAAATTTTATTAAAATTTAATAAAATATTAAATAAGATTTTAATAACGGTTTTATTTTAATAAATCTTTCTAAAGTTTTAATAAAACAAACCGTTATTAAGATTTTATTTAGTATTTTATTAAATTTTAATAAAATTTATAATAAAATTATATTAAGCTTATATTAAATTATATTAAATACATATAAACATTTTTTTGCGGGATGCTATAAACAACTTAACGAATAAAGTAAATTTAAAAATTTATTGCAATTATATCATTATACTGATTTGTATATGGCTATGTCACTTGATTAACGACGTTATGCACACGTCCTCTTTTCAATGTTAGTGAGCGCATAAAAAGCGCGACTACTAACATTAAGAGTATTATGAAAGTCCGATAAGTTCCGTTTCACGTTCATGCATGGCTTCTACATTATATTATAATAAATTGTATTCTGACAATAACTATACATTGAATAACAGATATATATACTGTTATTCATAACTCTGTGTGTGTGTGTGTGTGTGTGTGTGTGTAAGAAAGGAAGAATTAAATAACATCTTATTTTCAATTTTGGGTCTTGATTATATATTCGGGTCGTCATAATTTTATCATCTATGTACACATGTGTGTACATTTAAGTAATTTTGCATTTACATTTCTTTTTCATGTCGAAATTAATAGTAAGGATTACGGTAACAAAATTTGTTCTGTGTATATAAATGTAATACATTCTTTGTTCATACTTTCTTTCTCGGTTTAATTTTGCTTAAATTCATCTTAGAGCTTTATTTCTCGTATGCGGTATTCTTTTGCACTTAGTTTGGAAAGCAGAGCACGGTTTTTGTTTACACTATCTGTTGTAATTATCCATTTCCTTCCTTTCAATTGTCTTTTATATTGTTTGCATTCTTCTTTTTTTGGTTCTTATTTTGGTCATGGTATTCCTTATATACAGATAAGGCTTTTTTAAAAGATCTAATTAAATACTATATCGAGTACAAGCGTGAAATCCATCTTCGCAATCGTGCTCTTGTTCTACTGCCTATCCTTTTCTGAGGAGGCGGTGCGTTTTGTATTTGAATAAGAGTTGTTACAATATGTAAAAAATATAATAGATAAAAAGGTTATAAGAAATTTAATTAATATTTTAAACATAAGATTTAAAAAAGGTATGTAAAAACTAATTTAAAAAAGTAATATAAACACAAATATTAATTTTATTAAACATCTTCTTCAATAAATAATAATATGAACATTAAAATCGATTTCTCTATATAAAAATTTTTATAAATTTGTATTCGCCTATAATTGTGAGATCAAGACTTCTTTGATACTCTTAATAAAGGAAGTGATTAAACAAAAATTAAGAAATTTTAAAAGTCAAGTAAGATTAGAGACTGAAGTAGTATATTTTAAAATTCTTACCTTAATACGAAACGAACTAACAAGTATCGATGTAATAGTGATGATCATTATTAGGATATTCCGCCAGGTTATGTATGATGATATTACAGTATGACATTGTAGCGTAGATAATAAAGAAAATACACAGAAAAGCTCCATGTGATTAAGAAATGCAGATAAGAAAGATACGGCCTAGGTTGTCCAAGAGGATATTCGAACAAGCTTAAATTGTAGAACGAGCAGATGATAAATAATGGTGCGAGTGCTGTCTGTATTGTTTTCGTCATTGATTCGTCAGTTAATAATTTGAATTAATTCTTGACGCACGAAACACAAACGCGTTTTAATACTTTGTACAGCAATTTCAGAAGTAGTTTTTGCATATCCTCTAGAACTTTGTGAGAATTACACTGTAAGAAAACTTATATTAAAGGATAAAATATGTACATGTGAACTTGCAAGTATTGAGCGACAGAAAAAAATATACAGATAATCTAGATTAGCTTAAAGCTGATTATTTCGATAAGATATTTTATAAGTATAATATATAGAAATTATTGCGCACTATATATTGGATCGTCCGCAAAGTCCGTGCGTATTTTCCGGACGACCCAATAATATATCGTAAAATAAAATACAAAAATTATTCTTGTAATAATATAATTTATTAATATATACATAACTAAGTATTTAACTGTGTTGTTGCCCATCTAATTATATATTTACAATTATATATATTATATAAAATTTTATATATATATACTCGTATATATATGCATCTTTATAATGTTTATTTTTATAATATCAAAGATATATATAATTAATTGCATATAGAATTTAATTTAAGTTGATTTTTGGCTTCTATCTTTTTACTCACTATTAAAATTCAGCTATCGATATATTGAATAAAAAACAAAAATAATATAAGAATTGACTTATACGAGTATGTATAAATTTAGATTATGGAAAAGAAGCGAAACTGTAATGCAATATAATCTGTTATTACAAAATCGAGTCTGGCTGTCATATGGAATTAATTGTCAAAAAGCTAAAAATTCGATCATGTGGCAATATATTTTGTTTTTGTTTTTGTGGATTGCTGATGTAATATTAAAATTGTTATGTAAAATGATTTGCACCAAAAATATCGTGTATATTATTTATAATCACTTTTAAGAAAATAAAACTCGTAAGTAAATTTTTTTTATTTTCTTTTTTGCGTTTATATTAATTTTTGGCATTACCAATTGCGATTTAATTGTAATCATAGAAAATAATGTGCTCTAGGTTAGTTAATTATTATTGTTACGAAATTTGTAAGTACAATCTCTTTTACTAAAAATGGCTATATGTAATAAATGAACAAAGTTTAGATAATCAGTCAACTTTAATATTGTTTAGTTTTCCTACTTAACAATATAATTTTTCCTACTCAACAATATAACTAGATCGACATGTTTTTAAAGCATACTTATAAGCATAATATTTGATACATATCAAATAACGCGATAACGGTGCCATATCATGTAAAGATATAGAGAAAAAAATCGAACAAGCTATGAATTGGAATTTTATTAGAATTCTTTATCGGAGTAAATACTGAAACTCTAGAAAATAATATGTATACATCATAGCAAAAGTGCTCTAGCCATAATATTATAATATAATTATAGATAGATTAAATTTTCAAAAAAGTAGTCACATTTCAAAAGTGATATATAAACGTAAGGCAATCATAATAATAAAATATAGAATATAGTAAGAGACAAGATCTCGATCGACTTTGAGAATATTTAAACACTCTATGCGAAGAAGCACAATGCGATTTAAAGCAGTCGCCTATGATCGTCCTTGAATATTCTTCTTGAAAATGTTTCCGCAAAATTTAATTTGGGATATCATGTCGAGATATTAAAATATTCATCATAACACTGCGAAACAATAAAGATTCTTTTGACGTGGCCCGAAGGTTCGTATAACAATAACTGTACTAGTACTTACGTGAATTAAAAGTATCGATTTGCTGGAAAGAAATATTACCTATACAAATAGAAACAAATAAAGCAATTTGCACGATAATTGAGTAAAAATGAAATAATGACTAAATAACAATATATAATATATAATTTATAATTTTAAAATAATATTATATAATATTATATGTGACATATATAGTCTCCTATTGTTTTCTTGTATAAAAGCAATTCTATTTAGAAAATAAAGACAATAAATTCATAAATATAAAAGAAACCCTGATAAAAAATCGAACAGTAAGTCGAATATAATGGGAGAGTAAAAGCTTCTAGGAGGCGAAAATTGAAACCACGAAACATAAAAAAAGCGTTTACATTTTTATTATGTTCCGTTTTTTTTTAATTTTCGTTTCCTAGAAGCTTTGTTTACGCTTCTATTACTTTCCTATTACATTCGACTTATTTCGATTTTTATTTTCACCAAGGAAAGGCTATGCTCAAGCTGGATGTATTTGCTTTGCATTAATAAACATATATAATAGACATACAAACTAGACATACAATAAATTATAAAAGTACCGATTAGGGGATTCAGCTTCAATGGCCTCGATCTTGACATATGTTGTCAAGGTCATGACCCTGAGTAGGATTGGGTATTAACTAGTTAAAACGTTAAAAGGTAAAAAAAAGTTAAAAAGTTAATAACTTTTAATTTAACTTAAGTAATTTTAAATGAATTAATTTTTAACTTAATTTAATTATTTCTAAACTTTAATTTTTTAACTTTTTTTAAAGTAAAAATTTTTCTTTTAATGCTAATATTTTTTTCTGTAAAATCTTAAACATTAGAGAATTAATTTATAAAAAGCTCAATTTTATAATTAAAGATTATAACAAGGGTCATACTATAGAGTATCCCATTTACATTTGAATCATACTAATTTTAGGTGTCATAAACATTATATTTCAGCAACATAAATATAAAATGAGTTCTTAGATT
>NW_017304576.1:406222-408439 GCF_001594115.1 Trachymyrmex septentrionalis
TGCGCCCCTTGGCAGAGGGAGGAGGTGAGGTGGAATTCACTTTGCATGGAAAGTCATGTGCACCTTAACAGGCGAGAAGATGGGATGGAACTCTTTTCGCGTGGAAGGCCATTACCTCTGTGAAGTTGGCACTTTGTTTTTCAAAAAATGAAATTTTGGTTACAGTTCCGAATGTATCCCGAAGAATTCTGGAATTTCTATTCAAAATTAAAAATAGTTTTGACAAATTAACAAAAAAATCGAAAATTAAACATTTGGGATGTCAATTTTACAAACGCAGAACAAAAATATCTTTCTAAACCATTAATCCTAACGCTTTAAATAATAATAGCTTTCGTATAACAAATGAAACTAACAAAGATTCCTTATAAATCAAAAGAAATTGGAAAGAATAAGAGCACTAGGAGTCAGGCACAGAAGACGTCACGTAAACAATAAACTTATAAATCGTAAAACTTCTTTTTTCTACTAAACGCACTTATATATTTCGCTTTTGAACTTTTCTTAGAGATAACACAAACTAACAATGCAATTCTTACACGAAATCTTATAAACAACATTCAACTTGTCACGCGGTAAGGGGTCTTTATGCACCCTAATGAATTTTCGCAATTTATTGTGTACTATAAAACGATAACTACGAGGGTAGTCCCAGAAGTACCCGACCTAATAAAAAAAACATAAAAAATTTGGGAAAAAATATCTTGATTTCTCAACATAGTCTCCTTTTAGCTCGATACACTTTTCCCAGCGATGTTCAATAGCTTCGATGGCCTGTTTATAGTAAGTACCGTTGAACTCCTCAAAATAGCCATTAACCGCAGACTCCACCTCTTCATTGTTGGTAAATCTTCTACCACCGTGTCATTTTTTCAAGTTTGGAAAGAGATAATAATCCGAGGGGGCTAAATCTGGCGAATAGAGTGCGTGGGGAAGCAATTCGAACTTTAACTCATTGATTTTGGCCATCGCGATAATGGATGTGTGAACTGGTGTATTGTCTTGATGAAACAACACTTTCTTTTTCGCCAAATGTGGCCGTTTTTCCTTGATTTCATCACCCAAACGTGGCAATAAGTTCGCATAATACTCGCCATTGATTGTTCTTCTTTTCTGAAGGTAATCAATGAAAATTATGCCACGCGCATCCCAGAAAACTGACGCCATGACCTTGCCTGCCGATGGAACTGTTTTTGCTTTCTTCGGAGCCGATTCCCCCTTTTCAGTCCATTGCTTCGACTGTTCCTTCGTTTTAGGTGTGAAGTGATGGATCCATGTTCCATCCATGGTTATGAATCGGCACAAAAATTCGGCTTTGTTGCTGCGAAACATCGCCAAACACTCGATTGAAACATCCTCTCAATGCTGCTTTTGTTCGATTGTGAGCAAGCGCGGCATCCATCTTGCGCACAGCTTTCTCATCTCCAAATTTTCAGCCAATATGCGAGGTACAGCACTTTTTGAAATGTTTATCATGTCTGCTAGCTCGCGCACTTTCAATCGACGGTCACCCAATACCATTTTGTGGATTTTCTTTACCATTTCTGGAATGGCCACCTCACTTGGTCGTCCACTGCGATGTTCGTCTTCGCAGCTCGTACGGCCTCATTTAAATTCTGCCACCCAATATTTTACTATTGTAAACGAAAAAGCAGACTCCTCCAGAGTAGAATCCAGCTCGGCTTTGATATTGGTTGGGCTAAGACCTTTCAAATAAAAGTATTGTATCACATAACGATTACCAATTTTTTCCATCTTTGCAAATTCAACGAGATCGTCCACTATTGATGGCTGCCAAACAAATACTGAACAACGTAGCGTCTTCAAACTTCATAGTTAAGCTTTAGAAAGTTGGTGCTTTCCCCTACAGTGATTTTTTTTATACAACAACCGCCATCTATACGTCAGGTCGGGTACTTCTGGGACCACCCTCGAACATACGCTATTAAATCTACCAAACTTCTCAGTAATACTACGAACGAAAAGAACACGAAGGCTGCACAGTATCGCTATTATCATTAACAGCACTCTTCCTATTATTAGCCATAATAATGTTCTTCAAACAGTTGCTAATATTCTCAAATATCAAGTTCAATGGATAATCATTCTTTAACAATACTTTAAATATGAAATACAAATTATTAAAGTGAAATTTAAGTTTCGAAAGCAAACCCTATCAACTAATCCCGCGATTGTACCTATTTTTTGAGAAACCGG
>NW_017304577.1:0-675 GCF_001594115.1 Trachymyrmex septentrionalis
AATTTTTTTTGAAAAATATCAACCCCGATTACTCCAAAATCGACTTAGTAGGGTCTAGATAGGCCCCAGAGAATGTATTACGACCCAATAATGCTCAATTCGAAATAAGAGTCCTAATTTTTTTTTGAAGATATCGACACGATTACTCCGTAAATGTTATATTCAGGCCTAGACAGACCCACAGAGTGTTTTATGACCTAATAAGGCCTAATTCGAAAAAAAACCAAATTATTTTTTAAATTATAACGACCCTATTACTCCAATATCGTCATATTCGAGCCTAGACAGGCGTCACAGAGTGTATGACGTCCCAATAAGGCTCAATTCGAAAGAAGAGTCCCAATTTTTTTTTAAAGATATCGACACGATTACTCAAAAATCGACATAATCGGGTCAAATAGGTCTCATAGGCTGTATTACGACCGATAAACCGATTTCGAAAAAAAAGGTCCTATTTTTTTTTGAATGATATTGTCCCGATTACTCCAAAATGGTAATAATCGTTTCATGACTGACCCCATAGGGCGTGTTACGACCCGATAAAGCTCATTTCGAAAAAAATGGACCTATTTGTTTTTGAAATATCGACACGATTACTGAAAAATGGTAATAATCGGGCCTAGACAGACCGTACAGGGTTTTTTACGATCCATTATGGCCCAATTCGAAAAAAAA
>NW_017304577.1:775-1542 GCF_001594115.1 Trachymyrmex septentrionalis
TCGAAAAAAAAAGCCCTATTTTTTTGAGTGATAACGACCCTATTACTCCAAAATCGGCATAATAGGGTCCAGATAGACCTCATAGGATGAACTAAGACCTAATATGGCCCAATTCGAAAAAAAGGTACTAATTTTTTTTGAAAGATAGCGACACGATTACTCCAAAATCGACATAATCGGGTCCAAATAGACCTCATATGTTGTATTACGACCCGATAAAGCCCATTTCGAAAAAAAGGACCTATTTTTTTTAATCATATTGACCCGATTACTCCAAAATGGTAATAATCGGGCCAAGACTGACCCCATAAGGTGTATTATGACCCAATAAGGCCCAATTAAAAAAAAACCAAATTTTCTTTTTAATGATATCTACCCGATTACTCAAAAATGGGTATAATAGGGCCCAGAGAGACCCCATAGGGAGTATAACGACCCGATAAAGCCCATTTCGAAAAAAAAGTTCCTATTTTTTTTTACAAATATTAACACGATTACTCCAAAATGGTAATAATCGTTCCAAGACTGACCCCATAGCGCGTGTTACGACCCGATGCAGCCCATTTCGAAAAAAAGGCCCTATTTTTTGGAAAGATATCGAGCCGATTACTTCAAAATGGTCATAATAGGGCTCAGACAGACCCCACAGAATGTTTTTTTTATCTTTTATTTGTTATTTTGTGTTTGTTATCCTTTGTTTGTTGATTTATATATATTATTTTTATTTTTTATTTTATCTATTACCTTTATCTGTTATCTTTACTTAT
>NW_017304578.1:0-554 GCF_001594115.1 Trachymyrmex septentrionalis
TATATATATGATTGTATATACTAATAATTATATGCATACGAATGTATACTTTTATGTATTTATTTATACAAATACATGCATATTTACATTTAAATTATATACATATGACTACTGCTTTATATCAGTTAATATTCAAGCATTATTTTAACACAGTAAATTATATAATATTAATTACAATAACATTTTTGATTTTAGTACATTACTGATCAAAACGTTTTTAACTTATAAATGTTATTTTTATTTAAATATTTTCTTTAGGGATTATGTAATAAATTTTTAAGAAAACATTAGAAACTGTTCATATTTCTGTCTAAACGTTTATCTCTCGAAGTATTGATCTAAATATCTCAAATTATTATACAAGATTTATTCATGAATAGTCAAAATAAAATTTATTGTTATAAAACGTTTTAATAATAACTGAGAGTAACTTAATAATATATGTCTTAAACTAGATTATAGCTACTATTTGCTCTGTTTTTAGATTTTTTTATTTTCATATGATAGTAATTTTAAGTTAGAGTTAGCGATAAAAATTGTACACTTTAAGTGAG
>NW_017304579.1:0-477 GCF_001594115.1 Trachymyrmex septentrionalis
CCTTGGCAAGTGGTGAGGTTAGATGAAAACTCTTCTCGTGGAAAGTCGTAAATTCTTTATTCTTCTGCCTCTATTTCACCTTGCAATATTTTTTTCTTGTTCAAAAGTTAATAAAAATAAGGTTAGTATTAGCCAAGTTTACTAATTTAGTTCTTATGCGATAATAAATAGAAAAAGATTATATTGTCAAGCATACAAGATCTTCTCTGACCGGCAACACATGGCATTCCTTTAAATCTGCAAATTTTAGAATTTTGTATCGATTTCAGTCACCGAAAAATCATTTTGCGACGTTATGCAGAACCGGTCTACAAGCGTCACTCTGTACAGTTATGACAGATGAACGTTAATCTGATGTGTATATACAAACCTTTTTATATTAATTCCTATTTACGAACTCCTCGAACGAGAGACCGAGCTGTCGAAAATTTTACGATTATCATAACAATTTTAAATTATCGTAAATATTAAAATAAA
>NW_017304580.1:0-462 GCF_001594115.1 Trachymyrmex septentrionalis
TTTTAATAAATCTTGTGTTAGTTTTGTCCTTTTTTCAATTGAAATTCTGTATGTGTATTATCAAATAATTAAAAGATTCAATTAAATTAAAAGTCTTTGTAGTAATGTAAGTATCATAATTGCTGATTAACAAATATGTTAGAAGGAGAATCTAGATTACTTTCAACTTTATAAGTTAAAAAATATGCTTGGTTCATGCTTTTTTACCATATCTTCAAAGATCTATTCATTCTTTATTTTACTACTTTTTTGTAAATCTAATACTTTTAATATGCATATAATATTTTCTCGTTACTCTTATCTTATCTATCTATAATATACCTCTACTTACTTTTTCCTTACTTCATTTTCTTTTTCAGTATGTATGAATATAAAACATGTTTAAAACATGATTTTTACCAACCCTGAACAAAGAGTGTCCATTACTGATGAGCAGCAATCGATTCTTTTGACTGTGTGATT
>NW_017304581.1:0-262 GCF_001594115.1 Trachymyrmex septentrionalis
TTCACATTTACGCAGATATTGATATTTCACATCTTACTGATTGGTATGTATATTGTTATTTTCCATAAAAAGGGGATTTTTCTTGTGTGTTTCTTCCTTTCTCATTTTTTGAAAATTACAAAGGACAAAACGCAATTTGAAATTCTGCTCTTCAAATATAGATATAATAATTATTTGTTCAAATCGAATGTTAAATAAATAAATTCAAATTTTGGACAAATAATTTGCTTTTCTTTTCACTTTCACAAAAATATATATACGA
>NW_017304582.1:0-237 GCF_001594115.1 Trachymyrmex septentrionalis
AGATGTCAACACATAAGGGGAAGAGAGATGGTAAGTATATGCGGTAAGAGTATATGTAAGCTCGCATGGGGTGGCGCGATGACGGTGATGGCGGCGGTGGTCAACGGTGGCGGTCCGCGGCGGCGGAGTAGTAGGGCAACGGCGGGCGGCGGTAGCGGCGGGGCGGCGGCGGCGGCGAATGATGAGTGACAAAAGAAATACGGAACACATAACGAAATATCATCACATATATCATGT
>NW_017304583.1:0-580 GCF_001594115.1 Trachymyrmex septentrionalis
TCACCCCCTCAGCTCTGCATGCGCGCGGAGCTTGGACGTAACAATAGGAAAATGTATATTTGCATCATCACGTTATCCTGTCTATTTTATTTCACCTGCGTGTAATAATAATTATATTTTGTTTGTATAAACATTTTCAAAAAGGTGTTAATTTATTGTAGAACAATATTTTATCGCTAATACTTGTATTAAAATATTTATTATATATATTTGTTATTAGCGATTCTCGTAAGTATGGCGAGTCCAGTTTAAGCAATATGATATTTTACTTTTATTCGTACAGAGATATCATTTCCGCTTATCGTAGAATCGAATCGTATTTCCTCCCCCTGGTAATTTTCCATTGCGACAAAAAATCCCGTCCGTTTGCAAGAGTGACAAGAAGGCGATTCCATAAAATTTATAAGAATATTTCAAGGATATTTTTCAATGCGATTAAATGCGGCTGAACTTTGAAGACATTCGCAATTACAAAGGAAACAGGAAATCGTCTTATAATGTTAATCACTCGCGAAGGTCTCAAAATGAGATTTAGATTAATCAAATTGTAAATGGTAATTCTCCGTTAATAGCAGCTGCT
>NW_017304583.1:904-7650 GCF_001594115.1 Trachymyrmex septentrionalis
ATTAATAAAAAAATTTGCTAAATTTAATTTATCAAAGAGTATAGATTTTTTAAATACCTTATGCAAACAAAAATCTTTTTTGATCGCAATCATATTTGACAAATGCGTACATGTTAGCAACATTATGGGAGACTTAATAGGCGGCAATGTACAATAGAAGGATTATATTGCTGAAGAGCGGAAAAATGTTTGTAAATCGTTGTACACAACGTCTTTAAATTTGCAAATGAGAGATATGTATATATAACTGAGAATTCTTTAGCGAAAATATTAAATTTTTCATCCCAACTCTCACATTTTTTCAATTCCATTAAAATCTGCGAAAATGTAAAAATTTTTGTTTTTACATACAAGATTATAAGACAGAGCAAAGGAATTGATATCCTTGTTCAGCTGCTCCCCCCTTCCCATCATGCTGAAATAAAAAAACGCAGCTTAGAATTTGGAGCAATTTATGAGTTTTTAAATCCTGCAAAAAAAATGTTGAGCTCATTCCGGTTAGCAGGAATTTTAATTAAAAGGTACGGCTAAGTCTACTCAGCCTCCCCTCACTCTTAGATTAACAATAGGAAATCGGCTCAGAATTAGGAGCTCTATAAGGAGCTCTTAAATAAGTATTTCTTCGATTTTCAAGCTCCATCCTTTATCCCCAAAACAATCCAAAAACTAGTTTACACTTAAGAGGTAAGTCATCGAAAATAGGATTACATCTAAAACTTCATTAATGAGTATAATTCTGACATAAATCTAGTACAAAAATATATAATCATTAATTTTTGAACTGCAACTCCTTAGCAGAAAAATCACCTTTTTTTACGCAAGAGAGAACTATGTTCCAAAAAAGGAATAATAAATCATTTTAAGATAAGAAATTATCTGCTGATTTAGGAGCTCGCAAAATACGCACGATTTTTGAGTTGCAACTCTTAACAGGAAAACCAATTTCTGCACTTTTCACGCAAGAGAGAATTATGTTCTAGAATGGGAAAACAAATCATTTTATGATGGAAAATTATCTGCTGATTTAATATCTTGTTTTGAGGATAAGGGATGGAGCTCGAAAATCGAAAGAGCACTAATTTAAGAATTCATAAAGGGCTCCTAATTTTGAGCCTGGGAGGAATTGCTAATTTTAAAAAGTGAACATCCACTCAGCCCTTCCACTTTTAAATTAAAATTTCTACTAACTCAGACGAGAACAAAAAAATTTTTTTTCGAGGTTTGAAAGATCATAAATTGCTCCAAATTTTGAGCTATGAGTTTTTTTATTTTGGCATAGTGGGGGAGGGGGGCAATTGGACAAAGATGAAATTGATATTGATCTACATAAAGAAACCGAAAAATAATATAAATATACCACGAATTAGTTTCAATGTGAGTCCAAAAGTTGCATATACCTTTTGAAAACTTCCTATTGAATAGCTTTCCAGAATATTAGTTAATAAATCAATTTGAAAATTTACGTCATCGAAATCAAATTCAAAAGGTTTGAACATTGTTCGTGCTACCTCAGGAGCACCGTCAATGAGAACAAGTCGGCCTTTAAAATTCATAGCTTCTAACATCCTTGTTACTAACTTGTTATTAACTAATATTTCAATTGCAATAAGAGATCCGAAGGAATATTCTACCATTACAAAATCTTTTCCATCTGTTAGCTTTGGAAGTATTTACTGTAAAAATA
This sequence comes from Trachymyrmex septentrionalis, assembly GCF_001594115.1. NCBI lineage: Eukaryota > Metazoa > Arthropoda > Insecta > Hymenoptera > Formicidae > Trachymyrmex > Trachymyrmex septentrionalis. The sequence continues at coordinate 2,589 of NW_017304583.1, forward strand.
TCTATATTTTTGAAATTTATATTTTTTAAATGAAAACAATTCTTTATCATAAAATGAAGTTACTAATACGATTACATACGTTTGTGAGGCGATTAGTAGTCTCCGTTATCATGTTTGTACAATCCATGTTGTTCGTGCTATAATGCAATAACCATGTTGAAAATTTAATGTGTGGTATTATGGTTTTAAATACAGTACCGCAACCGTCAATACCCGGAATAAGAAATACTTCAGTCGTAGTATTCTGTTTGTTAATAAAAAAATCATTTTGGGAAACAAAGTCTTCATCTTTTAATATAATACCAACTAAAATTTTTATAACGTCTGACTTCTCTATGTCGAATTTCTTTTTATCATTTACGTCATCGTCACTGATGTTTGCAACGGACATCTTAATGAGTTTTGCGAAAGTGAGATTTCGTATCTCTTGTGTTGCAAAAAATATATCAAATTCTCGTTTCAAGATTTGTTTGATGTCCACGGACATCATGGAGTCCATGCCAAGTTCAACCAGAGACGAATTTAAGCTTACAGTCTTCGTGTCACTTATGTCTGTAAAATATAAAATATAAAATTATAACGATCTATACATGCTATAATGTCTTTCTTCTAAACTAGAACAAATATAAGACATAAGATATAGCAAACAAATATAAGAAGTATTTAAAAAAAAAATAAATTTGCACAAATTTTGATAGAAACGTTTACCTAAAATATTAGCAACTGTTTCTACAAGATTTCCCAATCCGTGACGTCCCACTTTTTTTTCAGCTACGACCATGCTGCTCACAATCGGCCGATTTTGAAGTAAAAACTTATCAAGCTCATCGAGACAGCAGGAAATCTTTTGCTGTAAAGTACCACCAATGATTAATTCCTTATCCTCCTCCTGCATATCAGCGACAAGACCTACGTCACCCACAGCTCCCCATTGAATCGCTAATCCTGGTAATCCTTCCTCCACTCTCTTCTCGCAAATTCTCTCCATAATGGAATTGGCCATGCCATAATTCGTCTGGCCAGCGTTTCCTCTGCCGCAGGAAACGGAAGAGAACACCACAAAATGTCGAAGGTTAAGACAGATTTTCCTAGAAAGTTTGTCCAGCATTTGCGTTGTACGAGCCTTCGATTGGAAGGACTCTGCAAATGCTTCTGCAGTTTGGTTTTTGAGGACGCTATCCCTTAGTACCACATCCAGATTGAATATAGCGTCCACCGGAGCTTCTTTTTCTGCAGTCCTTAAAAGATATTTGCAATCCTTGAGGTCAGCAACATCGATATTCTTGATGATCAGAACGTTTACGCCATACGATTTCCAAAGTCGAACTTTCATACGTTGGTAACCGTTTTTTATTCTATTTCTTGAAATCAGAACAATATTTCTGGCACCACGAAATATAAGCCAGTCTGTTAATTCTAAACCAAATCCGCCCAGGCCTCCTAGTATAATGTAACTCCTATCTTTGAGACAATAATAGCGACGATATGTAAGAATGTGCTTATCTAAAGGTTCATCTTTTTCATGAATATTTATAATTATCTAAAAAATAATCGTATTAAAAGAATTCATGTTACGTGTGAAACTATAGAATGTTGTTATTTACGAATAAACTTTTCTATTATTATAATATGTTTCAGCACAAGCATACCTTTCCCATATGTTTTCCGCTCGCCATATATCTAAAAGCTTCTTCAACGTTTGTTTTTGAAAAAATTTTTGCTTGGATTGGTTTAATTGTTCCATCACTTAAACCATTTTCGACCAATGTGAACAATAAACGTTTCTTCTTGTAATCCCTATTTTTTATTATCATATTTTCAATTTTAACACCATAAAAACTGATACCTTTTTGAAATACAGACATATCTAGGGGATTATTAGAAACAATATCGAATTTACCAATCTCTAAGAATCGACCATTTTGAGCTAAACACCGAACGGAAGCGATTAATTTTTCTTCCGTCAACGAATTTAACACAATGTCGACCCCGCGACATTTCGTTTGCTGCATTATCATTTGTTCAAAACTAGTATCTCGAGAATTTCCAATATGTTCATCCAAAATAGTCGGAAATATTTTTTTAATAAGATCCCGTTTATCACTCGTGCCCACAGTAGTAAATACCTCACATCCCTCTTTAAGAGCGAGATGAATAGCTGCTTGCCCAATGCCTCCAGTACCAGAATGTATAAGTACTTTATCACCTTTTTTCATTTTCCCATAAACGTATAAGGCTAAATAGACCGTGCTGTAAATGCATGGGACCGTTACTGCCTCTTCAAATGTCCATGCATCGGGTATATACCAACAAAGATCTTCATCTTTCTCAACAACATTTGCTATGCAACTAGTAAGAGTAATTTTTAATTACTGTCTATTCTATGACATCACAGCATAATAATTTCTTGTAGCATTACATACTTAGTATCACGAATTCCCATTATACGTTGTCCGTCAGCATTGAAACCCACGTATTCTATTCCAAGAGGAAGGTATTGAAATAATCGTCCTTGTAAAATTAGATCATGAAGTGTTAATTTAATCGCCAGTGGCGAGCATTATATCTTTAAAATTCAGAGATGAGTAGACAACGTGCACCAAATTCTTACGACGACACACGTTTAATAGATTATTTTCTATCCAACAAAATGTACTTAAGTCACCACGAACCTATAAAAGAATAAAATTTTTTTTATGACAGAACATATACAAAACAATTTTAAAAAGGAGCTTTGTAAGAGTATTTAATCTTCCGCCCGACAAGTATAATTATGCATTTAAGAGACAAAACGATAGATAATGTTATAAGGATAACGATCAATATGCGCTGAAAAATTTTGTGTTTACCGTTTGACAAACATGAGCGGTCGATACAAGTTCGGTTTTGGGTTGTGGTAATTTCAAATGTCTGTACGATCCCCAAGTTTTATTAGAGCATAGTACATTAATGGTCATATCTTTTTGTAATTGCTCTAGATAGAAGGGATTTTCAAGAGAGAATTTAGGTGCCTGTTCATCTTGAAGAAGCACACCTCTAACAAGTTCTCCACTTGGCTCTTTTCTCAAACAATTAACAAAACCTAATAAACCGCACTCAAAATCTCTCTCTCCAACAATTATGATTCTATTATTCTCATTGAGCTTGTTCTCATCGTTTATCAACGGTTTTAGATTTTCCAGCCGATTAAAATTATCATTACTTATGTGGATAACAATCCTTTCTTTTATTGGAACTTTTTTCTTCAGAAGCACAACTAGTTCTTTATCAGTACGTTTTTCGAGAATAACGTTTAATTTGTATTGCTGTAAATGTTTTTTATAATCAGTTATGTCGTATTTCTCACGCGTCAACAAATAACCACCATCTCTCAAAAATGGCAACAGTCGCTTTAAAGATACGAGTTGTTTGGTCAAAAGGTTGAATCCAGCAGCGATTAAAACTTTGTCTTCTAAAGATATTTTTTCAAAAGCTTTGATTGAAAAGTTTTGCGGTAAATCTTCTGGTCTGAAACGATTTGATGATGTTAATAAAGTGATATTTGTTTGTACCAATGGCATATCATCAAATGCCTCAAGCAGTAACGAAGACGAAAGACTTTTTAATTCAATATCATCGACGTCTCCCACTAGCTCAGCAGCTTGCACTTTGATAATTTGATGATCTTCCAGTACGAGTTGGGCTGATAATCGAATTGCTTCATTCAATGGAATCTTAACACGATCACAATGAGCTACAAACGTATGTTCCTCGATAACAGCATCTTGGGCTAATTTCCGGCGAGAGATCTGAGTAGCTTTCAAACCTGGAATCTCTACTCCGCCAGCTTTTATCGTGTCTATCTCTTTGTATATTTGTACCTGTAATACTATAATAAGACAAGTAAAATAATGTATATTACATATTATGGAGATCTTTTACACAATATTTATGAATTGAACGAAGGACTTTTAGTAATGGAAGTCAATTACGTTTATCCATGTTTCTTGTAACTTCTGCATTATCTATATTATCTCGTAGTTTCGAAGCATGAAGCACTGGATTGATTACTAATTTTTGAATACTCGTAGGAACACATAATTCCCTAGTATCGTATCCGATAATTTGCATTTGTAACATACTATCCATAAATGTTTCCCAATTATTTTTCCAAGCGATATGTCCTTGACTTCCCGAAATAGAGGCACTCTTTAATCCACGAAATAAGCCCTTGTATTGGTATCCACGCAATTTTAACTCTTTGTAGATATCTCGTGCAGTCATATCTTCATCTTCATCATTATTTCCCAATAATAGATTTATCGGAATCATTTCTTGTTCTAAATTTAATGCCTCGTACATTGTACCTGTGACAACAACGCTATCTCTTTCGGTTATTTCAAACTTTTCATCTGTAATATTTATATAAATTTTATTATTTTGCATTTTTGTTATCGTACTACATTAATCGTAATCGCGATATTCACTAATCCATCGGACCCAGATATTTTCATCAACTGCTTTATAAAAAATTATATAATATTAAATGTTTAAACAATAATTTGAAGTATAATGAACTTGCGAATACTATTATAGAAATATCAGAGAAAATCCCAGTTAGAATTAAAATCAGTTATATCGTAAATACCTGTCTGTATTGCAATACGAGTATATAGTTGTACAGCATCATTTTTCAATAAATGAGTAGCACAAATAAATTTTACATCTCGGAAAACTATCGGTATTGTTATGTACATTAACCCTTTTATCAAGCCAATTGTTTTCCAAACGAGTCCCAAATAACTTGTCGCGGGTAGTAAATTGCTCCCATCAATTACATGATCGCTCATATATTTATAGTCCTCGTCATTGAGTAAAATGTTGACGTACCTTTCTCTCGATTTTATAAACTTTTGTTTTTGACTCGGTAAAAGCCAGTTTTCAGAATGATCCCATCTGACTTATTATAATTGTTTATATGTGAATAATTATACTTTGACATGTACATTATTAATTATAGGTATAAAATAAATTTTTGTATATTTAATATAATAAAATATTATAAAATAATAAAAAATAATAT
>NW_017304583.1:8223-8573 GCF_001594115.1 Trachymyrmex septentrionalis
TAATAAAATGAAACAGCGGGTGTGAGCAACAAATGACATGTGGCTCGCATCTATTAGACACTCGAGAAACGGTCGATGACGAAAGTTATAAACAATATATCCCTGGAGTGACTCAGCAGTACACGTACTCCGCTCTCGGCGTCACTAACTCGCCATATAAAAGGAGAGGTCCTCCACGAGGAGTGTCACTTCATTTTCGGGACTCGGAAGTATTAGACTTCACCTTCGGGACTCGACTATTATTAGACTTCTTTTTCGGGACTCGGCAGTTAGTCGTAACTATCATTATTCCTTCGGGACTCGTCATATTCATTTGGTACTCATCATAAAGTCACTGGTTAAACTCCATC
>NW_017304583.1:8673-9992 GCF_001594115.1 Trachymyrmex septentrionalis
ATAAAGTATGCTGATAAAATAGTTTGTTCAATCGTAAGACATTCATCTGCGTATGCTCAAACAAGTTCACCGGCTAAGTGACCAATTATGTAATCGGCAATAATTCCTAAGGATGTTAGGAGATCTACTAAACCAATCTGTAAATATATACAAATAATTTTATGCTGAACACTTTATATTAAAAAAATTTTTTATTAATTTAATAACAAAATGTGGTGAAATAAATCTGGTAGAATGATAGTTCTATAAATGTGGTCAAATAACAAAATTAAGAAATGTATTCTTATCATTATGTGTTCTACTTATATATAAAATATTATTAATACTTATATATATTTATGAAAACTTATAAATTGTTTACCTGAATAGCGACGATTCCAAGAAAAGCGTTTAACGCATTTTTGCTTATTTCTTCTTCTTTTTTTGTCAAAATGTCTATGACACTTACACCATACGGTTTTAAAATATTATCACATTTTCTTATCGTTTTTTTAAAGACGTGAAGCTTTAATAAGTTTTGGCCTGATAAGATTTTTATAAATTATACTATTTTGTCATTTAAATTAGTAGATATGTGTACATTACACTGACAAGAAAAAAAAATTTTTTTTTAATCGGTCTCTCAGCTCAAAAGCTTTTATTTTATGTCAAAAAAAACACTCCTAAATTTTTATCAAAAAATATTAAGAGATCGCTAATGAATCCTTTTTAAATTAAAGTTTCGATTTTTCTTAATATATTTTTGATTTAATGCAAAAAAGGCTTAATCCGGATTTTAAATGTGGTATTGTATGTTTCTTTGGTCGCTGAACTGCAATAATTCATTTAACCTTATGATATATACCTTAAAAAATACAGCCCGATTAATGTGAAAAAAATGACCAAATTTCGAGTTCAAAGTCGATTTTAGCAAGATTCCAAGCGTTCAAATGGATCGTTACTTCTCACAAATTGTAGGTCCGTTCATCTAGATCAAAATCCAATTGGAATTTTCCCGTAATCTCCTGCAGGGTCTTTAAAAGTTAACTGGATTATAAAACGTTTTTAGGATAGAAAATTTTTTTTGCGAGTTTTGAGGTATATGGTTTTGTGGTTTTGACATCCTCAAATCAAATATTTCAATTTGATGATAAAAAGCTCTTTAGAAAATGAAATGATATATGTATAGTAATACAAAAAAAAATACTTAATTGAAACAATTAAGGGGCATATTGCGACAACTCAAGATGTTTTAAGAGTTAAAATAATGTATTTTTCAAATTAATACGTTAAAACATAAAATTTGTAGACATTTTGGTCAGGATTTGATCATCATCAAT
>NW_017304584.1:0-241 GCF_001594115.1 Trachymyrmex septentrionalis
CTTCTAACTTAAATTTATTAATCTCTTTTGTAGATTATTGATAAGTACAAATTTTTTAATAATTATAGTATAATTTTTGTAGAAAACCTATTATATTGATTATACGTTACTATATATTATACACAAAGTTATTTATATACAACGACTTATGAAACTAATCATGCTATTGCAAATTTTATTTTGTGAATTCGTGAATTAAAATATCTATAATAATTTAATGCTGCGTTATTGTTATAAAATT
>NW_017304585.1:0-3242 GCF_001594115.1 Trachymyrmex septentrionalis
CGAACACACAGCGTTCAATGGCGAGTTTGTAGCGGACGATAAACGCATCAATAACCGGTTGTCAGTCAGTCAATTGACAAATCAGTCTTTTTTAATAAAAAAAAAAGGAGAGTTACAGAGATTCAATCTGTTAGTCATGCAAAATCTGTGATCCTCGCTAGGTTTGGAGATGTATGAAAGTTCTGTTTACAGATTAGTGTTTTGTGCTATGTACAATTACTCGCACTTTTTCAAAAGGATACTTTATCGATTGATCCTGTACATTTTTCGCTAATCATTCATCAGCAGTTCGATAGCCGTACAATATCTGTTGAACGCTGTACGCTCGATACTTAATAATGCCGCGAAGAAGTGAGATATAAAATGTTGATGATGTAAGTATGGCAAAATGATTATGTTCTTCGTTATGTCTTTCCATAGTACATATGTTGTGATGTCATCTCTTATGTATGTTGTACGTATGCATGTATGTACATATGAATGTATGTATATACGTATGTATATGTGTACATATATATACATATATTTCCGTATGTACATATAATAAAGAGTACAACTTGTTATGTTCCTATCCAAGAACAATTTTTTAAACTACCAAATGTTTTACAGCAAATTTGTGATTATTAAAAAGATTTGGAGATTAATAACACAGAATCTTATAAAAATATAGTACAAGGTTCTCTATGGAAGTCTATAAAAACAGTTACAGATTCTAATAAGATAATTTTACCATTAATTCTATACTTTGATGATTTTGAAGTTAGTAATCCACTTGGAAGTCATGCTGGTTATTATAAAATTGGATGTTTATATTACACTATTTCGACCATTCCACCAAAATTTAGTAGTCGCTTAGAAAATATATTTGTTTCTACATTATTTCACAGTTTAGACAGATGTCAGTTTGGAAATAATGCTGTTTTAAACCATGTAATAAATAAATTAATATTTTTAGAAAAGACTGGTTTATATATAGAAAATGATAAGAAACATATATATTTTGCATTTTTTTTGTAACAGACGATAATTTAGGAGTTTATTTAATACTTGGATTAACCGAAAGTTTTTCTTCTAAGTATTTTTAGGTTTTGCTTGGCAGAAAAAAATATAACAAAAAAATTAATTACAGAACAGTCAAATCTATTAAGATTAAGAAAAATCAATATATATATTATATATATATTATTATTTGGAAAATATAAAGATTTCGGAATAAAAGAGAGATGTAATTTTAGTGATTTAGAGTATTATCATATTTATGAAAATCAATGTGCAGATGTTTTACGATTTATATGATGGTGTTTTAAGATATAATGTGGCAAATGTTATATTAAAATTAATAAATTCAAATTATTTTACTTTAGAATTCCATAATTTCAAAATTAAATATAATTTATATAATCCACCTGAAAAAAATATACCTCCAGCCATTAAACAGTCATTTAAAAAATGGAAATATAATCTATTCAGCTGCTGAGATGAATGCATTGGTAAATAATTTTTGTTTTATAGTTGATGATATTATTCCACAAAATAATAAAATTTGGGAATTTTATTTGTTAATATTGAAAATATCAGAAATTTGTTCGAGTTCATATACATCTAAAACAGCAATTCAACAACTAAGTTTTTACATTTCTGAACATCACAAATTACATATACCTCTTTTTGGCAAGCTTAAACCTAAACATCATTTCTTGACACACTATCCTCGCATTATTGAAAAAAGTGGACCTCCTCATTACTTACCATCTATGAGATTTGAAGCTAAATAGAGATTTGAAATTAAATGCTCAAAATTGCAGAAGTTGCGTGAATTTGCCTTTTACACTTTTTTATCGAATTCAGCTTAAATGTACGTATCGATATTTAACTAAGAACGGATTTTCTGACAATATTCAATAGGGAGATAATATTAGCGCAGTAAAATTAAAAAATAAACCTAACACCGAGATATTTAAAGGTTTTGAGTTAATTACATATTATACAGAAAATAGTACAATATTTATTATAAACTTCTTCTATAAATAGAATAACAGATAATATTTTACCTCAATTCAGTAGAATAAAATATGTTCTGAAAAAAAATCTGATTATAGCTGTTATCTTTATTGTGAGAGATTAATTACATTGAATTTTATAATAAACACTTTCATGCTTATGAAGTAATTAATAATAAAGAGCAGAATTTTATATTTTATTCTATCAATGAGAGAATTGAATTATCTTCTTCCACTTAATTTACATACAACTAATACTGGTCAAATAATACTTCCTCTCCCACAATATTAATTGCAAATAATTTTTTGGCTGTCTATATAAATATACAGGAATAACTTTAAGGAATTACTTATAAGAAGTTAAAATATACATAACGTTTATAATACGAGTAAAATATTTTTTTCATTATTTAATCTCATTGTTGCAAAATAAACAGTTTATTATTTTAGAATAGGTATTTTGTACCTATTCTATTTGTACGAGTTTTGTTACAGATTATAGATTAGAGATTTATTTTTATTTCTCTATTAGAGATTTTTCTGTAAATAAAAAATATGTATTAGGTTGTTCGGAAAGTAATTTCGTTTTTTCTTATGAAAATGAAAGACGATTTTCAATCAGACGGTTGAATTCGATAAATTTAATCTCTCAGCGATTTCACGAGTTGTTATTCGCCGGTTTGCATCAATTAATGCCTTTATTGTGTCTTCATCTGACCTTCCAGAACGTGGTGCATCTTCAACATGAAAATTGCCGGATCGAAATTTTGCAAACCAGTTTTGGCACTGGCGTTCTGTCAATACATCTTCTCCATACACATCGGATAATTTTTTCTTGCTTGAACAGCATTTTTATCTTTTCGATAGTAAAAAAGTAAAATATGCCGAAAATGCTGCTTTTCACTTTTCATATTTGATAGGGCACCAACCAAAAACTACTGCGTAGAATCAATCGAACTTTTTTCACAAGCAAGCCTTGCTATATCAGCTGTCAAAATATATAATGATTATGCGGCTTAAGTGTGAAGTTGGCTGTGAAAAAATACAATAAGTCCTCTGTTGGGAAAAAACGAAATTACTTTCCGAACAACCTAATATTATTAAAATATGAAATAACTATTTTGTTATTCATTCAGAGTGATTATTTATATCGTATTTATTTGTATTAATTATTCAAATAAATTATTTGTATTGTGTTTAATATATTTGGGCAGTTTGTTAGGTCAGTGGCTTTGATAAAAG
>NW_017304585.1:3342-5677 GCF_001594115.1 Trachymyrmex septentrionalis
GTTTAGATAATATACGTACTTTTGTAAACAAGTAAAAGTAAACAAATACTTATGTATTATTAACGAAATAATTATATTTGGACAAATTATTTGTATTGTATTTAGATAATATAAATAGATAGTTTGATAAGTTAATGGCTTATAAAAATGACTAATAAAAAGAGCCATATTGAAAAATAAATCGAATTTCAGTTAAAAAAAGAAAATGATCACTGATTTATCGAACTGCTCAAGTACTTTTGCAACAGATAAAAATAAATAAATATTTTTCCAAATTTTTTGTTACATTAGTAAAGCGCAACTGCAATCTTGATTATAAAAATTCACTCTTGATTATATTGCTTAAGCTTTGGTATAAGTTAATAAATTTAACTTATTTCTATTTGATAGATAACTCTTAATTGATATCTTTGTCTCAATGCTGAAGCAGTGTGAAACATACAACTTTCTATTACATTTATACCTTTACAATATTAAAGTATTGATTAAAACTTCTAACCTATTAGAAATATATATTTTTTGGCTCATATTCGTATAGCTTTATTATCTGAATGCGTAAGCAATGTAAACAAGAGATTTTTTAAATAAAACTTACTATCTTTTTAATCAACGAATTTTTTATATTATATACAGTGTGTTTGATAAAGACTGCAACAACGTTTAAGGATAGATTTCTAAGATCATTATGAGACGAAAAGCATGATATCAAAATGTTGAGGCTATACATAATAGTTTTGAATTATAAGCATTTAAAATTCGCGAATCTTTCTCATACTGCTAAAAATTCTATTTGATAACTTTAAATGCTTATGATTTAAAAATTATAGCTTCGACATTTTAGTATTGCGATTTTTGTCTCAAAATGATTTTAGAAATCTACCCTTAAGTTGTAACGGTCTTTACTGGATACCCTATATATTTTTTTCAAAAGCAACGTATTTGAGAAAATTGATTTCTTTGTATCAAACTATTTATTTGTTTGTAATAAAAAAATTAAATGTTAAGAATAAATATTAATTTTATTTATGTCAATGAAAATTTTATTCTAACTGAAGATATCAAATTCTTATATGAAGTAAAAGAATATATACATATTTTAATATGAACATTTATCTTAATTATTTTAAATAAAGCATTTATTACGTTTATTAAATAAGATTCTTGCTTTAAATTAACGAATTACTTTTTCTGAAAAAATATTCTTATTTTGAAAGTAAGTTATTCTACCTAAGTAAATACAATACTTGATTCAAGCAAAGGAAAAATTTTTCTTAAGAAAAAAAGATATCTTTGTTAAAACATATGGTTCTCTTTCATAGACTCTATATAATAAATAAATCGAATTTTGGTTCAATTTAATATTCTTGATTGGAATATTAAATTTTCTAGGATTCAGAATATATTTTGAATAAATTCAACGTTTGTGATAAACTTATGGTAGATTTGTGAATATATAAACTTTTAAAGTACTAATACTTGAAAGAAATCATTATTACTTGCGTACAGTACATCTTTTTCTGCATGTATCTGTTGGAACATTGACTGAGGTCACCGCGTATACCGCACTCGATAAACATGACCACATCAATGTCAGTGAGCAACTCAAATCTTATGCGCGTACGTTTTAGCATAGCGTCCCACGTGAAACTTGGCAGTATATAATGATGCGTGGAATCGAGTCTATAACTGATGATGCAACTATTACGGAAATTTTCGAAAATGTCGGCTAATAACAAGACATTTCAAATATATTGTAGATCACTCAATGAGCGTTCGAATCGCATACATTCACGGCGTGAGTGTAATCGCTCTCGGATACGGTATCACCCATCAACGAACTATAATATGATTCGCGCGATGGTAAGCGCGTGTCCTGCAATTTTTCGACGCAGTTAACGTACTCATACGGAAAGACACAAATCAATGATTCGAATTCTTCGTCTGACAAAGTTAGAAATTCGAAACGTACAATTTTTAATTTGTCTTTGTCGATATACGACAGCAATTTATCGAGGTTCGCATTTAGAGAAACTTATGAAAATCAATAAACGTTAATTTTACGCAATTTTCCTGAAAATTATTTTCATTTTTGTCTTTGGTGCTATCAACATGTTTAGTAAATGAAATGTATTTTTCTTTTGTAATCGGTAGTAGATCTACATGTCCATTATACGAGGTCTGTTCAAAAAGTATCGCGAATTTTGTGTTTTTTCAAAAATTATTTATTTATTCATGAATATCTATTTTGTCCCCTTCAAAGTAATCCCCATCAGATATTATACACTTGTGCCAACGTTTTTTCCAATCCTCGAAGCACTTCAAAAAATTATTTTTT
>NW_017304585.1:6032-7625 GCF_001594115.1 Trachymyrmex septentrionalis
CGCGCACTTAATTTTGTTTTTCACACAAAATTTGATACAGATTCTTTGATCCATTTTTTGGAATAGGCAAAAATCGAAGACGAGCCAAAACACGTGCAAGCAAAGCAGCTGTCAAAAATTAACTGAACATTCAAAATGGCCGAACTTGTCGGCATAAGTGAGAGACATGAGTACCAACATAACGCCACAAAAAATCGAAAATCGAATATACGTAACCCGCGGAAATTCAAAATTCGCGATACTTTTTGAACAGACCTCGTATGCTGTAACGATTTTTTAATTATAAAATGCGCGTCGTAGCCTGATAAATTGTGAAATACGACCGGAATATAAAACGAATTTTTATAATTAAGATTGCAATTCGAATGTGCTGGACCACCGGTATATATCGATTAAGTGGCAATGATCGCGAACCCGCGTGTCGTGCGGTGCGAATGGTTTTTCACACACGTGGCAGTGTGTTGAGTTACGATACACCTCCCATTTAGACAACGCTTCTATGGGATACGATATTTTTAACGCGATGCACCAAATCGTTGAGTTGTGCGTGAACCGTGCTATATACATATAGTCTTCATCACGACGACACTGATACATCGACCGATACACCGAGACAACGAGTGTCATACGAGCAGTGCACGTAATACGCGGTACTAAATACTTTGTGTCGTTGATATTCAGGATCCCTATCCGTCCTTTCTAGCACACTCCAAATCGGCGTATGTTACGAATGGCACTCGTTCCTGATTGTTATAATTGTCGAATTCGAGCCCGTTCTCGCTCGACAGTCGGATGGTGCATTTATCTTCTGGGAGTCTATTGCATGTGACTGTAATTTTTCGCACGAGCTGAAGTAATGGAGGTACCTGTAAATAATAAAGAAATCATTTTTTATTATTTATTTTTACTGTTTTTTTATTAGCTTTTCTTATTATACTTACCGATCGCAGAAATATTTCTTGTTCTTGTTCCCAGTAATTTGCGATCTCACGAGACAGGATAAATCTTTTATTCATGCAAAATGGTTAATACTGTCGTCGCGTGGATCTTGTAGGTACAGGAGATTGACGTGTCTCCTTTTTATCGCCTGTGAGCTGTAGAGGAAGGATTTGCTTATCTTCGATATACATTGATCAATACGTTCTTAAGATTTTCGGATTTTTTAATGTCTTTGAACGTTATCGGAAACTCGATACCCGCGAGATTGAACACTGCAGTGTAATGCAGATACGATGATTTCCTATCTGCATGACTTTTAGCCGGGTATAGAGCGGCTACGCGAAGCACTGGTATTGTCCGACGAACACTGATCACTGCTATCTTAAGTATAATTTCTCACGGCACCTCGAAGTAACATCCCGCGTTCAGGGGATTGTGCTTATTCACGTTTACTACCAAATTGAGAATTCGCGACAATGCCCACTATCACGTTCTTGAAATTCGTTCAGTGATACCAAGATGGGCTCGATGACATGCCGCTCGTATCACTCGCGCATATTTATTGTCCGAAAGATTTCAAAGTTTCGAGTGACCATACTTTTATTGGTGCGTTTATCGTCCGCTACAAACTCGCCATTGAACGCTGTGTGTTCG
>NW_017304586.1:0-1132 GCF_001594115.1 Trachymyrmex septentrionalis
AAAAAAATAATGAGATGAATAAAAAGAACGATGGAAAAAAAAGGCACTGCTTAAAAAAGATATATGCATAAAAAGGATAATTTTTTACGTAAGCAGCTGTGTGTTTCTTTTCCATCAATTGAATGATTCATCTTATTATTCTATTTGTAAAAATATTAAGGAATTAAAAAAAATTAATAATTTACGAATTATTTAATGTTATTTTATGTCAATATGTACCAGAATAAAGTAACAAATATCTCTACTAGCTTTTTAATATCACTATTTTAATACTTTTACATGCAAAATAATTAGAGAATCATATTGTGTAAACAAATTATTCAATTCTATTTAAAAAAGTGGAGATGAACTTGAAATCTTTGAAGAGCTTCCACCAACAGAAAAATAATTACTAATATATTGTATATACCCTTCTTGACTACATAACTTCAATAAATATATCGTTTCATATTTCAAAAAACAGCGAAAACATTCTAACTGAACAGAGTTACTGCCCTACCCTATATATACATATATAATAGAATAAATACGTACATTTAAAATATAACGTGTTCTAGATCTTCTTGACAATTAATTCTTTTGAATTTAACTTTTTTACTTCTACCGCCGGGGGGGGGTTATGTCTGGCACCCACGAAACAATTCGTATAAACAAGCGCTGACTATAGTCAGCCTTCTCGAAATAATTAATTTATAATGTCCCTTATAATAAGAATTTCGCCAAATTATCTTGTACAGCAATATACATATAGCCAAGCGTAACTAATTTTGTCAAATAATATATTTAAACATAATTAGTAGTGATAGTATATTAATATTTATAATATCACATTGACATGAAGGTAATTAAAAAACGGCAAAGAAATTATAATTATTTTGTTTTGGAAATAGTTCTTATATTTTTAAACATGTCAAGGTGGTGTTGTTCAGGCATAAAATGTGTCTTTAAACATCAAAGACTGTCCACATATAATATATACATTTTTGGTGTGGGATCCCAGTCAATTATGATATTCCAGTAGACAGATTTCTGAGCGAAAGAATTAACAAAACTATTTTTATTAAGTATAATAATAGCATATTTTTTTTCAGACGTATTCCACAGTTTTGTCCGTTACAATAATTCTTGCGCA
>NW_017304587.1:0-6626 GCF_001594115.1 Trachymyrmex septentrionalis
ATGGCGCCAGAGGGAGACGTGGAGGGGGTTTGTTGTGACGCCCCATAGCTGCCCATATACTACTGACGTAGCATTAGAAGATTTTTCAGCTATGTAGTAAAAAATAATTTTTTTAAGTGAGCCCCAAGGTCATTTTAAGATATTTTTCAGAGTTCTTTATGATGCATCTTAAAGATGTTTCTTAAAGAACTCTTAAAGATATCTTAAAGTTCTCTTTTGAGTCGATTTTAAACAGGAAAGCATTGTTAGAAGTTAACTCATTTTACTACAACAGTTTCTTTTATATTGCTGTCAAATTGCTAGCAAATTTGTTTTATGTAGAATTAGTTTTCATCATGTTGCCGTGTCATTGTTCTAACCTATAAAACTTATAAAAAAGAAGAGGGAAATTGTTTCCTCCGTCTCCGATTGTGCATAACCGTTCATGGTATACGAGTATATTGCCATCAATATTACAAGCAAAATTGGAAGCAGCTTTTCTTAAAAAAAATGGCAACTTAGGCGACGCAATTTATATCAAATTTATAGCAACATGCGGGAAACTTGTTATCCGAGTGGTCATCCTGCATTAATGGCTGCTGCTAAATCGGACATAAAACATGATTTTAAATAAAAACAATAGTTCAGCTACGTTTATAATAAAAACAATAGTTCAGCTACGTTTATACACATAATTAATTACACATAATTTTGTTTTAAATTATACACCTCCGAAATCATTTAAATAAAAGTCGCCGATAAAAGTCGGTAATTTTATATAATCCGCATGAAAATACCGGTGTAACTTCGAATTTTAAAGTTAGCAACCCTAACCACCTTTCATAAGACGATATGCCTAAAGTGGTCACTTTCAGAATAATATTACAAGAAAACTGTGCGTCAATATTGTCCAAATTGTGGGATTATTTGTGTACAGTATTTATCTGTCTCATATAAAAAATTAAGACTCTAAGTCGACTAACAGACGAACCTTCTTAAAGTGTTTCACAGTTGGGTATCAAGAAATCTCATCAAATTATTTCTTAAAATTATAAAATTTGCAATTAAAAAAACAATAGAAGATACTGTTAATTTGTAAAAAAAATAGCTGATGATTTTGTAAAAACAGTGAAATCAGTTATCGAACAGTTTGAATCTGAAAATGTTTTTAATTTTGATCAAAGTGATTTCCAACTGGTAATTCATTCTGGAAGGTCATTATCTTATCAAGTAGTGAAGAAAATAGAGCGTGTTATCCAATCTGTCATCTCACAACACACTCATACACGATACAACTAATAATATTGTATGGAAATTTTGAGATGACTCGGCAATAGGAGTCGAGTGCGTTGTGCAAATAATATACAGATATAACATAAAACTCTTAATTACAATAACGCGCTTACATATTTCGACTCATCTTTGAGCCCTCTTCAAAGACATAAATCATCTTTATAGATACGATGTATACGTAATAACTATCTTATTATAGTGAATTCCCTTCACTACAAAAAAAACCTATATCAGAATTAAACTCAGATAAATGTTAAAAAGAAAAAAAAAAAATTTTTAGAATATACCAGAAATGAAATTTAGAATGCTTTAATAAATTTAATTCACAATAAAAATAAGCTCACCACAAACATAAAACACCATATCGCAAACAATAAACAATTATCTGGTCAAAAATTAGTTTTTGACTTATTGGCCAGTCAGTGTTAGATTAAGTATACTACTTTATAATTTTAGTTAAAATTAATAATTAAAATTCTTTAATTTTAAACTCTAAAAATAACTTGTTATCTAATTTAAAAGGTAAAAAGGAAATCAGAAAACAATAGATAGTCAAGATAGACTTCGTTACTATGCAAGGACACTGACTGACTAAAATAAAAACAAGTCGGCATTTATAGCCTGTTAATAATCAGAAAGAAGATCTTGGGAAGCCCTTCCATGTCTATCTGTAAATTTAGCCGTAGTCTCCTGATGTATAACATTTCCGAGACCAATCTTTCCTTGTACTGAAGTTCTTCATCCAAAATTGCAACGTTTTCCCAGTCAAACTCATGGTCCTCTTGCAACCGGTAATCGAACGGGTAGATATATTCCACCGGATGTGGTTCCTGGACTCCGTGATTCTGGACTTCAACTGTCTGCTCGTCTGTCTCACATAACTCGCGTCGCAATTCTTACAAAAAATTTTATACACAACATTCGACTTCACATCACGAGGCAGCGGATCCTTATGCATTTTAATGAATTCTTGCAATTTATTATTACTATAAAACGATACTTTAATATGATCGCTATTTAAACTATTAAACTTTTCGATAATATTAGGAACATAAATAATAGCAGACCATGAAGCTCGTGCAATTTCAGCGTTATTTTCGTTTTTACATTTTATATTACTAGACCTAATGACCCCGTTCTTCAGATGATTATTAATATTATCAAAAAATAAAATTTAATAGATAGTCATTCTCTACGAGTTTTAATTATAAGATAAAAATTATCAAATTTGAGATTGAAAAGCAAAACTACTCTATCAACCAATCCCATAATAGTACCTCTCTTTTAAAATCGAGTAATGTGATAAAAAATTCAAATATTTACTCAAAAATGTTTTTTTATTTCTAATTATGATTTCTAACCAATAATACCGTGTAATAGAAAGCTGTTACCTTTATTCATTGTAAAATAAATATTAAAAATAGCCAATGATAGATTTGGATCAAGAATACAAGAAACCTTGTTTACATCAATAAATGTAGTTGTAAAAGCGTTGACATCTAATAAAATGATTTCAAAAATTAATTAAATACATTTCCTTTTATAATAGATTTTCGGATACTGTTTTACTATTAAAAAGTAAATATAAAGAATCCCATACTAATACTATATGAAATTGGGTTCTGATGAAATCAAATTGTTTTCTCAATTTCAATATGTTATAGCTTATAATTTGCTAAATAAAACACGTAAGTTTTGGCACAAAAAATGAACAGTTTTCGTGTTTGATTCACCTACAGTAGCTGACATCTCACCATAAAATACTCAATAACTTGTAAACGGCTGATCTAAAATAGAAAATTATAGTGTTTTGAAAAGGTCTCAGCAAGGACCATAAGAAAATGAAAGAAAAAATAGGGGACTTCACTTAAAAATGCGAGTTGATTTTTCCCTACCTTGGCGACACTATCAAAATTAAACTGATAAAGTCAGCAGCTAGGCTTTTTTAAACTCTATAACTTTATCTAAAACATTTTTTTTATAAAACAGACATTTTGCCATCTTGGAACATTTTATGTTTCTTATTATATATGGTGCCACATATAATTATATCCCACATATAATTACATATTATATTATATATAATGTCTAAAATATCTACACACGTATAAACAATACTTTGGAATATGTAATGTGATTCCCTACTCTTAACATGGACGTGGTAGAGATCTGGTCCCGTGTGTGCGTGCGTGCGTGCGTTCGTATGCGATATTCAATTATATTACTTAATAAAAAATTATTTCTTATTTATTTATTAAGTTATTTTCATCAGTAGGAATAATAAGCAGTTTCTAACTCATGTGGAAGGGCGCGGGGGGTATTCGTAGGCGCGGGAAAGGAGGAGAAAGGCGCGGAAAGATCTCAAGTGTTATCAGTGTTTACATAGAACCCCGGTCGATGGATTACATAAACATAATATGCGTAATGACATTTCATGCCTTCCGTATTTCTTCACCGCCGCTGCCGCCGCCGCGGACCCCGAACCCCAAAATGCGTTCCGGGCCGCAGCAGTCACCCCGTACCCATCTCAAAATGCGTCAAGGTACTATAACGCAGACAAGATATTTGTCAAGGACACATCATCGATGTTCCGGCTGCTAAACAAAGCGCTATCGGATAGATGATGAAATCATACTGCGTTCTCACAGTTCTTTCTTTCAAGATTAAAAACGTCGATAATGTACGTATTTATTTGAGAAGAACCGTGAGATCGATGACACGTCACGACGCGTTAAGAGAAGCGCCGATAACGATATTTTTTCTAAAGAGAACCGTGAGATGTCACGTCATCACTACTGCGAATTAATAAGTATGGTAGACAAAGGAACAAAGAAGTCGCAAATGGAATATATAATAGGTCATCAGCGCGCGGCACCTCAGTTGACGCCTTGTAAGATTATTGAACCGATTGCAATAAGTGTAAAACGAAAAGTATGACCATCGTGCGAACGTTGAGAGCATAACCAACGTAGTCGAGCGTATTAGAAACGTGGATCCGGAACAGTTCGCGAATAATAAAGATGAAGTGTTCGAAGTGTTCAAAGAAATGGAAATAGATTTTGAAAAAATAATGGATCAAGATTCCGACATGTTATCCGACGATACTGGTTATGTTAGTGATATGAGCGTGTACGATAGCGTATGGATAGCGTAGAAAAATTTGTGCCGTCTCCAGAAATCCGTGCACTGAACGATCGTACTAAACACTGCACAATCCAGCTACTATATAACAAGTGGTGCTTTAACTGTATGTGTAGTATGCATGATTCGTTTGGCTAATACCGGTATTGTGGGAATGTATCTTGTAAGGAAGCATGATATCGATTATATTGATGCGCTAGGCGGTCGGTCTTGCACAAATTGCAGAGTGTCAATGTACACTATATTTTCGTGCAGCACGTGCCACTTTGCATTGAAAAAAAACTATTGTGAATAGTATTATGAACAGTATTGTGAACAAACATGAACGCAAAAAGTATGCCTGAAAACTGTGATTCGCGGAGGAAAGACAAAGATGTGCGAATATCGCTGGTGCAGCTCCTATGCGATCGAGAAATAGGAACACGTGGTGCGAAAAAGGAAGTCATCATCAATGATGATAACAATGATGAAAAGGAATATTGATTCGGACGGTTAGGAGATAAAACAGAGGTGGTGCACATTGACTTCGAAGAAAGATTTTGGTACAAAACTTTCGGTTTGATAAAGGAATAGTTATCACTCAATGAAAAGTGAAAAGAAGATTCAATATAGTTGCAAGCGTATTAAGATTTTCTCAAGTGGTGAGAAGTGCATCGAAGTGATGATAACGGACAAATTAGTGATGTCATACTACAACCGCGAAGAGAATCCTGCTAAAAAAGTTTTTCGTGAGCTGTGTGATAAGTATATGCGTAATCAATTATGCTATCACTGTAAAGAGTACACTTAGTAGACGAACATAATACCAAGGTGATAAAACATTATGACATTCTAGATGTAAAGCGGTGCTGCAACGTGTGTGAACGAATCACGTGCAAATGATCCACGTAAGAGTATGATCTAAAGACTGTGAGAAGACATGGAAAACCACGAGCGAGTGGAACGCGAACTGCTGGAACAGTGCGACCAGGTCATTACTCTGGTGGAGTGTTTCGCGTGGCTGCAACGATGCGATGAGTGCATCGAGTAGCTCGAAAAACTTTGTCGTGCCAAGTGTTCGCGTCTCGCTGTTGGACACAGACAATCCGCGGTGGATTGCGCAACTCGCGGGTGCAAAGTCGCAAATAGAGTGACGTTTCGTACACGTTGATGGCGGGTACGCGAGTGCCGAGTACGCGAGTAGCAACAAAAGATCTCTTGTCTGGCAATCGACGCTGCGTTCAAGAATCGCATTCTGGCCAGTGTGGTGGTCAACGTAGATTACATCGAGCCGCGGCGGTTTTTAGAAGACGTTTGCAATGTAGTACTCGAGCGAGTGCGAGACGCTGTAGAAAGACACGGTGCAAAAGTGAACACCGCGTTCGACGGCGAGTTCTCGAAAGATAAACGTGCTAATAAGAGCATAATTACAAAGAACAGCGAGATATATCGATGCACCGATATGCGCGAGTGGTACGATCGGCACGTCGTCGAGCCTACCCTAGCATCGATCGAAGAGTTCCAGGAACGCGATAGGGGGCATTGTCGCAAACAACAGAAGTTGAGGAGATCTAGTTTGTTCACGTTAACTAATCTCCTGCGCGCGGGATGTCGCATCAAAGTGCCATAGAAAATAGTGACAAAATGAGCGATGATCAGTGTTCGTACGACAAACAATGCGTGTTTTGCGTGGTCGGTGGTCGCCGCTCTGTACTCGGCTGAAAAGTATATGGAGCGAGAGTCATCGTTTCTCCATTATATGACAGTGTTAAATCTCATTAATATTGTTTTTCCATTACTTTAAAAGACATTGCAAAATTTGAACGGTTGAACGCGGTGTCGATCAATGTATACGGCATTGAAAATGAATAGGTCCTTTTTCTACGGTTTACCGATGACAAGACGGAGAAGCACATCAACGTGTTATATCTATAAAATCCACGCAACGACGGTGTCGGCTACTTTGCGTGGATTAAGAACCTGTCGCGTCTCGTGAGCTCGCAGATTAGTGGGAAAAAGAACAAGAAGTTTTTCTGTGACCGGTAAGTATAATAACAAAATCCAATAAAAAAAAGTAAAAAGAAATAGGGAAAAAATAATTTCTCTATTATTTACAGGTGCCTTCATTACTTCAGCTTGAGCGCAAAGTTAGAAATCCACAGCGAAGACTGTGGTATGATAAACTGAGCCATCTGAAGGCTGAGCGAAGACGACAGATGGTTCGAATTTGGCAA
>NW_017304587.1:6726-19171 GCF_001594115.1 Trachymyrmex septentrionalis
TTTAGAAGTTAGAAATCCACAGCGAAGACTGTGGTATGATAAACTAAGCCATCTGAAGGCTGAGCGAAGACGACAGATGGTTCGAATTTGGCAATTATTATATAACAACCAGGAACAAATGTCGTTCTACCGACCTAGAGTGCGTCTTATGCAAGACGGAGTCCAATAAGGAAGACGCGTCGTCATATGTGTATCGATAGCATAAAACGCTTAGCATAGGCTACTACGTGCGATGCTCGTACGACCACGCGTTATCGTCGTATCACTTCCGTCGCAATGAAGATTGTATAGCGTGGTTCGCGCGACAACTCAACGATTTGGCGCATCGCGTGAAAAATATTATATCCGCCAACGTGCTCATGGAAGCGTTGTCTAAACAGCAATAGGAAGCGTACTGTAGCACGACGCGGTGTCATATCTATGAAAAACCGCGCCGGACGATACGCGAGTCCGCGATCGTTGTAATCTCATCGGTAGATATGAGAGCAAATTAATAAAGTCAATAAATAAGTTTTTAAAAAAACATTTTTAATAAAACACATTTTTTTTATCGATTCATTTTTATTTCTCAACATAGTCTCCTTTCAGCTCGATACATTCGTTTCAACGATTCTCCAACTTTTTCAAGCCGAATATATTTGTCCAACCCTTAAAAATAAGTCTCTGTTTCGGCGATGAACTACTCTCTGATGGTGAATCTCTTTCCTCCGAATTATTTCTTCAGGTTTGGAAATAGTCGCAGAGGGCTAAATCTGGCGAAAATGCTGGATGGAGAAGCAATTCGTAGCGGAATTCGTTAAATTTGGTCATCGGTGCCGGGCACGTGTGAACCCGTGCATTGTCTTGACGGAAGAGAACTTTTTTCTTCGCCAAATGGGGATGTTTTTTTTTTAAATGTTGAAACGGTCCAATAAGGCTGCATAGTAATCGCTATTGATCGTTTGCTTCGATGGAAGATAATCGATATGATTACCGCGAACATCTAAAAAAACTGTGGCCATCACCTTTTCGGCCGACTTCACGGTGTTCGCCTTCTTCGGAGTTAGTTCATTCGGTGAAGTCCATTGTTTTGACTGTTCCTTCGTCTCGGATGTAAAGTAATGCATCCATACGTAATAATGAATGAAGGGCAAAGTAAGAGTCAACACATTTCTTTAAAAAAAAATACACAATTAAAAGAATATAATACAAATAACGAGAGGTAAAATTACATAATATTACAAGTTTCGGCTACCGGATTGAGCCCTCTTCAGACATTAACTTATCAAAAAAAAAAAAAAAAAAAATCGCAGTACAAAATTAATTATTGGAAATGTTCGCATATTTACTATAATCACAGTTCGGGTGAGTCTTGATGTAGAACTCGACATTATTTATATACGATTGAACAATCAAATGTGGGTCATATCTCTTGAAAAAGTTCTAGTTGATAAAAAAAATAAAAAGACTTCTTATGAAAAAATAAACGCAACTAAATTAACATACCGAAATTCTAAAAAGTAATTTAAACTCACCAAAAATCATGTGTAAATTATTCAAACAAGTTTGTCCATATAAATATAAAAAACCATTAGAATATAAAAAGAATATATAAAGTTAAGTGGAACGCAGATGTGTAAGATGGATATTGTGTATCGATTATTATGTATGCTCGCTGATATGGATCACCACGGACTGAGAGAAGAAACGGACAGTCAGTATCGAAAAATCAAACATTATTTACAATAGTATACTCGTATATGCCTTGTGAAAACCTTTAGTGTCAGTTTGTAAATTTAGACTATTTTTCTACTTTTTAATATTGAGCATCTCGGAAATTAAACGTTTCCTATAGCAAGACTCTTCGTCTAAAATTTTAACCTTATCCCATTGGAAATCATGATCATACTGTAACCTGTGCTCCGTTATGACTGAACGGACAGAAGTGTTATGTCTAATGTGATTGCGATGTTCTGTAATTCTGGTTTTTAATTGTCTGCTCGTCTGTCCAACGTACGACGCATCGCAATTATTACACGATGTCTTGTAGATTACATTGCTCTTCGATGTATGTGGACAAATATCCTTCTGTACTTTTATATATTTGCCCATTTTATTAGGATTATGGAAAGATACCCTGATGTCGTTTTTATTGAAACGTTTAAATTTTTTCCGTGTGAAAAGGAATAAATGGTACCGTAAGCTAAGAAGCAGATTCGTTCGCACAGATATTGTCAGCCAAATCTTTCTGTGTATATTTGTAATTAAATTTTTTATACGTTGATTAATTGTGTCAAAAATAAAAGTCAATGGGTAGTCATTCTCTAACAAAATGTTATTATAATAATAAATGTCAAATTTTGTGTATGAAACATAAAGTCGGATAGTAAAAAAGCTCTGTCAACTAGCGAAAAAATTGTTTTGTGCAATGGGATGATTAGAATTGAAATTTAAAAACCTCCCTGAAAAGGTCGGCTTATCCAGTACCAATCAAAAATAAAACTATTCCCATTGATAGATATAGTGACCTTCAGAAAATTAATTTTATCTCCCCCTATTTCTGTAATAAATTGAAGACGCGGATGAAATGAATTAAATTGTTTTGGTAAATCATTAATTTTAGAGAGAGAAACCGCGGTACAAATGTCATCTACGTATCTGTAATAAAACACAATATCCAAATCCAACGACATCAAGGACACCGCAAGCCGACCTTTTCAGGGAGGTTTTTGAATTTCAATTCTAATCATCCCATGGCACACAAAAAAAGGGATAATTTTTTCGCTAGTTGACAGAGCTTTTTTACTATCCGACTTTATGTTTCATACACAAAATTTGACATTTATTATTAACATTTTGTTAGAAAATGACTACCCATTGACTTTTATTTTTGACATAGTTAATCAACGTATACAAAATTTAATTAAAAATAGACATACAACACAGAAAGACAATGTCTTTTGGCTGACAATGTCTGTGCGAACGTTCAGGTGCGTCATCCACTATCGTAACTTGCAGCAATGTACTCATCACAGTTTTTGCGTAACAAAGATCCACCGGGTGTTACAATTCGCTCAATTTTCATGACTCCGCGATTACATTAAACTCAATACACAATTTAGAACGCGTGCGAAAAACAATTTCGAAAAAAATGTATAAATTTTAATGAACAACGCAGTAAAACTATGGAGAATGTGCGCAATCACGTAGACGCAAAATTAATAACAAAATAGGACGGACGATACGGCGCGGAGGCAATGATCGCGAAACCGAATTTTCACAGCCGCAGCGTCTTTGCGGAAAATTTGATCGCCGTCGAAATGTGCAAACTCGGGGTGAAGTTCAACAAGCCGATTTACGTGGGTATGTACATATTCAACATATCGAAAGTCTGCTTGTATGAATTTCACCACGAATACATGTCACCGATGTATCGCGACAAATCAGAGATCATATACACCGACACGGACAGTCTCATTTACCATATAGAATGCGACGATGCTTATGGATGTTCTCGCGAATAAAAAAGTACCTGGCCTGATGAAGGACGAGAACAACGATGTATTAATAACCGAATTCATTGGACTCAGAGCAAAGATGTATGCGGTGAGATTGTATGACACAAAGGGCACTAAAAAAGCAAAACGTGTAAAGAATAACGTTGTAGCGCGAACGATAACGTTCGATGATTACACACGGTGTTTGAACGAAGAGATCGAAATGACTCGCCGTCAATCGTGTATATGATCTAAATTACATGAGGAATACGATATCTGAATCGAAAATCGCTCTGAGTCCATACGACGACAAACGATACCGGACTCGACGGAGACGTTATAGGGACATTGGCGGCTATTTTTGTAATACATATGTATTATATGTATATATATTTTATATGTGTTATATGTATTACACACACACGCACGCACGCACGCATGCACGCACGCACGCACGCACGCACGCACGCACGCACGCACACACGCACACACGCGCGCGCGCGCGCATTATATGTAGTATATATTGCTATTATGTATTATTATTATAATTTACACTTTATTTATATTTATACAAGTATTATTGCTTGCTTTCTCTCTCTTTTCTTCCTCTTCTTCCTCCTTCTCCTCCTCTTTCTTCTCGAGCTTAAGCAAACTCTGCGTCATCATCGCGCGATTGTCTCTTTATCGCGCGCACGCTGAGGCTGTCAACGATCTGTCACAGCGATTTGAATAAGCTTAAAATGCCTGTCCAACACCATGTCCTCCTCGATTCTATCGGTCTTCAGAGCGATATTTCTTGTGGATCGATTCACTCATCTTAATCTCGCTCGCGATTTTTTCACGCACGTGCACATCAGCTATGTTCGTCTCTGGCGAAATATCGACAGCGACTGACCACGTTATAGTATCGCGAACTCATTAATTCTTTTTCTGTATCTCCCGTCTTTAAGCGCACTATCCTTTCTATCACTAGAAATCCATTTTTTTTTTACCAACAGCTGGGACACTACAAAGAAATTCGACGTACGACACATCGGTATTCAAGTGATCGTTGTAAACGTGTTTCAAGTTGGTACCGTCCTATTTTAACAGGATCAGCAGATTCGCGTTATCGTGTATCAGATGTTTAGGTATCCACGCGTACGTCTGACAGAAATAGAAGCAGTCGACGTTCGCGTTGCGATCCATCGAAAAGTATTCTTTCACCGCATCCTGCTTGTCGCTTGCCACGTCATCAAAAATAAAAATAGAATTTGGGCGCGCCTCACTCGGTGGAACGACACTGTTGTTGAAGAACGTAAAGTAACCGATTTCGTCGATAGACGTGTACAAATTTTCGAGATATCGATACTTTGGCCGTTGCAACGATTTCGAATAGACGTACACATTCTTGAAATGAGCGCCGTTCGAGCTCTCGAGTAAGCTTATGAGAACGTTGGTTTTACAATTCGACGGGCTGCAAATGACCGCGCGTATAGTACTCAGCAGTATTTCGCCGTGCTTGCGCTTCTCCGCTCTGCCTCCCATTATTCGCGATTTCACATCACAGTTCGTGACACAATCGTCAGCGGTTGCAGCACAAATTTCAAGGTCTACTACGGACTTCGCGCTTTCGAACGACTATTTAAAGGCGCGCGAACCCGCGAATCGTGCAGTGGCAAAATGTATCTCGCGCTGTGTCATCCTTTCGATTCGAGACTTGAGCGCCGAGTTGCAATATATATCGAAGGTTGTACTCCTACGCGTGTACGACGACTACATCGAACAAGTCTAGAACAAACTTCTGGAACATGGCAAATTCGAGATTTGAATCTATCGTCGCTGCTATGAGCACTACAATCAGCAGTGACAACGGATGCACATCGACGGTCCCGTACCTAAGATAAAGGACTGTAGCGAATGTCGGCGTCGTGCAGCGGTGCTGAATCGAGCGATTTCCCTTCGAGTTACATATTCCGGGTAACCAGTTTTGCGGCCCGGGCACTTGGCTTACGAAACGATTAGCCAGAGGTGACGCGGGTATAAATCCGCTGGAAGCAGCGTGCTGAGAACACGACATTGCATATATTCGGAGCAACAATCTCATCGATGGACACGCGGCGGACAAAGTACTAGCCAAAAAGGCGAGGAAACGCATTACCGCGAGTGATTCGGCTCTGAGCGAGAGAGCTGTCGCTGCTGCCATCTGGGCAGCGATAAAAGCCAAGACCAAGATCGGCATGAACATGAAACCGAGGAAAAAGACGACGAGGAAAAAGGCGATGAAAAAACGGATACTTCCGATGGCGGAACGAAGCGGTGGATTATCGTTTCTGTCAATGTTGGGCGCACTCGGGTCCTTGATCGGCAGAACGGCCAGCGTGGCGAAAACGGTAAACGAAAATGTTTTGCGGCCTAAAGCCACATGACGTCAGCTCGAAAAGCTGCAACGTTACGGTCGCACGATAAAACAGAATCGCGAAATGTATCTTGCTCCGTACAAATACGGACGCGAATTGTATCTCGGCGCAGACAAGGCGTAGCTGCCAAAAAAAAAAAAATACCAAAAAGACGATAAAAATGCCGTCTAATTCAACTACTAATGTGCAAATGAATGAGTTCGCGAGAGCCCAAGAAACGTATGCGCATACCATACTTTAGAGACGTTTTCATGCGAACTCGTTATCGACGATGTGTGCCGACACAAAAGCGTATCGTGAATCTGGATGATGTGACGGGTCTCACTCAGTGGTACTCACTGGGTACGCGAAGAGGAACAACCGCGTCGTGTACTTTGACAGTTTCGATAATCTTCGACCGTCCAAGGAACTGATGCGATATTTCGGGAATGGTGCTACGACGATAGAGTACAATCATATGTACGTCCTATCATGTGTACGATCAGAGTTTCTGAGGACAGAGTGTTAGTGTCTGCGGTTTCTACAAACGGTAGACGCACGTGAATTTAAAAAACTCGACGAGATGCTGTGAAATCTTAGTATTAGTCGAAAGCTTTTTCCGTCATGTCGCTGACGCTTACGCTGAGCGGGAAGGGCATCGTTCTCGCGGCGAACTATTGTACATTCCCGCCATAGATTTGAGTAACGACGATTACGAGCTCGGTTTAGCAATTTTTGAGACTTATCACATGGTACCGAACGTGAACGAATCGAACAACAAATTTTATTTCGCCAAAGACGACGCGAAAATTACAATTCCCGAGGGTTCGTACGAAATGCGAGACATAAATAAATTTTTGAAACGCGCAATTTTACAAAAACGCCCATGCCGCGACGCGCTTGAAACCGTTAATGTAGTGCCGAATAACACCGATGACGGTGATGGTGAGGGTGGAGAATATCCGATTACGCTCCGCGCAAACTACAACATGAGATGCGAAATTAGATATGCATAGAATAAACTTTAGCAAGTCCAACAGCATTGGATCGCTGCAGGGATTCTCGTCGAAGCGTATACTGCGGCCACAAAATGGCACGAATCCGACGTGTCGATCAACATAATGAACGTAAATGTTATCCGCGTAGAGTGTAACGTGACCGTGGGCGCGTACAGCAATAGCAAACGCGCACACAATACACGAATTTGCGCCCTAATCGTGCCGCCACGATATAAAATATCAGAGAGGCCGGCGTAAATCATTTATCTACCGATCATCGCACGGAGCATTATGGATCTAACGATACGCATCATCGATCATAACGGACGATTGCTCAATTTTCAAGCAGAAAAGATCACCATTAGATTGCACGTACGACGGCGCCAGTAATAACGTGAGCGTGAGATGCTCGTGCTGAACGGAACGGAGCGCACGCAGAGAGCGCATTCTTTATAAGGCCGGTGACGGCACAACTCGATAACACTCGCTCATCCAGCTGTCTCAGAAAGAAGAAACTCAGCGCGTCGAACATTACATTTTTAAAGTCTTTGGGATTTGCGATGCGCAACATTTGAAATGACTGATATCCTAAACATTAAAGATGAGCCGATCTTCGACGGTCGCATCGTCAAGATTGAGACTCACACGTACAACCCGTTCGTCAACACAACGTTCGGGTACAGCGACAATATAAGAATACCCATTCAGAACAGAATCTATACATACTGCTGTACTAAAACTTTCTATATATCGAGGAAAAACTGACGAAGAATAAAGTGGTCCAGAGTACTAACGTGGCATTGGGAAATAATTGCGTCGCATTCATATTCGATGAGATTCGATATGAACTCAACAGTGTGGAGATTGACCGTAACAAAAACATTGGCATAACTAGCACGCTTAATAACTATACGACAGTGTCATCCGACAACGTGATTCTGCGGAATGTCAGCTGGAACGCGCAGATTACTGCGGCCGGACACTTTAATTTCTGTGTACCGCTCTACGTATTGCTGGGATTTTGCGAAGATTACAAACGCGTGGTGATCGAATGCTCGTCACGAGTTGATTTTAATACGAGCGCGCAACGACAATTGTCTGACGGGAGATCCAACGATAGAGCCGACGCTCAAATTATTCAAAGTACAGTGGCGAATGCCGCACGTATTATTGAGCAAGATAAATAAACTGTCGATGCTGTGCGCTTTGGAGAGCAGACGATATCCGAGCATGGGGGGATCTGTACGAGTTTCCACTCTTACAGAGCACAATCAAATATTTGTGGGTCATCAAGACGGCTACTCAGCTCGAGAAACCGCGCTACGTCATTTTTGCTATGCAAACTGCATAACAAAATGGTTGTAAAAACATCATATCCGAGGATATAAATCGATTCGACGACGCAAATTAATCAATGTAATACTCTATCTGAATTCGGAATGTTATCCGTACGATGACTTGAATCTGGATTTTGATAAAATCTGGATTTGATAAAAACAGATGTGCAATTCTGTACGACTTGTACGCGCATTTCTGCAAGGGCTACTACGGATATAAGTATCTCGAGCCGAGTCTCACCTTTACAACTTCTTTACGTAATGGCCCGTTCGTGATCATCGATTGCTCTCGACAGAACGCATCGGTCAAGAATGGACGTGCGATTAGACTTTGAACATAAGGAGAACGTGCCCGTAATACCGTAAGCCTATTGTCTCATCATACACGATCGCGTAATTCAGTATAATCCATTGACCAACGTTGTGCGCAAAATCACCTAAGTGCACCTCCGACACGATATAAAATCTATGATACGCCGCAATCGACCGCGCTCTTCTCGACAATATGTCCGTGCCAACGTTCGTGGATCTCTGCAAAGATTCATCATTAACAAGAAATTTATCGTTAAGGAAGTGGTGGTAAAACAAGGGACCGTTCTCACGCACTACATTTTTACGAGTCCCGTGCCATGGAAGTTTTTGATAAGATCCGATAGGTCTTGCGCTTCCTGGTTGAGTGTTTATCATCATGAGTTGCGATGAGAGGACGGAATGATCCCGTACAACGAGACGAAACGCCTGATCACGGCGGCTCTATTTAAAGATGATGCTATAGTATACGTTAAGAGACACGAGAAACGAACATAGCTGGAATTTGCTGAATGATGAGCGAGAATGCATGTACTATACATCGAGATCTTGAATGCAGTTTACAAAGACATGGAATCTTTAACTAATCTGGATGTTGTTAATACTATGCGATGTGAACAACGTGTTAAGAATTACGCGTTATGTATTGAAAATATATAATTGGCGGTTGCAAAAAAATTATTTAAATAAAAATACATTAACGTATTTATTACATATTTATTTTTTCCCTTCCTTTGTAATACATGTACTCGTATGTATGAACGTATATGTATATAAAGGGTGTCCCAAAATTAACGCAAGATTTGAATTTGTCGCCATTTGTGCAGTAAAGTGTTGGCAACCCAAAAAAAAAACAATTTAACAGCTGACAGTTTAGGGTTAGTGAAAATGGAGCGTGTAAATGGATTATTGAACATCAACAAATGGATGCTGATTTTTCGAGCAAAATCATCCTAAGCGATGAAGCACATTTTCACCTTGATGGCTTTGTTAATCGCCAAAATCGCCCCCTAGATCGTGTGATTTAACACCATTAGATTTCTTTTTATGGGGTTATTTGAAATCACAGGTCTATGTCAACAAGCCCACAACCACCCGTGCATTAAAGGAGGAGATTCAACGCTGCATCAACGAAATTCAGCCACATTTATGCAAAATGGTCATGGAAAATTTCGACAAACGAGTGCGTATGTGCATGCAAAGCCGTGGAGGCCATTTGCCCGATGTGTTATTCCACAAATAACCCTATCCTATGTACTTTATGATTCAATAAAAAAATAACAATCAAAAGACTAAAAACTGTGTTTTCTATTTAATTCAAATCTTGCGTTAATTTTGGGACACCCTTTATATATATGTATGTATGAACGTGTATATAAACGTATGTATGTATGTATGTATGTATGCACATGTGCGTGCGCGCGCGCGCGCGCGCGTGTGTGTGTGTATCCGACATCGACGCTTCTGTTAAACGCGTCGCGACATGTCTGATTTGACATTACATATATGCAATGTATATAGGTAGTAAGGCTTTTTTCATTCAATCGTAAGCTTCAGTTACAAGCGTTAAGACATGAATCGAGTAAAAGAATATATACGCCAAAAATCGAGCAAAAGGGGTACCGTCCCTTGTCACCAGGTCTGCCAAGTCCACCGCCATCAAAAGAAAGAGTGAGATATTGGGAATGTCCTGGAGAAAAAGCACCAAAGTCGCCAATGTCCTCATCATCAACGTTATCGATGCCATCAAAATATAAATCATAAAGTATAAACATTGATAAAAAACGCGAACAAAGAAAATATGTAGAAAGACATAAAATACAACCTTGCGAACAAAAAAAATATGCAGAAAAAATGCGATAAAACGTGTCGCGACACGTTTGCAATTCTTGGAAAGGAAGAGGGGTACTCCCTCTTTTATAGTCGTAATTTACACGGATGCAATCAGTTTTGCGATACCTGCTTGTATGAATAGTTCGTACTTCGCTAAAGACAGCAACGCATCATACGAAACAAAGAAGGACTGCAGTAACATGTAAGTTCCAATGTTCTATACACAAGAGAAATGTTTTTGACATTATGTACGTACACAACATCGCGCGGTGCGTTTACTGAGCAGATGTTACGATGTGACGGTTACGGGCTACAAATTTTTGGAAAGTGGAATCAACGTTGGTCCACCAAGTTACGTGGAGATCGCCTTGGGTGATTATCGCGGACACGAATTGTCGCTGTCTCTCGAAACGTGGAAGAGACTCTACTAGCAGCGATGGAATATTTACATGATGTTTCGAAATGAATACAAAGACAATTTTATAAGTGTTGAATCACTAATCGACAGAGTTTGCACGCTGAACGATGCTACATTCGTACGTCTCGATTCTTCGTCTGTACGCATTACGATAAAACGAAGCTACGTCGTATGTTTGCGTTTGACGGATGTATCAATGGTAACGTTCGAACAATTAAACTGACTCATCGATACGGTCAACGTCAAGTATTCGCGATTCTCCAACATCGCGTCCGCAGCGATAACAATATCTTGGAGCAGCTCGTCGATTGCGAGCTATTGGCTTTTGTTTTTAATACGTACGAAAAAAAAACGATGTAATGACCTGTAAATAAAAAATTTTTCATTCTCATCATTATATAATATATATTATATATTATATATATTTTTTCTTTGCTTCTCATCCATCCATTCTATACCTCGACGCGCTATCGCACGTTTATATAAACACATTCTCTAAGCCAACGCTTCTTTTAACGCGCCTAGAATTCTAGAGTTCCATAGTATGTCAACACTAATGATCTAAATTGTTTTCTATACAACGGCCGCCTATAATTAATATCCCGGGCATCTTTGCCGCGAAGAATACTTCTCAGCATCAGTTTTTGTCAGGTATCGTTTGCATGAGGTTCGTGTTGTTTTTTTCTTTTTTCTTAGTTCAGTGATTTTATAAACGTACAAGAGTATTCTACCATTTAGATGGTAGAATATTTTTGTATGTTTATGTGATTAAATGAAAGTGATAGTGACAATAATAGTGTAATTTTTTAGAAAAAAAAATTTTTATTACCTCCGTCCTATTTATCCTGATATTGAATTTTTCTTGAATTGATTCACAAACGATAAGCAACTTGAGAGAATTAATTGATGTCCACTACGAGTATTCCGTTGAGAGAGTAAATAGTTTTTTCTTTTTTCATTTGTACCAAATATTTTAACGAAATTGTTTTTCTAACGTTTTTTTACTTTTTATTTTTCCAGTATATCGTGGTCGATAATCTGAGAGTTGTACGCTTCCAATTGAGAAACAAAGTAGGAGTTTTAATAATTCCTCTGATAAATTCAATATAAATTATAAATTATAAATTATAAATTATAGATAAAGTATTTTCTAATTATCTTTTTCTAATTTATTTTTTTCAGGAGACACATTGTAGTAACATTAGAATAAGAAGGTTCATGAACCTTTTTAATGCGCAGATAATACGCGCAGAAAGATGATGGGACCGGGAAGAACGAGTGGACATATGGGAGGAAGGTGACTTTTTTTGGCGGAACTCTTCAATCTCCGGCCGTACGAGCCTGATCCGGAACCAAAAAACTGGAATTGCAAGTTTGATAAAATCTTATTGATAAAATTTAAAGGATACATATATACGAGGGGGGACCCAAAAAAACGGGAATTTCGTCATAACTTCTTTATTTCTCAATATTTTAACACCAAATTTTAATCACCTTCAAAGATTCGCCATTGACCACAACGCATTTCTCCAAACGATTCTTCCATTGTTCAAAACAGTTTTTAAATTCACTCATCGGGATGTCCTTTAAGCCTTCCAGCGATTTTTGTTTCACCTCCTCCACAGTGGCAAAACGCTTTCCTTTCATATTCCTTTTGAATTTGGGGAACAAAAAGAAGTCACAGGGGGCTAGATCC
>NW_017304587.1:19582-19961 GCF_001594115.1 Trachymyrmex septentrionalis
TATATATATATATATATATATATTTATTTATGTTTATATATTTTATGTTATATACTATTATTTTTTATATATTGTTATATATTTTTTGTTTATATTATTTTTTCGTCTTACAGAAGGCAGCGACAGCGGCGACGGCAGGATCCCAATGATATGTAATGACACAACGTGGCAGCACGTATCATTGGTACTGATGTTTACGTAAACTGCGATCGGAAAGGATTTCCATGCCGCAACCAGGATCCAGCTGGTTAGAGTAGACGATAGCCAGTGGAATTGAAAATGATGGACCGTATTGAACAATTATTTTATCGATGTTAAGATATGAATTACTGTTATTAGATTCAAATTAACCATATAAGTATTAGTGTTGGCATTAATA
>NW_017304587.1:20061-48065 GCF_001594115.1 Trachymyrmex septentrionalis
CAACATGTAAAGATCGAATGTAATAAAGGAAGGAATGGACGGAGGGAAAAGGACGGATTGGTTATTACGATGAAGGATCAATGGAGATATTAAGTCCGGAGAGTGTAAAATTATGGCATGAGCTAATAGTAAGACTGAAATAAGAAAGCAAAACGTAGGATAGACAGGTTAAGGCGGACGTTAAACTTAACGTGCAGGAAAAATAGTTAAGCTAACGATTAAGGACCGAAACGAGCTTTTGGAAAAACGGGAGTGTGGAATGAGAAACAGGAAGAACGTGAAGTTCATCGGGATAAAGAATAGATAAAAGTAACGTTAGAAAAAACCGAAATTAACCATGCGTGATACCCGAAACGATGTTGCGTCCAGAAGGAGCGATATCAAAAAGCGAAACGTCAAACACAAGAATAAGGAATAGATTATAAATTGACGTGGGAAGCTAAGTGATAAGATGCCGGGTATACGGGTAAAACCGGTAAATAGGAATTGACAGTACTGGCAGAAATGTCAGCGTCGTGAGCGCGTACGAAGCGGACCTGGCAGAGCAGACTAGCCCGGGAGTGGGAAAAGGTTCCGAGAGAGGGAAGCCATGGAGATATATAAGGCGCAATGGCGGCGCAGAAGAGGCCGGCTGGCTGGCGCTTTTGGGCTTTTGGGCTTTTTTGGAAGTAGTGGTCTCTCTAAGTAGTTTCAGCAGTTTCTCGCGAGTTAAGTAGTCTCTCAGAAGTGTTAAGTTTAACAGTATTAGACTCGAGTGGAGTCCACGGAATAGGAGGAATCGTGCGAGCGTAGTCGCGATAGTGAACCAAGAGTCTGCATTTAGTCAAAGTACAACTCGATAAAAGTCGAGTTATATACGCGTATCACGAAAGCGAATTTTGCTGCGAGTGCAATTTTCTATTGAATTACCTTGTAAATATTTTGTTGAGTGTAATATACCGAGTTGTATTGTTGATCAAAAGTGAATTATTATTTGTGAAGAGTCCTTGGAATTATATCACCGCGTAGACCATCGATACCGATACGGATCAAGAAGAGATGGTAGCGGCATAATAAAAAGGCCACCACCCTTCGTCTTTGAAGATGAAAAGACGTGGCGACCATGAAGAGAGTGTAGGACGACCGACACAGTAGCATACGGACGGTACCTCCGGTCACAAAACACCAATAGCGCCGGGATCTTCCCGCGCTTTTCTCTCCTTCCCCGCGCCTACGAGTATCCCCGCGCCATCCCCCTCCTTTCCCACGCCATCCCCCTCCTTTCCCACGCCTACGAGTACTCCCGCGCCTTCACCCCGCGCCCCGCGCCACGCGCCCCGCGCCCCGCGCCACGCGCCGCGCGCCCCGCGCCCCACGCCATGGATTAGAACTCGCTTATTTCATCTCC
This sequence comes from Trachymyrmex septentrionalis, assembly GCF_001594115.1. Classification (NCBI taxonomy): domain Eukaryota; kingdom Metazoa; phylum Arthropoda; class Insecta; order Hymenoptera; family Formicidae; genus Trachymyrmex; species Trachymyrmex septentrionalis. Next base: position 21,449 of record NW_017304587.1, read on the forward strand.
TACTTTCATCATTCATATTCTGGGAGTTACACTGCATATTCTGTAACAAAGTATCGTTTTATACATGTGTACATCTTGGACATTATATGTGGAATATAATTATATGTGGTATCATATATAATCATATAAAGAACATAAAATGTTCCGAGACGGCAAAATATCTGGAAACCTATAAGTTTTATAAAAAAATGTTTCAGATAAGTTGTAGAGTTAAAAAAGGCCTAGCCGCTGGCTTCATCAGTTTAATTTTGTATGGCATCGCCAAGGTAGGGCAAAGTCAACTCGAATTTTTTAAGTAAGATTTCTCATTATTTCTTTCATTTTCTTACAGTCTTTACTGAGACCTTTTCAAAACATTACAATTTTATCTATTTTAGTTCAGCCGTTTACAAGTTATTGAGTATTTTATGGCGAGATGTCAGCGACTAGGTGAATCAAACATGAAAACTGTTCCTTTCTTGCGCTAAAACTTACATGTTTTGTTTAGCAAGTCATAAGCTATAACATATGAAAAAACTATTTGATTTCACCGGGACCCAATTTCATATAGGATTAGTAGGTCCTTTGCATAAAAGAAATAATATAATAAAATTATAATCTCTATGTCATTCCTATGATATAATTTATACTTTATTTAAGAATCTATTGTAATAACAGTATATAATATAATAATCACAAAAAAGTTATTAATTTAACATTTATATTTCTTATAGGTCATTTTAAAATGTGGTTAAAAGAAGTTTATTTTCCAAACATTGCTTCTAGTGTTTTTCTTATCGATTCGTGGACTGAACATTGTCTCAATATCATTTCAGATTTAACACCTACAGGAAAAAGTCCTTCGATTCTCTAAAGATTGTCACATGTCCGATATAATCGAAGAAACAAGCAATCATTTGCTTGGCAGCACTGCGTGAACGAACAACTTTTATTGGTTTCGATTCATTTTGAAATACTCAAACAGTGGATTGTTGTTTACTTTTGGGCTCATGCGAATAGATCTATGTTTCGTCCCTAGTAACGATGTTGTAGACCAAATTTGACCGACCTCGGTCGAATTTCTTTGCTCCATTTAACACGAGCCTGTTTTTGAGCTTCGGTCAAATTGTGTGGGATCCAACGACTGCAAAGTTTCCGTACGCTCAAGTGATCATGCAAAATCATATGTATTGCTTTCATGTCAATGCCTAAGGATGTCTGAATCTCGCGGTATGTTATATGCTGGTCTCGCTCAATCATTTCACGCACAGCATCAACATTAGTGACAACAACAGATGACAGTGGATGGACGACCTTCACGGAATTCATCACTAAGAAAGGTACGTCCACGCTGGAATTCGGTAAACCAATTATAAACAGTCCTATTGGATGGTGCTTTATCCGCAAAAGTCAAATAAAGTCGATCGATGCATTGTTTCGGAGTTAGATTACATTTGTAATCGTAAAAAATCATTGCCCGAAAATTTTAACGTGAAATTTCCATTTTCTTACAAAATAACTTCTTTTAAAATACTATGCAAACAAAATTAGTTGACTTGGGTACAAACTGTCAATTGAATTATAGGTTAAAAACGTCTAATTTTACGGATATGACAGTAGCAGAACGATGGCGTCACTGGAAGCAATAGATTGCAGAAACTTTTCTAGCAGCCTACGTACAGAGATGTAAACGACGGAAAAATACTAGAATTTTAGAATAAAAAACTCGGAAATTAATGATTTTTTTCCTTTTATTTTGATAGTTTTTTACTCGGACATTTTTTTAGGTCATTTAGATCTGTTCGCATTGCTTGAAATCCCCCAAAATTGTTGCACTTAATATGATATTTAAAAAAGATTCGGGCATTGAAATTAGAGAAGGCACAAATGCTGAATGCAACACAAACAGACCTATTAACCGATTATCATCTCATCAAGAATTGCAACAGCCAATAATACATATTTCCACTTCGATATAAAATTATAAAGACAAAAATATTAAAAACTATCAAAATAACAAGAAAAATAAATTCTATTGTTTTCTACATATTTAACATGAATTCTAAGATTTTTCATGAATTTTATGTAATTTGAAAAAAATATCGTTTTTTACAGTAAAAAAAATTGGTTTTTTACTTGATACTTCTTTCCGAAGTAAGAAATACCGTTTTTTTTACATATCTGTTCTTGTAGCTGAAGTTGAGGTGTTTTGAAAACGCTGTAATAAAATATTTTTTCATAAAGTACTTTTTGAGTTATAAAACTTGACAGTTACTGCTAACAATTAGCATATCAGCAAGATGGAGGTTACTTACAATCAGTTTAGTCTTTATCTACGCACGAAATTTGGCGATCTTTCTGGGACATCTTGTACACGTATATAGAAAAAAAGAAAAAGAGGGAAAGAGAAATTTACAGCAAAAATGCCGCATGCGATTGCACATTGTAAAAAACAATTAATTGTACGTTTCGTTACTATAAGTGGACCTTGCTTTGCATGAAAAGTTGTGCACTCCTAAGTACGGTAAATCAATTTGCGTGAAAAATCATACGTCCCTAGACATAGGGAGACATGAGATGGAGCTCGCTTCGCGTTAAAAGTCATATGCCTCTAGGCAGGAGAGAACAATGATAGCGACGTCAATTGATGGAGCAAAAATGGAGGGACTGACTTCTTTGAGTCGCGCGGGAACAAATATGAATCATCACTGGGAGAGAAATGTGGGATGGACCTTTCTTCGCGTGAAGTCGTTACAAAATCACAAATTCTCTTTAAAAACAAAAATTATATAAAAAAATAATGTTTTCAAAAAAAAATTTTGTTTTTAAAACAGAACATTTATTTAAAAACAGAGGATTTCTGTATAATAGAAAAAAGACATTATTCCTTAAACTTATTTTGTTAATACCATTTTAACGGAATGTTGGAGGTCATTCAGGCTCTTGAGCTTGACATATATCAAGGTTAATTAAAGTCATTAGGAGGCAGGCTCCCTAATTTAAATTTTTATCAAAATCTTATATTAAAATAATGTATCTCATATTGTTATAGTAAATGCAATTTGCGTGTAACAGCAAAGCCGTTACTACTTCGGTAAAAACTGATTGTGATCGCGTAAAATATTTGTCAAAAAAATTTCCTTTTAATAGACGACTAACTCGTTTACCTGTACATCCGATACCGAGACATCCGCCGATCCATCATTGAGATTAGGCTCGCATTTGACAATCCTCGAAACATCCTCACAACTTGATTCTCGCGAAGAGTCTTTCGATCTCGATTCCGGTGGATCATTGTTCCGTGTCACACGACCCACGGATACCCTCTTTTGCCCTTTGAATCTAGTTTCCCGCTTGTACATCGGAGGAGGTATACGCTTCTGAAAATAATTATAACAAATATTCAGATTGCTATATACTTACCTTTTTCTAAATTCTTAAACATAAGTCGTAATGTACTCAGAATTTCTACTAGAAGGAAAGCAAAAATTTATCGTCACACAAAATTTATTAAAATATTTATATTAAAGGCAGTCTTCGACAATCTTCAATGAACTCTCTTACGAATAACACATGAATCACAAATTGGGTGATAAACGTTTAACTTTTAATTGTAAAATAATTTCCATAATTTTGATTGTTTCTCCTTCCCAAAATATATGGCGAGATAAACGCCACCACCTACTTTCCTTTTATGTATGGTCGTGATTAGAATAATTGCAATACTTTCTTTTATGAATGTCGAAACACACAAATATTACGAGGATGTGAACTTCTGATGTCTAGTGAACTACAATAAGGTTAGAATATCTGTCAGAGAGAGAGAGAGAGAGAAAAATCGTATACTGAGTATATTAGAGAAATAGGTAGGGGAAGGTGGTGCGAGATCTTTGACCAATTTTGACTTTTTTTTCTGCAAGCTATACTTTAATGTCTAAAAATTCAAAAAAAAATTTTAAAATATTCTTTGAAGTGTTGACACTAACATATATTTTTTATAGATATTTTTTATAGATATTTTAAATTGTTATGTTTTATACATCTTTTTTAAGAAAATTAGAAAAAAATTGAATTTTGTTCAAAAATATAACACTCATGTTGTACCTCTGACCAAGCAGTGTTATATCTTTATAACCAATTATAAAAGGTATGTATAAAGATAAAATATACAACAAAAATTTAATTATTTATATTTATATATTTTAATATCTTTTTACATCATATATAACTTTATATATAAAATATATAAAAATAAACTTTACCATACAAATTAAAGACGCAGTGTTTTCGTATTTGCACGAAATAAATCTGGCAAAAATAGTGTTGTGAAGCGAGATATTAAACGTCGAAGTTGATCTCTGTCAAGTTATAACGCTTAAAATGCGTTATTATCGTTACTAAAGCCAATATCAGACTAGCGATTCTGCAGGCCAATCGACAACTAACTCTAACTACCGATCTATAATGGACCAATCATAATGAGTCTGACTGATTGTAATTGATTCTGTAAATTGGCCTGTAAAATTCACTGTCTGACGGGCTTTAGTAGCGACATAACGGATATATTTTAAATATTCTAATCTGAACAGTAATCAACTTCAACGTTTAATATCTCGCTTCATGGGGCTAGAAAAACATTTTTTTCTGATAGATTCGTTTATTTCATTCAAAATTGTATCTAATGAGCATAATTTTAATAATATTGTAAGTGAGATAGTTAAACTAAATGATTGTCCAACATTATAGTATTGACTGCTCAAAGGTACATTATCAGTTACTAGTTAAAGGTACAACGCTTGCTTACTTTCTATTTATTATTACTTTTATAAATTATAGGTTAAGATTGATAACATTAAATTTTAAATCATTTTTTCTAAATATCTATTTAATATTTTAGGCAATTACAACATAAAATAAAATATATAACATTTTATGAGATTAAAAAGTGTCTTGAAATTACTTCGAACGCTTGAAAATAATAAATGATATTTCATAGGAGTATAATTCTCTTTATTATTATAATTGAAAGTTATAAAATATTTCTGGTGTTTATATTATACTACAAATTACATATTTTTACTTTTACAAATGTCCAATAGATTTTTTTATAAATTCAGTTAAAGGTATAATCGATCAAAGGAACACCATGTTCCCCTATACATAAATACAATGTCTCAATATATAATCTTATTTTATAAAATTATTTATATGAATAAATGTTAAATCCTAGAATTTTTTATTATTAAAAAAATTCAAAATGCTAATGATTAATTTTGATAATAAAATAATTAATTACCAATTAATTAACATTGAATTAATACATTAATTCAATATATTTAATATGGAACATTTAATATGAAATATATAAGAATATATTAATATATATTTAGCATTAAAAAGTTTTTATGTTCATCAAATTTGCGTTATAATAAAAATAAAATATAAATAAAATATAAAATAAAATAATTATTTTCATTAATTCTTTGTTGCAGTAAGACTGATCATGAAACCAATTGTGAAAAAACATTATCTCATCCAGGATAATATTTTTCTTAATAAAGCCTCTGCGGTGTTTTAAGACGGTTACTAACATTATTATTAAGGTAATGATCATTTAACTTGTGATATTATTATTTTAGCTTCAGTTCGTAAATACCGATTGCATTTCAAGTTGGAGTAACAGTAATTTGCAGTGTGCAGTTTATACAGGGTGTTTAGAATTTAAATGTCAACACATCGAGAGCGTGTAGGAAATCAATAAACTATTAAAGATAAATAATAAGAAAAAAGTCCTGTAGAAATATGCTTGTTTTTGCTTCGTTTTAGAGAAAATTGCAAAAAAGACAAAAGATAGTTTACATTTTTATTCATTCTCATTAGTTATTCACATTGTATTTATTCACTTGCTTAATATATTATTCAAAATTTTTGAATAATATATTTATTATTCAAAAATTATTTATTATTCAAAAATTATTTATTATTCTTTGATATTATTCAAAATGTTGACCTCTTGCAGCAATATAAGCATTGCATTTAGTATTATACAAACAGCTCCTGTTGCAGCCAAACACTGATCTGATAATATTTGGTGCATTGCAGCCTCGATTTATCAATTGTTTTCTAGAGTTGATTGATGACAAATAAACTTCCTGCTTCAAGGTTCTTTACACAAAGAAGTCCAGTGGTGTCAAATCAGGTAATCGATCAAAATATTACTTCTCCACTCCATCGTCGTGAATAACGTCTGTCAAGCTCGAGTAGCTCTGTCATAATGAGCTAGTCACCCATCGCGATTGAAATCACATTTCAATCCGTTGCTGCAGGCCATATACAAAAACCATCAGCATATTCAACATTCGAATATGTACGCGGCATATTGTAACAGGAGTAATTCACTTGATGATTTCTGACAAATAACTGATGAATTTACAGCACAAAAGTAGAAATGTAAATAAACAAATAAATAGACACAAATTCGGTCAATAAACGAGCAGTCAATAAACAAAGGATATAAGATTAAATTAATAAACTATGTGTTTTGTGATGGGTCGCTGATGTTACCTTGTATTGAAAGGCTCGTTCGCCAAGGCGGTTGTAATGATGTCGATTCTCTTTGTTTTAACAATTTGCTTTATTCGTGAGTCAGAATTAAATTGCTTTCGAAGCGGGCAATAGGCAATGCTCGTAATCCGAACTTTACTATGTTCTGTTCGATGCGTGCTTGATACTACGATGAAGAAATTTTCATCGCCGTTATAACAATTAGTATTGCAACAACGCGACCGGCGAATCTTGCCGCCAATTCCTGCAATTCTTTCTCGCACTGATGGTCCACGGTACGCGTATCTCAGAACGTTACGGAATAGAAAACACCGGAGATACTCGATACGTCATTTTGTTCGCACTGAATATTCGTGAATGATCATCGATTGAGATTAGGCAGCGAACTGACGAATCGCACACGGAGCGTGTGCACGATCGACAATTTTCGGGATTTGCGCAAGGGGGGTCGCGTGCCATTTGAGACAGCGTAATTAGAATAGGAGCGATATGCTTGTTTTTGACGGCTTGGTGTCGACGAGTTGTTTGTTTGCTTCGAGAATATGAAACGTAACGATAATTCCGGAACATATCGCTCACCTCAAATGTAAGCATTCGAAATAATTCGCACCAAAGCATGCAAAATACAGGAATGATATAATGACGAATATGGTTTAACACATAACACAAAAATCGTGACGCAATATAGTTAAAAATTAAGGTTTTGCGATATCGGTAACATCAAGTATGGATTTACTGTAAATCCGCCCGCCATGACGGAATCTTTAGACTCTTCGGAATTGATCGTGACGGGTAAAAAACAAAGTTTCGCAATCAGTCGCTTATACTCGGAATTCCCTTTTTACAGTCACGACGCGAGTTAAATTGTCATTGTTAATTTGTCGCCGGGATGATACGCCGTAATCCGGCCAAGTTCCCAAGTTGGCTCGGTGGAGCCAGAGGGTTACGCACGAGAACAATTTGGTCTACTTTAGCCAGTCGCTGGACAACGCGCCACTTTGGACGTTGTTAAAGGGTATGCAAGTAATCACCAGATCAAGACTTCCAAAAACCTTCGGTTATGTGTTGAACCATTTGCCAACGCGAAAGTCGGTTTTCGTTTAAGTTAAGTATGCTTGGTTCGGCGGGAGCGAAAAACGAAGTTCCGATTAAAAAATGACCGGGGATTAGCGCGTGATAATCGAGATTATCGGATACAGGAGCGATCGGACGCGAATTAAGGCATGCCTCGATTCGATAGAGCAGTGTAGACATTTCCTCAAAAGTGAGCGTGTGGAGGTCGATGCATCGTTTTAAATGATGCTTGACACTTTTAACACCGGCTTTTTATAGACCACCGAAGTGCGGCAACACAGAGGACAGGAAATGCCACGCAGTTCCGTCGATTGTGAGTCGGTTGCGTTAGTATCTCGAATGACTTTTGCATGTATGTTTGACAGTTCGCGATCGGCGCCGTGAAACGTGGTTCCCTGTTCGGAGTACATGGATGTCGACAATCCTCGGCGAGAAACAAATCGCTGCTATAAAAGTCGGAGAGGTGTGGGCGCTGACGAGCTCTAAGTGCAGAGCTTTGGTCATGAGGCATACGAATAAAGATACGATATAAGCCTTTTGTGATTTATACCCTTGACCGAAAGTCGTGCGAACAGCGACCGGACGCGTAATCGACGCTGATATGGACAAAGGCGCGAGCGTTACGATTAACTCTCGCAGCCGGGAGGTCACCCATGAGTTTGACGGGCACGTCGGCGCGTTCACGCGTGCGTGGTATGCACTTATAAAGAATGGATCGAACGGTGGCGCGGGCCCGGAGAATTCAGAATTCGTGTCGCAATGACACGAGCATTAATTAAGAATTGGCATGCAACGTTCTAAGATAATGGTGCTGGGTAATGAGTACCAACAGCGGGCGCGTAAGAAGCGATGGGATTCTTCATCGCTTCTGACAAGCTCGACGAAGTCTTCCTCGAATCTGAATAAGTCCATCCTCGTTTATACATATAAGAATTGAGAACGGAGAGCAGAGAGCTCTTCGGTACTAGGCGCTTTTGTTTTAGAGCTGCGATCTCATTAAGAAACATGTCTGACTGCATGGTTTTGAGTCAGTAGCGTTTGGCATTCTGAATTTCTTCTGGGAGCAAAGGTGCGATATTCGTTTGCGAGTTTTTAGAACGTCGGAGTCGACTTCGAAAACGTAAAGGTACGCGGTAATTCATAGCAATTTTGGCCATGAAGAGTAGCGCGATGTAAGATCCCACTGGAGAGTAGCGTGCAATGCACACACCGAAGGCTCTGGGCGTTGTTCGAGATGAATATCAGAGGGTACACGAGTTCAGCCAGGAGTCGGGAGGATGATGTAGCCATGGAGAGCCTGACCACCATAAAGCGTGTGTTTTGAAATCGGGAGCAAGACCGTGTGAAACGCAATCCGCAGAATTGATGTGCGTCGGAACATGAAGCCAAGAAACTCCAGGGAGGAGTGATTAGACAGCCGAAACACGATTGGAGACAAAGGCTTTCCAGGCTTTTCGGGACGGTGATTGACTCAGCCAGGCGAGTGTAATGGTGGAATCCGTCCAGCAGTGGCACTCGAGGTTAGGGAGTTGGAGCGCTGAGTGCGCGAAATGCATCAAGCGTGCGAGAAGCAACGCTGATAACTCCAATCGCGGGATGCTAATCGTTTTAAGAGGGGCCATTTTTGATTTGGCGACGAGAAGTGAGACGTTGGTAGAGCCGTCTATATTGACGGTACAAAGGTATACTGCCACAGCGAAAGCCGCAGTCGAGGCGTCGGAAAACCCATGAAGGACGCAGTGTAAAGTATGAGATCCGTAAGTAGTCCAGCGCAGAATGCTGATTGCGTTGAGAAAGTCGTTGATGGTAATTAAACCAGCAACTAAAAAGTTGGCTGAGAATGTCGTCATCCCACCGGCATTGGAGTGACTACAGTCATTGCATAAAAATTTTAATACTGATGGGAGAAGCTCATCCTAGAGGATCAAAACTTGGCGATGGTTGACAGAATGGCTCGTTTGGTTTTTGCGGGTGATGACGGTACGGTTACGCGGAATTGAAAAATATCTAACTTAGAATTCCACTGTATTTCTAAGATCTTAAGATGCTTCGATCGTCTTGAAGAACTTTATGAGTGGCTAAACCATGATCTGCGGGATCAAGATCGGATAATAGAGCGGTGGCGTTGCTTGTCCATTTTCGAAGGTGAAAGCCTCCTTTCTTTAATAACTCTCTCAATTGATCGCGTGTTTGTCGAGCAAGAAGTTGATCGTCTGCGTCGAAAGCGCAATCATCGACATATGTCTGATGAGGTAAAATGGGAGAGGAAATGCGACACCTTCATCGTCGATGAGTTGATCTAGGACCCGACGGGCTAAGTAGAAAGCGGCGGCCGTAGATAACGGTAAGGAGACGGTAATCCGTGATTGGTTCGTTAGGGTTAGGTTGCCATACAATGCGCTGATAGTCGGTGTCCCTGGAATCGACTAATATTTGCCGATACATTTTAGCAATATTGGCGGTGAATACGTAACGGTATTGGCGACACTGCATTAGGACAGTGGCTAAATCCTTCTGGAGTTTAGGGCCAACGAGCCAACGTTTATGCCAACGAGCATATGGTCGTTCAACGACGTTCCGTTTGAGGTGCGGCATGAAGCATTGAAGACCACTCGTAAGCGGATGGTTGCATTGCTATCACATAAGACAACATGATGCGGAATGTAATAATGTTGCTCTGACGATTTCCGTCGGTGGACTTTTGAGCATATGATCTAGAGTTTCGTACTTTGCGAGAAATTCGCGATATTCGGAAACGTTAATGGAGTCGCGAATTAGCGTTGTCCCAAGCGGCGAAAGCTCGAAATGGCGATAGAGCGCGATTCGCCTCGAGATAGATGGTCCGTTTTTAAACGGTAGTCGAACGATATAACGTCCTTCCGACGTACGAGAATATGTGGCTTTAATGTGATCTTTGCACTGGTGTTCTTCAGGACTCCGCGGAGCTTCCTGAGGTACTTACTCGATTTCCCAGAAGCGACGAAGATCAAGAGTCTCAATAATGAATCTGTGATGCGCAAGCGCAGAAATTGACTCAGAAATCGGAAACGAGGTCACCGATTCAGACAGAATCCAACCGAGAATAGTGTTTTGCGCGGTAGGTTCATGTTCGGAACCTTTTCGAACACCGTCGAGAATGAGTGTGCCGAATAGATCGGCATCGATTATGATGTCGATCGAATCCGAACTCATGGGGTCACAATCGGCAAATTCGAGTCCTGTTTCCAGTTGTACGCAGTATTGACTCGATCCGGTAAATATTTAGTTAGTGATCGCAGTATAAATGTGGTTGTAGTATAGGCAGATCCGTTGCAATGTGCTGCGGTAATCGTGATTTGGGCAGCGTCAGCACGACGGATTGCATTTTGCTAATGCCGGTAATGCAAACGGAGCGATTAATTCTCGCAAGGCGTAGGCGTTAAGCAAGTGATTCTGAAATAATTGTAGAAATAGATCCCTGATCGGTAATAAAACGGTTATGAGGCGAATAAACTCGTAAGCGCGCCGTAGCGAGCAAGATTTTGGAGCTCGGCACTACGGTCTTCGACAATAAATGCGTAGTGACGGCGGTGACACTTTCGCTACTCGTTGGTACGGACGTCGACGGTAGCTTAGCCTCGACAGGCTGATCAAAATGATCGAAATGCACGTGTGATGCCGTTTACTACACTGTCGACACGCGCAAGGATTTGTACAATCTTTCATGGAATGCTTTGTACTGAAACAGTTGATACAGCATTTCTGGTTTTTAATGAGTTCAAAACGTTGGGATGGAGTTTGCTTTAGGAACGTAGAACATTGATAATAATTCGCTTTGCACAATGAGCATGAAAACGGAACGGTAGACGTATGTAAGGCGAGAGTCTTCTTTTTGGAAAGCCGTTTATGACTTTTCCATTGCATTCGCGGATGCAATCGCGTCGAAGCGCGAATGCGCAATGCAAGAAATTGAGTTGATCAAGTTCGCGGTAACGCGGGTAATCTATTGTATCGCCGAGTTAAGTTCCTAAGCTTTTCGCGATAATTTATCGAGTTTTTGTGAGATTGATGTGTGACTAGAAAAACAAGCAAATCATCCCAATGTTCAGTCGCGCAACCGAGAATGTTCAGAGCTTATATCGCTTTGTTGGCTTGATCACGAAGTATACGAAGGTCGTTGGAGGTTTCTGTTGTAAGGGACTTTAAATTGAAAAGCGATTGTAAGTGTATTGTAATGAGGCGATGTTTATTATTATACCGGGAAACGAGAATATTCCACGCGATAGCGAAATTATCATTGGTTACGAGATGATCTAAGGCGTTACTTGCATCCCCCTATACACAGGAACACAAATAGTGCATGCACTCGACATTCGTTAGGCTTTGATCCTCATGGATCATCGATTTGAATTTATCGTGAAAGCTTTCCCACTTGTCGAAACTCCCGTTGAAGGTCAGCAGGTTGATTCTCGGAAGATGACCGAAAAGAGTTATTGAGTCCATACTTACTTCATGTACAGCGGGACGGGGTTCGCGGACCTCGTGACAGTCCAATACCTCAGCCACATAGTCGGCAGCTTTGTGGTAGTAGACCTCATACGTCAGGAAGTAGTTCTGGGTGAAGTACGCATGGGTTGCTTTCGACTTCTCGTCCGCAACCAGCGTGATTTTGCAATCCAGCTCCTGGAATCTAGTAAAGGTTTCCTTGAGGGTTGCGAGGCGTTGTCGCGTGACGGCGTGTCATTTTGGCCTGCCCGAGCTTCTTGAAATTCGTGAGTGTACGAGATATGACGCCCATCTGCTGGTTTTGCATACTTATCAATTCGTCGAGAGATGACATTATTTCCAACTGAAAAGGCACGTCTCAGCAAGGTCGAGAATCAAACAAAGAACAATAATTCTCCTTGACAATCCGGCTCGAAGGACCAAAATATGTTTTGTGACGAGTCGCTAGTGTCATCTTATATTGAAAGGCTCGCTTGCCAAGGCGGCTGTAATGGTGTCGATTCTCTTTATTTTAACAATTTGCTTTATTCGTGAGTCGGAATTAAATTGCTTTCGAAGCGGGGAGTAGGTAATGCTTGTAATCCGAACTTTACTATGTTCTGTTAGATGCGTGCTTGGTACTACGATGAAGAAATTTTCGTTATCGTCATAAGAATTAGTATTGCAACAACGCGACCGGAGAATCTCGCCGCCAATTTTCGCAATTCTTTCTCGCATTGATGGTCCTCACGGTACACGTATCTCGGAACGTTACGGAGTAGAAAGTACCGGAGATATGCGACACGTCGTTTTGTTCGCACTAAATATTCGTGAGTGATCATCGATCGAGATTAGGCAGCGAACTGACAATTCGCACACGGAGAGTGTGCGCGATCAACAGTTTTCGGGATTTGTGCAAGGGGAGTCGCATGCCATTTGAGACAGACAGCGTAATTAAAACAGGAGCGATATGCTTGTTTTTGACTCGTTGTCGACGAGCTGTTTGCTTGCTCCGAGAATATAAAACGTAATGATAATTCCGGAACATTATGCATTTATTCAAAAACTCACATTTCGAGACCATAGATCCTTCTTCAGTATGTATATAATTATTTAAATAATCATAACCATAAAGACTATCTCGACGTGATTAATTTAAACAACAATACAGAAAATATATGGAGACGCAGATTATTTTAAGATAAAGAAAAAATTTCATTAACTTTTACTATACCATTTTGATGATATTTAATTACAAATTTATAGAATTTCATATTACAAGTTGGAAGGTATAACCTTATTCTGTACTTATTCTCTTTTCAATTAAGACACTTGCATATAAGACAACAATTTAAAATTTGTTATTATATAATTATCAAATAAACACTTAAGTTTGTTCTCGTAAAGTTTCATTTAAACTAGCCGTACCGTTTACAAGAAATTTATATTTTTCAATGAAAAAAGCTAGAATATAATTGTCAAATAGACAATGCGTGTACATTAAATGAGCATCTTACAACTTTTATTTTGTCATTTTGAAAATACTTACAATTAATAATATATAAAATTTACAATAATTATGTATAAGATATTGTTAGTAATCTTTTTATTTCATTACTTTAATTGTTTTACATGTTATTATGAATAAACTATTTATTAACTAGGAAGTTGCTCAAGATCCTCCTTAACTCAATTACATTAAAAATAATTTGCGTATCCATACATTTTCTGTATCGCTATTTAAATTATTTATGTCGAAATAGTTTTCGCGGTTATGATTATTTAGAGAATTATCCAGAGATCACAGTAGTGGCTTGTCGCTAAGGAAACGCGAAGCGTTTTAGCACGAGATACTGCGGGTGTCTTTACATGGAGCGATGAGTTTTCCGAGATCACGATTATTATATCTCAATGACGGCTATGTCGATCAAATTCTATGCATCAATCGATTGGTTGTACCCAAATTGTGTAATAAAAGTACATTTATTTTTTTTTCTATTTGTCCTGCGAGTGGAGGTATTACAAATTCCAAATTTTGTTAAATTTTAAGAAACGTTATTGTCAATCCACATCGTCTGCATGACTCATGGATTACGTCTCGAACTTCAATCGATAGATGGCAATCTTAACCTTTTTATTTTACTTCTTAATAATTAACTTCTTAACAATTAAAGGTCGACTGATGAAACTCTCCGATGGTCACTCAGCATCTTGACAATATGAGTCATTTTAATTTCTTTTTATAATTTTGCAACGTGTGATGGATTACTGCTACAACCTTCCGAAAATTGTAAAATTTTAAAATTCGGTATGATGACCTTTATAATGTGTGGGAGGGTTAAGATTATCGGAGGTGAAGTGTTTATTTTAATTTTAATATCTTCTTAAAAACAATATTCACCTGCTGAGACTGCTCGATGGTCACTCAAAGTCATGACTTCGACAATATATGTCAAAGTCAGCGTCGACGCAGTTGAATTCTCTATTTCATTTTTAATAACTTTTTAACAGACGTGGCGTAACAAAATTGAAAAAAGACGTTTATTGAAAAAACAACGTTGTTAAAATAGTTTTTTCGTTAAAATAAGCATTCCTTTTACATTTTACAATTTAAAAAGTACATGATTATACGTGATGACATACAGTATGGGGTTTGTTGGATTTACGTTTACAACAACAAAAAATTTTATGAAATAACTGTGCGATCAGTCATTGCGTTTACAATCAGAGATAAACAGACTAAGAGAATGGCTAAAATTATAATCATTACACATAAAATATAGAAATACACAGCAGTATTGTCCACAAATTTGAGAAAGCATTCCTTGCAGCTTCGTTGTATTCCAGCGATACGTGATGGAGTTTCGGCGAAGTCGTAAAAAGAATCGTAGATCCAAGGGCGACAAGCCGTAGTTATCGAATACGTTCCTATTCCATGTTTGTCGATGTAGAAGGCGACCCAGTACTGGTCAAGTCGATCGTGATCGTCCGTGTTAGCGGATGTTATAATGGCAGTCGACCTCGTTCACCTCGGTAATCGATCGGCAGAATATGGTAGACCCCTGCATGTCGGACACTGAGATAATGTAATGCGTTCAAAACTTCCAGCGAATTCATTTCTCGTTATCGGAGAGCGTGAGAGAGAAAATATTTACGTAAATTCAAAATATATCTCTTTTACAGGTGTGTGCGTTGTGGAATTCTCAAAAATACTTGACGTTTGTAAGACGTTAGTGTTAGCTTTATCTTTATCGGTCGGCGAGTCGAATTTTGAAAAATCTTTTTTCTCCTCGTCTGTCGTTTGTTCGTCCTCACTTTGATTCGCCTTTTCTGTCATAATATTTTTTCTTCACGCTTTAATGTTGTGGAAGATATCGCGATTCTGACTTTTAAATTAAATTGAAAAATTTCCGCTGTCTGTTTCTTCGCTCTCAACGTCGCTCTCACTCTAATTTTCTGAAGGAAAACTGTCATAACTTGAATTGCTGCTATTTCGTATAGTTAGCTAACGTTTCAATTTAAGCGTTGCGTAAGGCGCAAAGTGATTCGTCGTTGGATCGAAATACGTGATGCGTACAACGTTGTCCTCGACCTTCAAAATCCGATAGATTTTTGAAAGCCGGAAAAATAATACTTTCCAGATTACCACTTTTTGAAGAGTAATTAAGATAACTTAGATAGCACACTTTCTCTTGTCTTCTGCTATAGATATAGAGCACATATCGCGTAATGTCTCGCAGATGTACCATAAAGTATTTAGAATTGTCTTCGTCGTACCATTCCATTCCGTGATAATTTCGTGTAAACCAGTTGTTTTCTCGTCTTACTGTCTCGAGTAAATCACCAAAGAGATAAGGTGGCTTCATAATCCAGTGACGCATTAATAGCAAGAACCGCGACTTCTTTCGGAATAAAATTTTCTTCGACATGACGAAAACCTTGTATATCGATAATTATGATCAAAGTCTCGCTACAAATGCTTTGAAACGTTTAATGGACCAATTAGAAGAAAGAATTTTGCAAACTGACTAATTAAAAAAAGCTTCAAAGAGTTTGTAGCATCGCATTGACCGTATCTTATATCCATCATGATATTCGAATTTATCCTGCCCTTTTTACGTCACGAAATGTCGACGTTGGTGTCGCGAACAAGACTGAAGACTTTTTTTGTCATCTTACGTGTAATTAGATTTAAAAGAATGTGCAGTGGGGGAAAATAATTTTCTCGCAAAAGACATAGGGCTAACCGGAAAAGTCGACAATGACTTGACGTGAGGAGTCGATTTCTGAAACGTTATCAAATTCTGCATAAACGATACAATTAATAGTCACGGAAAGAGCTTTTTCGAATCTCATTTCTAATCATAAGCTTCCGTGTTTCACGAGAGTTCAATGCCCTACGCAATTAGCGGATAGATTCGGAGTAAAATCGAAAGCGAAAAGAGTGTAACCGTTGGCGTAATCGTCTCTATTTATAGAATTACCCTCGTTCAGAAAGTGAATGTCGGTTCCCGAGAATAATGTGTAATAAGCTTCAACGCAGAGCGGCTCGTCTTTCGAAAAATTTGGCTGTAACGGTCTATTGGGAATTTACATGTCATCGGCGTACAGCGAAAAGAAATTTATTCCGTAATTTTTGAAATTAAATGGGTTCAATTTTCTATCGCCGTTAAACGCCTTCTTATCGACAAAGCCAACTATTATTTGTTTCGGCAGCTATCCGAGTATTGCGTTGTCTATCGATTCCCCCACGACACCGGCGTATATTTTGAATGTTTTAACTTCGACTCTCGTAAGAGGATACTTGGCGATAGTTTTACTCAACATTCTAGCGCATGCGAGTAGCATATCCGAGCTTATTTTTGCTCTTCTTACGAGTAGACTGGCATCGAGAATGCGTATTTTTGATATTGTCTTACTTTTCATAAGACAAAATGAATCTTTTGAACGTACGAATCCTATTCTAACTTTCATTCCATTATTTAAAAATTTGTCTTGATTGAAAACATCCAAGTGAAAACGGCCGATGAGATCTAATACGTGATTTCCCTGAATGTATTGCGCGTGTCTCTAGATATATTTGGATTTAATGAGTCTAACGTGTCGTCCATGTAACCGGGAATATCCACGTCCCATAAGCAAGAGGTTAGATGAGAAGTTTTTGCGGGTAAAGCATAATTTAATAACGCCTGAAGGTTCAATATGAGTGAGGTCGAGATAGTCTTGTGTCTAGTCCATGTCCGGATATGACGAATTCTACGGCAAGTCGTCCATGAGCGAAATTATGGGTTTGTAATAAATCCATTGCGAGTTCTCGATGCTAGTTTGCTTAAGAAGTAGAGAGAAGAAATCGAATTCGCTCTTTATACACTTGCTTGAGTAAGTATGAAGAAAGGACATGCTTCTTCTTCAGCCGCAAATTTCTATCTCATTTAAGAGAATATGTCGGATGCGTCACGTTTTTTGACTCGATGTTTCCTAGCGGATGGTTTTTTGTTTTCTTTCTGCAACACAAATTTTTTTTATTCTTTATTATTTTATAACTCTTTTTTCCTGTGGTACTTCTCGATGATTTTCTTTTGACCACCCGACGTCGTTTACGAACGATACGATTATCTCGACCACCGAATGGAAACTGAAATACTGCGGCTATTTTATATCCGTCATCAGGGAACTTATTTTTTTCTTTGGTTTTTTTCTTCAGATTACTCCTTGATTCCGCGAGCCAACTTTTGACCGATTCCTTCAACGGCTTATTATTCGACGTCTTCTATTACGTTAATTCCCATCTGTAAAGCTTTTTTCAGACAGCACGTATACCTTTATTTAAGTAAGGTAATATTTTTCTGAATAGCCCGATGAGAAAGCTTCCGATTCCATGTCCGCGTTGGTAGGGTGAACCAACGAAAACACGTGGAATTCCACCTCAGCTACCGGTGTCGCGCGCTTTATAATATTCCTCATGTTCCATCGCTAGTTTCTAACTAAAGACTGTCATTACCGACATATTCGCATATACGAAAGAAAGAAAGTTGCCTGTGTTGCAACGTCACTGTCAGCGTTCCGAATTTGAATGGAATTTTTTTCCAAGATGATCTTTTACATCTATTTCGATCGTTCTAAAATTTGTTTATCGCAATAGTATATAAATTGGAAATGAGAAATGCTTCACCAAATGCATAATTATGACTGTGCATCTCAATCAAAACTATCCTAACAAGAGGAGTACGTATATCACCTATTATATAAAGCTCACAAATATTGCAATAAACGAACATTCTATCAGAGATACCGCGCCACAAATTATTGTAGGATTCGCTACTCCACTAATCGTCTGCAAGTCGTCTTCTTATTAAATCTGTGAGTAAGAAAAGTTTCCTCTTTTGTTTCATTAGAATTAGATTTACGTATTGCGAGAATAAAATGGGTAATTATTTGTGGAAATCGCTGATGGGAAACCTAACGTTCGTAGAAGATTATCGGAAAAGTTTATATGATGTAGCATTTTGCACTTCTCATTGAAGTTAATATTTATGAAGACTTTGTCGCCAGACGCTTTTTGCTGTTCAAAATAAAAATGCGATTTGACATCTTTATACGCAGTAATCGCATCAGTAAGCTCATGGATATCGTTGTAAATTCCACTTAGAAATGCAACTTCTTTTGCCGTAAACGCATCATTCGTCCCCGTTGCATATAATGCAAAATTGTCATAACTTGGTACATGTTTGTATGTACATGAAGCAGTCAACTGTCTTTTTTATGTTCAAACTAAAACATTGCGTGGAGCACGTATACTTTGAACTGTGTCAATATGTAAACAGTTTGAGTGAAGAAATTAATTAAATAGTTTTAACCAAAAGTTGTATTATCAGTAAATTCAGTGTTGTAAGTACTTTTCACAAAATTTTTGATAAAGCTCCTATTATAAAATGTAAATAGTTCGCGCTTTAAATAATATTAAAAACCAACAACTGATGCGTGAACATTGTTTTTCAAGGAGACATGAACACACAATTATAATATAATATTTTATAATACTATTAATACTATTATAGTTTTAGCCATAAACTGCGTTTTAAGATTGGAGAGGTCTTTATTGCACATTTTATGGAATTATCTAGTGTACTTGTATAAATTCATACTGAAATATTTAATAAGATCAACTTTGGTCGATTATAGGATTTCATTTACTTAATTGATGGAACTAAAATTTATTTATCTAAGTATAAAAATTTTTTATACGATTTATAGCATATACATGTGCATACGTATATTATTACTTGGTAAAGTTTATTTATAAGCATGTCAAATTAGGAACAAAAATCTTTTATAAATAAAATTAACATATTTCCTGAAATTAAATTTTATAAGATACATATAAAATAAAGAATGAAAAGAATAAAAAAAAGAAACTACATTAATAATGTATAATTGTATAAAATATATTTAGAAACGATACAGCTAATGTCAATTTACCGTTGTATCAGTAGAAAGTTTATGATTAATCACAATAAAGAGACAGAAAACCATCCTTTGCAATTAGGATAACTTAGATACCAGTGGTGTACGTTTGTATATGAAAATATATTATTTGTTATAACATTACTTTGAAAAACTAACACTATATTTGTAAAGATACGTAAAATTCCACATTGAATACACTACCTAAACTCATTTTTGAAAAGAGAATGAGAACAGACAGACTTTATTGTCGCTGACGCTGATCCCTTAGATATAAAAAAGATTCGATATCATCAAAATGCATTCTATATGTGTGTCATAGTTTAATGTAGGCTTGATGGCAATTACACTGAAAATTAACTCGCATATTTGTATAAGTAAAATTCCACATTGAATATACCATCCAAAAGAAAAAATGAATAAAAAAATGAAAAAATAAAAATAATAAAATAGAAAACGCATGAACAAAAGAGAGCTCTAATACATTAACCGCTCAGTGAATATTGTAATCATCGCACTAAAAAACCTCTGTGTGGATATTATACTTTAAACATTAAACAAGAATTGTACGTTTACATTACTCTGTGTGAAATTAATAAAGAATATTGCTAATTGATGATGCATTTCAGTCGCAGTATAAAAAACTTGGATTTCGAAACGTGCTCACTCACAGTAATACATGGTGTAGCAAGCATAAGACATAGCAGATATGTAAACATATCAATGTGTATGATTCGAAGTTTGATAATTACGTAAATTTAAATCTTCCTACATGTCATTGTACGATTCGTGGTGTTACTGATGGAACATACAGCGAAGTTCATCTACACATAGACGTTGTGGAACATATATTACTTCAATGTCATAAAATGTAATTATGATATCCATATTAAAGTAAAATCACACACATATAGAGGCGAAATTGAAATAACTCTTGATGCGAAAATAATAATTTTCAATGAGAACTTGTATATGTTGCTGAAAAATGTGAAATGGTGAGCACTAATTAGATGGACTTGTAAATTTCGTTTATTTCTTACTCTTAACCTCGCCCTCATTTACATAATAAACAGATTTTTTTTCATATTTCAGGTTTAGATAATGTACATTATCTAAACCTGAATTATCTAAACCGAATATCCCTTACGAAAAAATACCCTCAATTTTAGGCGTTAAATACTCAAAAAGAACGCTCAAATTTGGGTGTTAAATACTTTAAAAAACTCTCAAATTTGAGGGTAATTTCAGACCATCAACTGAAAGTTACACTCAATTAAAGGTTAACGCCTAAAGAAAATCATCAAAATAAATAGCTTTATTATATAGAATTAATTAAATCCCTTTTATTCCTAAAATAATATTATTAATTTGCAACATTTTCCGAAATACACACGACAAAATTACAATAAAAATAATACTCTCTCTCTCTCTCATTTGGGAATTAATTTCCTTATTTTTCTAAACGGTCACCCATCCAATATGATGCTTGACCATTGCAATTGTATGGGAACTGCTGCTTCGATGATCCAAGAACACAGAATGTTAGTATATAACTGTGATATATCTCAATAGGGCCTCAACATCTTTAGGACTGCGTGAAACATCTTTTTGACAAACTTTATCTAGACTGCGTTTGAAATATCATCTGGATGCCCTTGTGTTTTACATTGTATCGTTTTATCCTTGTTTTACATTAGACATTAAGGATAAAACGATACATGGGAGTACTCGGACGATGTTTCCAAACGCAGCCTAGATAAAGTTTGTCAAAAAGATGTTTCATATGTATAGTATTAAAATATATTTCTTTCATAAATGAATCTGGCGGCGCATCTATATTCAATATTTCAACATTAATTCTCAATCATAAAGATTAACATTCAAGTGATACTTACATTCAATTTTGAAAATGACACTTAAAGGTTATTAAATCGTTTAAGATTTACACTCGTCTATTGATTCTCATAAAACTACCTGCTATTCATGTTCACTGTTCGTACCTTGCTCCCTCCCCACGACAAAAAATGCTACGGTCCCAATCTCCCAGTCACCTCTTTCTAGACTTCACCCTCTACTTCGCCGGAAGTCCTCTATCACTCCCTTTTTCAATCACCTCGAGGAAAGTTAGAGTGCTATTGAGTAAACCGCGATTGGGTGTTACCATCAAATTCGGTGTATAATATGGTGTATACACACCAATAATTTAATGGTCACATCCAACTGATACTCAACATTGGTGCTCAATGCTTAACTGACACTTAATATTGAGTGTTTACACTATGGCAACACCGAATATTCACGGTCACACTCAACCGTCACCCAACATTGATGCTTAATGCTTAACTGACACTCAATATTGAGTATACCAAGGCAACACCGAATATTTATGGTCACTCTCGACTGACACTCAACATTGATGCTCAACGTTTATGTGACACCCAATGTTGACGGTCAACACCTAAATTTGAATGTTAACACAATAAATTAAAAGTTTTTTTTTCGTAAGGAATAACGACCATTTATTCATTGCCAGTTTAATTTTTATAATCTATGGTATTAATTTGATAACAGAATGTGTGCTTGCACAATTTTATGAAATTACTACATGTTCAATTAATTTTATTATCATTACGGACAAATTGCGACCGATGTAATAGAAAAATGTAACTATGAAAATGACAAGACTGAAAGCATTGCAGTGTTGCGACTAAAAATAGATATGAAGAAATCGATCCATCATTAACTATAATTTGTAGAAATTGTATTTAACCGTTTTATGAAATTTGCGTTAATTTATCGACATGTATAAGGATAACCTGACAAGTAGGTTCGAATGTGTTCTTAAGAATTTTAATATACGAAAAATTTGTCTCTTAGCCCTTCTATTATTCATTTTTGTTTAAATATTTAAAATTTAGAAAGAATTAAACAAATATATATATAACGCTCGAATCAGCACATAGAAGACGTCGTGTCAGTTGAACATGTTCGTTTCTGTTTTACCTCCCTTTTCTCTTAACTAAAAGTAAGAACCTCTTAGTTTCGAAAATTTTCATAAAAGATTCCATCATAAATATTTAAAAAAAAACACTTACTAAAACGTCGGAAACATAGGGTCGTGTCAACAAAAAATGATCCTCATAAAACTATCTGCTATTCATGTTCATTGTTCGTACTTTGCTCCCTCCCCACGACAAAAAATGCTACGGTCCCAATCTCCCAGTCACCTTTTTCTGGACTTCACCCTCCACTTCGCCGGAGGTCCTCTATCACTCCCTTCTCCAATCACCTCAAGAAAAGTTAAAGCGGACTGATAATCAGATCTTTGTCAGCTATAGGGCGAACCAACAATATTACCCTATTACCCATTCCTTCATCCACCGACTAATCAAAGCCCACCATCCTTTCAAACAGACCCGTCTAGATCACGCCCATGGTGGCGTGGAGGGGGTTTGTTTTGATGTGCCATACTTTTCCTATTACTTATATAGGTAACACACCGTCGTAACAATTTTATTGAACTTTAGCTATTAGAGCTTTTAAATTTTTAATTTAATAAACAGGCAAATGAGAGTAAACTGTACGGTTAAAAATGTGCTATAATAAACTAAATATATTCTGTAATTCAAATGTGTAAACAAGGATTTTCCATTTTCGGATGTTTCGCCTGACTTCCCGTCATTTGCAACGAATTAATAACAGATGTAAATGTAACCCTAGATTTTACTTAGGTAGGAAACACAATTCATTCTGATAATTCCTCAACGATTGCATCTTAATAAATGCGTCTTCTCAATTTCTGTTGGAGAAGTGCTGTAGTTAACATGGTCCAAATGACTCAGTGAACGCAGTGAATGCAATTCAAGAGGAAAATGTAGAATTTTAATAAATAATGTTAAAAATGTTGTCATTATAAGTGACTTGTCAGATTGGATAGTAAATATATGTATAAATATAAGAACCTTATATATAAGAACTTATAAAATCATATAAAAACATAAAATACCTTAAATGTATCAATTTTATGTATAGTATAAGTCTGATCCTACATGACACCTGATTTCTATGAGTTTTTGTGAGATATTATAAAATCATATAATATCCTATATTTTCTTTAAACATTTAATATGCTATTGTAAAACATGTAAAAACTTATGAGATTATATACGAGAGCAAGTCAATAAGTTTTTAGAAAAACATAGTAAAACACATTTTTTTTGATCGATTCATTTTTATTTCTCAACATAGTCTCCTTTCAGCTCGATACACTTGAGCCGACGATTCTCCAACTTTTTCAAGCCGTCTGAATAATATGATTTGTCCAACCCTTCAAAATAAGCCTGTCTCGGCGATGAGCTGCTCTCTGGTGGTGAATCTCTTTCCTCCGAACCATTGCTTCAGGTTTGGAAACAGGAAATAGTCGCAGGGGGCTAAATCTGGCAAATATGCTGGATGGGGAAGTAATTCGTAGTGGAATTTGTTGAATTTGGCCATCGCTGCCGGGCACGTGTAAACCCGTGCATTGTCTTGATGGAAGAACACTTTTTTCTTCGCTAAATGGGGACGTTCTTTTTTTAAAATGTTGTTGAAACGGTCCAATAAGGCTGCGTAGTAATTGTCATCTTCGATGATCGTTTGCTACGACGAAAGGTAATCGATATGAATTATACCGCGTGCATCTAAAAAAACTGTGGCCATCTCCTTTCCGGCCGACTTCACGGTCTTCACTTTCTTCGGAGCTGGTTCACCCGGTGAAGTCCATTGTGTTAACTGTTCGTTCGTCTCGAGTGTGAAATAATGGATCCATGTTTCGTCCACAGCTTTTTCATACCTAATTGTTCGTGCAAAATTGAAATTACTGTGCCATGTGATATGCCTGTGACCTCAACAAGCTCGCGCACTTTCACTCATCGATCTGTCAAAACAATATCGTGGACTTTATCGATGATTTCTGGCGTCGGAGCCTCAATTGGACGTCCCGAACGAGGTGCAAATGTGGATACGACCACGTTTAAATTCATTCACTCAATTGTATACAGTCGCAAACGCTGGTGCAGATGTGCTATGAACATTATTCAACTTGGCTTTGATTTCTTTCGGCGTTAAACTTTTCATATGTAGATGTTTGATCACTGCACAAAACTCGTTTTTTTCCATTTTGCAAAAGTTGTTCGCTTTAATCGTCTACAGAAATGGAACCACGCGATGAATTCCGCTCAAAATTTGACAGTTGAAGATGCTACCAGTTGAAAGATGCTACTTGTCAAAAAGTAATGTGACATGACACTGCGAGTGTCCTCTTGACAGATTTTCTAAGAACTTATTGATTTGCTCTCGTAATAGCATAGAAGAACTTTAATATACCAATTTCATATGAGATTAATCTTATATGAAAATTTCATACAAGAATTTTCGGCAGAATACCGAAGTTATCTTAATTCAATTTCAATGTTATTATTATTATTATCAAAATCATTAGCGATCTTAAATTTTTTTAGTAATCAAAAATTCTAAGTTTTATCAATTATAAATAATTTTATAAAATAAAACTATATATTGCAATATTGAATTTATGTACACCTATATTTTTAATACACTCGGTATACAATTCTTCTAACATTATTCTGAGGATGAAATCACATGGTGCGTAAGGACTGTAGAATACTCTACTGCAAATTCCCATGGGTTTTTCCATGAGTTTTTATAAAATGAGAACTATAGAATTCTATAGGAGCTTGTGTAGTTACTTATAAGATTTGCGCGGCATACATAGGTAGGATATTCATAGCAATGCAAATAGGTTAATATATGTACCCACAGGATTGTGGACAGATACCTCATGAGAACTAAAAGGTCTATAGAATACCAGTTTGACGTACAATAACATATTAGCATACGTAAAATAAAGGTGCTCCATGGGGACTGAAAATACTTATGCTATCATAAGATGACATATACACATCTCCTCTATCCTATGTACACCTATATGTTTATATATGTCAAAGTGTAGCCTGCGTCTTTTCCGCATTCCTATGGGTACCTATATCAACTTGAGAGAATAATTCGTAACTCCTAAAAATTGGAAGCCACAATAATAGTTAATAAACGAGGTACGTTCCATATCGAGTAAAAAAAAATCCTGACTACATAAGGAAAATATATGATTACTCATGACTTTTTTGAGTCATCACCTTGTTTATCACATGACTTTCAGTTTTTGGAGTTATGGAAAAATTATCTTAGATTTTCACGTTGAATTACATCAGTCAGTTGTTATAGCATTTTGTGTACACACTGTATATTATAGGGATTATACAAGGTGTCTCAGAATATTTGTATTTTAGGACTATATAAGATATCTCAAAATATTTGGAACTATTTTTCTATGCAGATAGAGCGGATTAAACTGAACCGAAAGGTTCCTCTATCATTTTGCAATTTTCACAATTATTACCCAATGAGCAGAATGTTTAAAATCGACGCATGAGACAACTTTAAGGCATCTTTAAGAGTTCTTTGAAAAATATCTTTAAAATATGAACTCTGAAATACTCATAAAGAACTCTGCAAAATATTTTAAAATTAAACATTGAAATCAGCGCCGTATCGGTCACAGTAAGATGTTGAACTACTGACTTAATATACATTCAATAAAATTGAAAGTATATAATTAATTTTTTCAGACATAAATTGAGAGCCGATGAAATTATCGGATTCACACAATAAATCTGAAACTAATAAATCCCCCCAATTTCTTCCCAATCTTAAAACTGTAATAATTTTATTGCGAAAAAATATTGCCTCGGCCGGGAGTCGAACCCGGATCTCTTGCATTCCGTGCGAGCGTCCTGAGCCTTTAGACTACCGAGACCTTAGCAACACTCTTCGCAATAATCGACATATATAGAGAGAATTACGCATTTTCGTAGGCTGCGTATTATAAACAAACGATAGATAGGATCGAACATTATCAAACTAAACATTGAAATCAGCGCCGTATCGGTCACAGTAAGATGTTGAACTACTGACTTAATATACATTCAATAAAATTGAAAGTATATAATTAATTTTT
>NW_017304587.1:48165-51314 GCF_001594115.1 Trachymyrmex septentrionalis
TGTGAATCCGATAATTTCATCGGCTCTCAATTTATGTCTGAAAAATTAATTATATACTTTCAATTTTATTGAATGTATATTAAGTCAGTAGTTCAACATCTTACTGTGACCGATACGGCGCTGATTTCAATGTTTAGTTTGATAATGTTCGATCCTATCTATCGTTTATTTTAAAATTGTCTTATCGTCGATTTTACCCGCTTATTCGGCAATCTTTAGAAACTAACTATTGTGAAAATTGCAAAATGATACAGGATTTTTCGATTCAGTTTAGTCTACTTTATCTGCACACGAAAATAATCCCAAATACGAGATATCCTATACATCATTTAAGTGCATTAATGTGCACATCATTCTTTTTCCTATGGAATCCTATAGGAGCCTCTTTTCATGGACTAATGCTATAGGTTCCTATATAAAATCTTGTAGAAAAATTTCCTATGTTATCCTATATATACATACTGCGTAAATCCTAGAAATACCTATACAGGTTCCTACAGAATCTTAGTTCTCTATAAAAATCCATCAAAAAACCTATGGGAACTTACAATAAGAATAGAAGCCTTCTCCCATGGGGACCAGTTGAATTTACCATGAGCAGCCATGATTAGGCAATTCCATAAGAAAATTCCCCATAGGAATTTGCAGCAAGGTAGAGAATAAGTTATTATGTCCTAAATCCTAAAGTCACTTAAACAGGGTTCTTGTAATAAACTGTCATATTTTGAGAGGTTAAAATAATTTAATGCTGATTGTTATGATGGAATCGCGAAATGTTGTGACGAATAAAGCAAAATGACAAAATCTAAATGCATAAATATAGATATCAAGATAAAAAAACAATGACGCATTATGTGCAACTTCAGCGTGGCCTGTTCATATGGTGCGGAAAAATGATAGTAAATGCGTTAAAGCAATTCAAAAAATTGTTATGAGATTGTAAATATTAATTATAAATTATTAAATACTACAACAGTGATCATTGTTTTTACAATTTGAGAAACTATATTTTATTTTAATAAGCAAGCTATTAACATAAAGTTAGTAGTTTTTAAATTATATTCTTTCCGGATGCATCTTTGACGCATTATGTGAACATATCACACAAAACTTCCGTAATGCGGAATAGCGCTAATTGGTTACTTCAATGACGCATTCTCTATTCCGGTATTCCGCAGTCCTATTATGCACCGTGTGATTTCACCTTAACTCTCATTGCAGCTCACTAGACAAAGATTTGCAATATTTCTGTGTTCCAAAACTCATTAAAAAAGTGTTGCAAACGTTCCGACCACAACCGTACATCCATGATGTAAAAATACAAGGTGTATCATTGCGCATAATAGCGCTGGTATATTGAAATAGCCAATCAAATTTTTCCCAAAGTTCACTCTCTTACTGCGCATCCTCGGGAATAGTACACTCACCGATTAAAAGCAACATTTTCTTTTAAATGGATTTCGGAATACAGTCTGCTCACTGAGCGAATGATTACTTACGGATTTGTAAGTAAGAACCAATTGCTCGGTGAGTAGGTTGCGTTCCAAAAATCATAGAAAAAAATATGTTTCCACATTTTAGTCGGTGAATGTACACCTTGTTGTCTTACATCATGTGTATGTACCCATATGTGTATGGAACCTCATAACGGAGAAGATTAAGATCAACAAATCCAGATTAAATCTCTCAAAATAAGTTAAATCGCATATTCTTTGAGTTTACAATTTGCGTTTCCGTGGATTGCGGAAATTCGTCGAAGCTGTCCTCATGCCCGTCGATCACCATCGGATCATCTTCCACTTCGATGTCCTCCACTTTAATGTGATCCTCCATCGCATCGACGGTCGAGTGTTTTGGTAGAAAAGGAATCACTGATGGTTCTTTGATGTATTCGGTAGTGTGCACTCTAGTTTCAATATGGCATCGTTGCATTCGCGTCTCAACCCTGGTATAGAGGTTGCAGTTACCCTCTTGATTTTTCGATTCCCCAGAGAGACCACGTATCTCCAAATCGGTAGCAGTTTTTATTAGCGAAGGAAGGTGCTCCTCCGCTACATCAATGGATCCTTTGTACATGAAATCCAAAAGGCATTCCATTTCCTCAATAGCGACACCTAGGAGATAAAAATGCAGTATGTCAGATAGGATACATTTCAATTTCCTTAAAATTGTAAATTTTCAAAGAAGTGACATAGACATTTCAAAATAAAAAGATTTCGAAATAAATATGGGGAAAAAATTCTCTCTTTCCCTCTTGCATGTATTCCACAGTTTATTTTCGTGTAATGTATACTGCTATACTCTCAGAAAAAGTAAGCCCCCAAAGAAAACTCCAGTTTTACAGAAGGCTACAGCTTTTTTTATTAAAAGAATAGAAGCTTGCACGCTGGATCGCAAGCTTTTATGAAATCCAACTTCATAAAAAGATTTCGTTATGCAATACTTGCAACACTTTCTCTATCTCTTTTTTTCTTTCAGATAAAATGTCCAGCATTAAAAAAAAACACATACAAACATCTTCTTTAAATATCTATTTAAAACTTTATCAATGTTTCGTCGAAGCATATCAATGTATACCTTTTAATATGAGAATAGGTTGCTCTCCGTAATGTTCCTTAAAGACCCTTTCAAAATAAGGGCTGCAAGCTGCTAGCACCAACCTGTGGGCTCTTAACATGCCACCCTGGCAAGCCAAAGTCGCGTCCGTCAAGGAGCCACTTTTGTAAAGAGCTTC
The DNA here is from genome assembly GCF_001594115.1 of Trachymyrmex septentrionalis. Classification (NCBI taxonomy): domain Eukaryota; kingdom Metazoa; phylum Arthropoda; class Insecta; order Hymenoptera; family Formicidae; genus Trachymyrmex; species Trachymyrmex septentrionalis. The sequence continues at coordinate 50,900 of NW_017304587.1, forward strand.
GAACAAACCAGACAGATTCGCTAGATGATTATTCCACGTAAGGTTGAACGTCTTTTCACCCATACTCTCTTTTATCGAGTATTACTTATTAATCTGAAATATACAAAGATTTCATATTTTCGCAACATCACAATAGAATAAACTTATTTAAAGACAAAAAAGTTTTTTTTCGTAAAATGTACATATACATATTAGGATGGTCCATCTTTATTCTCGAAAAAAAAGAATGATTTTTTCGAATTTTTTTTCGCGGCAGCCTTCAAAATGGTTTCAATCCGCAAAAAAATAATTCCTGTTAAATTTCTGCTCGATCGGACAACGGGAACATGCCGACATCTCGTTTAAATATTTGAGTTCCCTTACGTTACACTATCAACATTGGTTTATAAAACGTAGGTATATATATATATATATA
>NW_017304587.1:51414-90773 GCF_001594115.1 Trachymyrmex septentrionalis
CTTTTCTGCATTGTTTGAAACATTATACATCTCATTTAATACAATTAAATAAATTATTAATAATTACGAAATAAAAATAAATAATATAATTTCGGCATATACATCACTGGGTAGATCTTTTCTGATATTTGATTTTTCTTTTTAGGGTACCACCTAAAATTAATCCAATTTATACAATATTTATAGGTAGTCATTATTTAATTGAGATGGCTGCTGGAAAAGTTTCTGCAAACAATATGAAAAAAACATGTAAAATTCGATAAATGGCTTTATTGTTTTTCGAAGTATTCGCCTTTAAGATCGATACATTTTTGCATACGCTCGCATTTTTTCCACTCTAAGGCTGTAACCTCAGAAATGAGTGTACGAAATGTTTCAACAGTTGCTTCAAGCGACTCAAATCGCTCACCACGCATCTTATTTTTAATGTTTGGGAACAAAAAGAAGTCATTTGGTGATAAATCAGGTGAATATGGATATTATTACTGGATAAAAAATCAACGGTTTGACGTGCTGTGTGACAGCTAGCGTTGTCATGATGAAGGATGATGCGACGATTTCGGTTTGTTCTACACAATTCATTTATGACTTCTGGCAAACAAATTGTTGTATACCATCAGTATTTACAGTCCTTCGATCCTCTAAAGCCACGATTGTCTGATATAACCGAAGAAACAACCAATCATTTGCTTGGCAACACTGCGTGAACAAACAACTTTTGTTGGTTTCGGTTCATTTTGGGATACCCAAACAGTGGATTGTTGTTTACTTTCGGTCTCATACGAATAGATCCGTATTTCGTCCTCAGTAATGATGTTGTAGACCAAATTTGACCGACCTCGGTCAAATTGTGTTGAATTTCTTGAGCATTTCTTTGCTCCATTTAACACGAGCCTGTTTTTGAGCTTCGGTCAAATTGTGTGGGATCCAACGACTGCAAAGTTTCCGTACGCTCAAGTAATCATGCAAAATATGTATGTATTGCTTTCATATCAATGCCTAAGGATGCCTGAATCTCGCAGTATGTTATATGCCGGTCTCGCTCAATCATTTCACGCACAGCATCAACATTAGTGGCAACAACAGACGTGGATGGACGACCTTCACGGAATTCATCACTAAGAAAGATATGTCCACGCTGAAATTCGGCAAATTATAAACAGTCCTATTGGATGGTGTTTCATTTCCAAAAGCCAAATGAAATCGATCGATGCATTGTTTCGGAGTTAGATTACATTTGTAATCGTAAAAAATCATTGCCCGGAAATTTTCACGCAAAATTTCCATTTTCTTACAAAATAACTTTTTTTAAAATACTGTGCAAACAAAACTAGTTGGCTTGGGTACAAACTGTCACTTGAATTATAGGTTAAAAACATCTAATTTTATGGATATGATAGTAGGAGAACGTTAGCGCCACTGGAAGGACTAGATTGCAGAAACTGTTCCAGCAGCCTACGTATATTATCAAGGTCAAGGTCATCGGAGCTGGGTCCCCGGAACTAAATAATTACTACGTTATGACTCTGAATGACTTTCGACAGATTTTAGTTGGCGATCGTTCTTCCTTAAAAAGTTATTAATAGTCAAAGTTAGTTATTATTTCCCTGCTTTACATGGAGAGTCAGATAATTCTATGCAGGGAATAAATTTATATATATCCAGATAGTAAAATGTTAGCAGGATGTCGACAGACTTATAGCAGATTTGATCAGATGTTCAAAGAACAGCAGACTGATCACAACTGATGTCGCACTCTGCTTCTGTTCTGCCGACAGAACATTCTATGCAAATAGATTGGCAGCAGAAATCAAAAACCTGCTGACAGGATCTGATAGCAGATTGCGATCAGAAATCGAGCAAGATCATTTTTATTTAAATCTAGTATCTTATAAGAAATTTTGTGTACATATATATAAACGGTTATATATAATTACAGATTTATATATAATATATTGGTGTGAAAACTAGAAATAATTACTATAATACAGTTTTATTGCTAAAATATTATTAATTAGCTTCACATTTCAAAATACATATGAGAAAGTTATAAAATAATAAAAAAATATTTAGAGATTTAGAAAGCACACTCCGAAAGAGTTTGGGAATCTGTAGGAGATTTATCTGTTCGATTTAAATACGCCAATTCTTATAAGACTCCTGGACGTTTTCTTTTTACGAGAAGCAAGTCCATCTCGTGGCGAGGCCATATATAAAAATGGCAGATCTTGCTCGGTTTCTGCTGTCAATTTGCCATCGGATTATATCAGCAGGCTCTGTTCGGTTTCTAGTCGCAATCTGCTCTTAAGTTATGTAGCAGACTCTGTTCGGTTTCTGTCACTAATTTGCTAGCATAGCATGTCATATTTTTGACAGCAGTTTGATGCAGCAGTCTGACATTGTCTGATAGTATAAAGTTTGTGTACAATTTGTTGCCTTTCTGCAATCAGAAATTGCTAGCAGACTCTGCTCAAAATCTGTCTCTTCAGATTTCATTATTTGAGTATATGTATAGGATAAGACCGGGTATTATAAACACATTAAAAAAACGCTTTAATTTATTTAGCATATACTGAAGAATAAAAAAATCTTATACCATTTGAAAGATTTGTTGATGTTTTATGTATTTTAGTATTGATTATTTTAATGCAAATATTGAAATGATGCTCTTATTATCCGCCTATAATGCTCATATTACCCTCTAGGTAGGCTAATATGAGCATCCTTAGAGATAATATGAGCACAGAAAATTTTGTGAAAGAAATTATGCAGAAATGAAAGATTGAAATATACATATACATATGAAACATTTTATTAGAATAAATATGTACTAAAACCGTTTGGTTAATATAACTGAAAAATAATGTTACATTTAGTAAATATTTCCAAATGATAACAGTTTGACAATACTTATTAAATATTTATAAAAGTAACATTATTTTTGGTTATATTAACCAAACATTTAATAGACATTATTTCACCATATATTTAATAGCTATTACTAAATTCTAAAAAAGTCCATTACTGCTAAAAAAATGTACACTAATGTACAGTGATTGCTAATTATGGTAATACAACACACTTTATTGTTAGCATTGCTATTGTATTATTAATATTGTTATTCTAAATATTGTAATCTATTGCGCGCAATATTGTCAAGTATTGTTAATGTATTGCTATATACTACTATGTACTGCTAGCATATTGCTAGCGTATTATTGTTACTGCTATTGCTAGCATTGCCTGTTTTATTATTGTACTGTCGTAATATGTTTCTAAAGAAGTGTACACTGATTGTCATCGTGGTTGACTCCTCGCCATACTCTTTTTTTAGTGTATAATAAGGAATAATAAAGATGCTTATATGTGTATATAATACACGATCATGCATATCTATCTGAAAAACTCCCGTGTCTAATGAATCAATAATGGTCTTGGGACTTTATGAAGTTAGAATGGTTCAATATTGTTTACTTAACAAATACTAACATGCAGAATAAAATATCTTATCTCAATGTAAATTGGGGACCTTATAAAGTTAGATGAAAAAATGTAAGAAATAAAAAATAACGTACGTAGACTGCTGGAAAAGTTTCTGCAAACAATATGAAAAAAACATGTAAAATTCAATAAATGGCTTTATTGTTTTTCGAAGTATTCGCCTTTAAGATCGATATATTTTTACATACACTCGAATCAATTTTCGAAGCATTTTTTTTACTCTAAGACTGTAACCTCAGAAATCAGTGTACGAAATGTTTCAACAGCTGCTTCAGGCGACTCAAATCGCTCATCACGCATCTTATTTTTAATGTTTGGGAACAAAAAGAAGTCATTTGGTGATAAATCAGGTGAATACGGACAATGAGTCATCAATTCGACATTATTACTGGATAAAAAATCAATGGTTTGACGTGCTGTGTGACAGCTGGCGTTGTCATGATGAAGGATGATGCGACGATTTCGGTTTGTTCTGCGCAATTCATTTATGACTTCTGGCAAACAAATTGTATACCAATCAGTATTTACAGTCCCTCTAAAGCCATGGTTGTCACATGTCCGGTATAACCGAAGAAACAAGCAATCGTTTGCTTGGCAGCACTGCGTGAATGAACAACTTTTGTTGGTTTCGGTTCATTAAAATACCCAAACAGTGGATTGTTGTTTACTTTTGGGCTCATGCGAATAGATCTATGTTTCGTCCCTAGTAACGATGTTGTAGACCAAATTTGACCGACTTCGGTTGAATTTCTTGAGCATTTCTTTGCTCCATTTAACACGAGCCTGTTTTGGAGCTTCGGTCAAATTGTGTGGGATCCAACGACTGCAAAGTTTCCGTATGCTCAAGTGATCATGCAAAATCGTATGTATTGCTTTCATGTCAATGCCTAAGAATGCCTGAATCTCGCGGTATGTTATGTGCCGCTCTCGCTCAATCATTTCACGCACAGCATCAACATTAGTGGCAACAACAGACGTGGATGGACGACTTTCACGGAATTCATCACTAAGAAAGGTACGTCCACGTTGGAATTCGGCAAACCAATTATAAACAGTCTTATTGGATGATGCTTCATTTCCAAAAGCCAAATGAAATCGATCGATGCTTTGTTTCGGAGTTAGATTACATTTGTAATCGTAAAAAATCATTGCCCGGAAATTTTCACGCAAAATTTCCGTTTGAAAATTTCCATTTTCTTACAATATAACTTTTTTTAAAATACTATGCAAACAAAACTAGTTGGCTTGGGTGCAAAATGTCAATTGAATTATAAGTTAAAAACGTCTAATTTTACGGATATGATAGTAGCAGAACGTTGCCGCCACTGGAAGTACTAGATTGCAGAAACTTTTCCAGCAGGTTTATCTACTTATTTATTATGATAAATATCCGAAGTATATAAATTAAGCTCAAATTTCGCAGCATATTGGAATGTCGCAAAGACAGATGTATCTTTTTATAACAGTTGGCACTACTAGTACGTATAGCAGAGAAATAAAAGCTTGTATCTCTTGTAAAGATATAGACTATGTATCATCCTATAGTACTTCGCGAGCTTTTGCTTCGGTACATTACTTCATATGACGATGAATGTGATCATTAATCAGGAGTCGAAACTTATAGCGCTGTCATCAATATTGCGTTTTGCATATGAGCCTGGCGTTTCTTTCAAAATATTTTGATGTTTGTTTCTATCTGTCGTATGATGATTTGGAGGAATAACTATCCATTTTTTTTCCGTCCATGCCAAACAGTCATGCATTTATTGCAGAATGTTTTGCAGAAATTTAAAAAAATGAATGACACAAATTTCTTGCCAAGTTACATTTTGAGTACAAAATATGCTTGTTTTCTGAGTGTGCTTACCGATATTTTGTTTCTTCTCCTTCGACCCTTTGCAATAGAGTACTTCACTGTCATCAATAATATCTGAATCGTCCTCACTATTATTCAGAGATTCTGTTAGTACATAATCTTTATCACCATGGATGCAATATCCCTAGATACTTTCATACACACGGCGACACAAGTTCCGTTCCAATTCTCCATTATCGTTGACACAACACTACATATCTGTACTCAGTCGAGGGCTGTGTAAGCTTATGTTTTCTAGTGACAATTACATATTACTAACTGCAACGACTATAAATGAAGTTTGAGGACGTTGAGTGGCCGGCACTTTTATTTTTTCTTAAAGAACTGGAAAGGATACGGGCGGTAGGAGTCAAGCGCAGAAGACATCGCGCAAATAATATATCTATGAAGTGTGAAACTTCTTTATTAACTAAAACGCGCTTATATGTTTCGACTCACTTTTGAGCCCTCTTTAGAGGTCAGTCAGTCAGTGTCGTTCGTACGCAATAATGAGTCTTTCTGGTGATGTTTAATTACTTTCCAACTTTTATTTTCATGGAATTGATTAGCGTTTAAATGTTAAATTTTTCTATTTGTAATTTTGAATAATACTAGCTAAAATTGAAAGTGACTCACTGTGTCTGATAGTGACTGGCCAAAATATCAAGAACCGATTTTTGAATAATTCGTAGTAATGTTTGCGATATAGTTTGTGATTTGTGATCAGGATATTGATTGATGTTGTTGACGACATATTATTGGCACCTGCATCTTCGGTTCGTTCTATTCTTGATATTTTTAATTCTCAGCATTCTAGGCTTCAGTTCATTATGGAAGTAGGGAGTAATAGATTAAATTTTTTGGATGTTACAGTGATTAGGGATAATGAGTTGATAGAGTTCAATTGGTACCACAAGCCGACTTTTTCGGGTAGATATTTAAATTTTTGGTCACAGCATCCTGTTTCTAAAAAAATAGGTACAATCGCGGGACTAGTTGATAGGGTAGTTTTACTTTTGAACCCTAAATTTCATCTTGATAATTTCATTATTAAAGTATTGTTAAAGAATGATTATCCATTGAACTTTATATTTGAGAATATTAACAATCGTTTGAAGAAAATGATTATGGCTAGAAATAGAAAGAGTATTGTTAATGATGTTAGGGTAGAAACGGTGCAGTCTTTGTGGTTCACTGTTCCTTTCGTTCGTGGTATTACTGAGAAGTTTAGTAGATTGAGCGTATGAGGGTATCGTTCTATAGTACTAATTAATTGCGAGAATTTATTAGGGTATACAAGGACCCTTTACCGCGTGACAAGAAATCGAATGTTGTTTATAAGATCTCGTGTAAGAATTGCGATGCAAGTTATGTGGGGCAGACGTGTAGACAGCTAAAGTCAAGAATCACGGAGCATAAGAATCACATCAGATGGAATCCCTCTATTCGTAATGTCATAACGGAGCATCGGTTACAAGAAGGCCATGATTTCGATTGGAAGAAAGTTACAATTCTGGACGAGGATCCTCACTACAGAAAGAGATTAATTTCGGAGATGATATTCATCAGGAGACAGACGCACGGACTCAACTTGCAGACGGATATGGAGGGGCTTCCCAAGGCTTACCTCCCGATTATAAACAAGCTATAAAGACTTGTGTTGTTGTCATCTAGTCAATCAGTATCGTTCGTGCGCAGTAATGAGTCTTTCTGGCGTGATTTTTGATTACATTCCAACTTTTATTTTCATGGAATTGATTAACGTTCCAATGCAAAATTGTTCATTTGTTAGCAATAATACTAGCTAAAACTAAAAGTGACTCACTGTGTGTGATAGTGACTGGCCAAAATATCAAGAACCGATTTTTGAATAATTCGTAGTAATGTTTGCGATATAGTTTGTGATTTGTGATCAGGAGCGTCCTTATTTTCGGGATATTAAATTATAATCTTAAAGTTTTTTGATAAATTAGTTTTTTATATTCTCTATTTCGATATTCCCATTATTTCCTTATTTTCATTTTTCTTCTTTCTTTTTCTTTCACTTCTTTTGGGTTTAATTCTGGTATTTAAATTCTCGAGGTAGGAGAGCTCACCATAATAGGATAATTTTTATTCACAGTTTATTTATGTTAGTTTGTGTTGTCTCTAAGGAGGGCTCAAAAGTGAGCCGAAACAAGCGTGTTTTAGTGAATAAAAAAATTTCACACTTCATAGATATGTTATTTGCGCGACGTTTTCTGCGCTTGACTCCTACTGCCCGTATCCTTTCCAGTTCTTTGATTTTAAGGAGTCTTGTTAGTTTGATTTGTTATACGGATTTAATATAATAAACAAATTTTAGACTACAAATTTAGACCACAATTAAAACGAAATGATTTTTATATGAGTATTATTAGTAATTAATATTTTATTTCAGAATATACTTTATAAAATTATGATAAAAAAAAACGTTTTTCCTTGAATTCGGGAACTAATTTTATAGTACTTCGAAACAGTCACTCATCCGGTTATATATTATACCGCCTGAAAATAGACGTTATAACATTAAGATTAAATATTAGACAATGATTGACTGGATGTTCAGTTGAACTGCACAAATTTCTATCAGGACTATATTGAACAGATGTATCATAACTATACATCCATGATTATATAAATGTTTGTGGATCATCGAAGTGCAGTCTTTGTATGATTTCTGAAGTCAAGCATAGTGGATGGCGGTATGTAACCGGATAAGTGATCGTTTCGAAGCACTATGAAATTAGTTCCCGAATTTAGGAAAAAACATTTTTTTTATCATAATTTTATGATGTGTATTCTGGAATAAGATATTAACCAATAATAATACTCATATAAGAATCATTTTATCTTGATTGTGGTCTAAAATTTGTTTAATATAATATATTAATTTAGTCCAGTTTTAGTCGTGGGCGTCCTAAAATAAACGTTTTTAAGAAGTCCAAAATGGTAACACTGGATGTCTTTAAAACGTCTTTAAAATATCTATAAATCTAATCTAGATGTTTTTAATATGTCCAAAACATCTAACATGTACGTTTTAAATATATTGTATTTTAAAAATATTACTGTGCTATCTGGGATATCATGTACACTTTTTATGCTGCTACCGCGCAGTTATGCCGTACACCGCCATCTCGTGGCAGTACAGTAACAGTACGGTAGCATTATTTTATGAGTATCGTGGGCACGTTTGGTTATCTGGGTAGATTTTTTTGTTTAAAAATTGAAAATTTTCAACACAGCATAGATGTTCTAGGGGCGTCCATGAAACGTTCAAAAGACGTCCATATACTAACAAGAATAAAACTCCTCGTGCAATCTTAAAAAAATTTTCCCTTATCAAGTTAGCGGAAGCAACACGCCGCGAGTAGAAAATTTAGAAAATTTTTTGCATGAGAACATTTTTTAAATGTCCAAATGTGAATATACTTTGTACATTGAATAACGTACATTTTTAAAACATTCGTACTAAGTCCATGGACGTTCGGACTATATAAAAACCAGATTTGGACATCCAATGGACTTTGTGTACTTTCTGGGTATTACATATTCAGGAAAAGTCACGGAATGAAATTGAGCTAAATCAAGAATCGCACAATGACAGGCGAAAAACTTTGCAAATCAGTCAAAATGACCGCTTTAGTAGTTCTAGTGTTAAATGAGATATATAAGGTCTCAAACGATGCAAAAAGCAATTAAGCACACATATTAAAAAAAAGAAAATTCTCTAGGCCAACTTTGTGGAAAATATGCTTTAAAACCGTTGTGGTGTAATATAAAAGAACTCAATAAGCTCTCGGCACGGATTCCCGTTGTACGATCAAGCTAAAATTTGACAGGAAATATTTTTTTATGAATTGAAACCATTTAAGGCGGGTCGCGAAAAAAATTTGAAAGTCAAAAAAGATGCCTCCTAATACATATACAATTTTACTTTTTTTTTATTTAAGTATACTAAGTAAGTTATTAAATTAATAATTAAATGCACATGCGCACACGTCCACACACACACGCACGTTGTATGGTTCCTAGAGAAAGAATTTTAGCATTTAAAAAAAATTTCAGTTTACTTTCAACGATTTCTACAATAAGTCATTATCTAAGATTTAAGTCGTAAGAAATTGACCAATTGAATGAGAAAAATAATTGAGTGATTGATCCATTTCTTATGGATTAAGATTTAACGCTTAAATGTCTTATTGTAAAAAGCCCATTATATTTTGAACTTAACTGCTTACAAGATGTCAGGTAGCACGTATGTCAGAAAGCGTTACATGATTTTAGTTTAAAAAGTGACAAAAACGTTATTACTGTTTAATTCAAATCATTTTATAAGTTAAAATAACGTCTATTTGACGTTACTAATGGGAGACTTTTGATCTGTGACTGATCAGGACAAAAACATGTCATTTTTAGGTTAATTTTGAGAATAAATGACGTAAAATTCGCCGTATGCTATGTCAACAAAATCGGAATGGATTCCGATCAGAATTATTCCCTAGATTTCTATTGTGTTTTCTCGGGAAAACGGAATAATTCCGATCGGAATCCATTCTAACTTTGTTCTATGATAGGTGCCATAATGACGGATATCTGCTATCTGGGTATATAACATACACTTGGCGCGAAACACTACCATGTCTCTTGACAAAGCATTACGTGAGAATATTAACACTTTTTTACTGACAAGTATCATTTTTTACTAAACAAGTTCGTAATCGCGCAGTGCGCAATATCTAGAGAATAATAATGGTATGCATGTTAATTCGATATCTATTCCATTATTATTTCTCATTGGAATATGTCCAAACAATGTTCATAAAAAGTCCATTTTACATCCTACCGAAACGTCCTAACAACGTTCATTGGACGTCTAAAGGCGATACATTGTATCTCCCCAAAGGCGACCATGTCATCAGAACATCTTTGGTCACATCATCTGGACATCATAGACATCCAAGCGAGACGTCTTATGAACGTCCGAATGACATCCATGTACTGTGGGAATTATGGGGATTATCAAAATTTATATCAAATCCTAAATATATTAAATCTTTATATATTTAATATAATGTAAATTTAGAATATAAATTTTGAAAATATAATTTGAGATATTACATCTTCACACATTCAATGTAATGCGAATTTAGAATTATTTTCTTTTTATGCAACTAATACTCATGTTCACACTTACAAATTAAAAAGATCGATTTGTCTTATATGTCACATTTAAATTAGGAAAGAAATTCCATTTTTCATTTACATGCAATAATTATGTATAAAATCCTCAATATTTTTACACGAGAAATTTCTAAAACAAATTATTGAAATTTTTACATTTAATATAATATAAAAAAAATTTTGAAAAGATTTTGATGATCGGTTATTAATCTTTTTGAATTAGGGTAAAACCACTAAATATAGATCAGGCACTAATTACGCATCACTTTTGATATTTAAATAATTATAGTATTTTTCGTTAAATGGTACATATCACAAGATTCTTTAGCATTTGTTTTATCTCTTCCAAATGTCAATTGAATTTAATTTATTAGAAACAGCGCTATACATTTTTATTATCGTTAACCAATTAAATGGCGAGATTAATTATCGTGTGTTTTTAAAAATTCATTTAAACTGTAATATCATAAGAATTGTTTTATAGCTTTTATAGTAGGCAGTATTGTATATAACATATAAGATTTCATGGAAAAATCAACATTATGCTCAGTTGAAATTAAATCCGCGGGTGTTATTTAATCACTATGTTATAACAATACTTTTATTGAGTAAATTTATTATAAAAATTTTAAAAACTTGTCAAATCTTACAAATAATGCCATCCCAAAAAGATTTATTTGTTTTAAGTATCAAAATGGAATATAAAATAGAGGAAAGCTCCCTTATATAATTATTATAAGATAGACGCTTAATATGAGATAGCGGCGTTTCTGCTAAACTAATAGACGCTATCTATTGGTTCCACCATGAATTTATTGCTCTTTGGAAAACTAACAGAAAATTCATTATTAGATCATGCCTGTAGTCATTGTAAAAAAATTTTAGAATTTGGATGTCTTCAAGTTTCATTGAGATAAGCTTTTAAATATTGTTTATTATTTAATAAAATAAATATTTGGCAATAAATTCTTCATGTAGAGTAAGGTCGTACTAATAGAAAAATATGGGATATGTTGAATTGCTTAATTACAGAAGTCAGATTTGATGATCGTAAAACCATAAAACGGCGTAGAAATCGTAATATGAAACCCAGGTTATTTCTAATATAAAATAACCTATGCTCCTAGTGAAAATCGTTGCTAAAGTATAAATGTTATTATACAATAAAAAGGACAACCGGAATGATCGTCAAGTGCCTATTTCTGCGATGTTTAAGTTTAGCTACCTGAAGACGAGTTCTGGGTACAATGAATCACATATTCATTTTTCGCTCAACCTGGCTGTGTTTGTTTGTATTTAAGAAACATTAATAAAGTTTTTTAGTTACAATACCAATATATTTTGCGTTTTACTATCGATTTCTCGGGACATCTCATATTAGGAGCATAATTTTTTAACTTTGCGATTTGCTCACTTTTTACATTTCTTTAATTTTCCAAAAAAATGGAATTTGAAAAGGGTATAGCAGGATAAGGAGGTGATTTCAGGTCCCAGCACGTAATTGATTGCTACAGGAGACAAAATTAATACACTGATGAAAGAATATTTTGTGCAAAGTTTCATCCCAAAAGAGCCACACCGTTTCGAGATATCAAAATGTAATTTTTCATTAGTATTTTTTTTCTCCGTTAAATCTAAACGGATCTTTACAAAAAAAATCATGGGTATAAAGAATATCAAAAAGATTAGAGTAAGAATTTTTTTGTCATTCTTGGCTCAAAATTCTGTTTTTAAAAAATTCAAGAATTTTTAAAATTGCATTTTTATATGATATGAATGTTTTACCACTTTTAAAATAATTCAGCAGCTAAATCTTATCATAAATTATATTCGTGATTTTTTTTCAGATTTTTAGATTTTGTGGAACATACAAAAAAAAAATGAAAACCGTTTTTTCGCCATTTTTTGACATAAAATATATTAGTTGACATATTTTAAGTAGTTCTTAAATAATTAATCTTAAGTAATTTTACTTACCTTCGCTCCCACTTCTGCAGACAATAGTTTAAAACTTTAATATTATAGAATTCGCATTAAGTTAAACAACGAGAATTCCATTTTTTCTTCTTTAGAAAAATTAACTTAACTGATTTCAGCATTTATTACATTTTTTAAAAGCGAAGACCAATTTCTAACTTTGTTAAGCACATAAACATGATAAACTTGTCTTACTCTAATGTATTAATTAACAGTAGTTGAAAAATGTATCAAAAATAGAAAAAAAACCTTTATTAATAAAAGAATAAAATATTACCTCGTAGAGATAATTAGTCTTCCATAATAAATATTGGAATAAGTGCTATAATTTGACTGACAATGAGTGTCGGTGTTAAATGAAAATCCTCAATAGAAACTGAAAAGTATAATTTGAAAAACTTAAATGACAAAATATTGTTAACTCTTGTATTTAAATAACTTTGAACACAATTGCAAGACCTTCAAGAAAACAAATAAAGTAGACTATCTCAAATGTCACGGAGACGGTTCCAGTCAATTTGCGCAGGTGACAATTGAAGGGGATTACTGTACATTCATTTACCTTATGCAGTATGCTTGATGTCACTGACAAAAAAGTATCGTAACGCGACTTATTACCATTTACGCATAATCAACTTATATTAACTTTCACGAATATTTTCGTTCGACGATTCGATGCGAACATACGACAATATAAAAAAGTTGAAGTTTTTGGTTTGAAATCGAAATGTGTCATTATATCTATTACCATTCCTACTCCTTACTTCATTATTGTTTTGTCATAGCGCGCGACAATAGTTTGAAATTGTTAAAAGTTTTTGACCTGTGTTTTTCACTATGTTTAAAAGTATTCTGTTACTAATATTATAAGGTACTATTATTCATAACTTTATTATTCATATATTATGAATAATAAACTAATATATTTTATGTCGGAAAATGGTGAAAAAACGGTTTTAATTTTTTTTTTGGTATGTTCCACCAAATTTAAAAATCTGAAAAAATCACGAATATAATTTATGATAAGATTTAGCTGCTGAATTATTTTAAAAGTGGTAAAACATTCATATCATATAAAAAATGCAATTTTCTTGAATTTTTTAAAAACAGAAGTTTGAGCCAAAAATGACAAAAAATTCTTACTCTAATCTTTTTGATATCCTTTATACCCATGATTTTTTTTTGTAAAGATCCGTTTAGATTTAACGGAGAAAAAAAATACTAATGAAAAATCACATTTTGATATCTCGAAACGGTGTGGCTTTTTTGGGATGAAACTTTGCACAAAATATTCTTTCATCAGTGTGTTAATTTTGTCCCTGTAGCAATTACGTGCTGAGGTTTAAAATCATCTCTTTATTTTGCTATACCCTTGTTACGTCCAGACTCTACAGTTCTTTTCTTCGACAAGAAACTTTCGTCATCACAAAAAATTAGTGAGCAGTAAACCACTTGAAATAGGAGCTGAGAGCAATAAATGCTCGTTTTAAACTAACAACCCATCCGGGACTGAACCGTTGGGTTAGATATTTGAACCAAGTATCAAATAGACAAACCTTATCTCGAGGATCATAAAATGAAACAAGAGCTGAGAACAATAAATGCACATTTTTTTAACTAATAAACCATTCGGGACAGAACCGTTGAGTTGATATTGGAACCAAGGGCCAGATAGGCGAAACTTAAGAACATACAGACTAGGATTGTAAAATAAAACAGCGGCTGTGAGCAATAAATGACATGTGGCTCGCATCTATTAGACACTCGAGAAATGGTCGATGACGAAAGTTATCTTAGACACATAAACAATATCCCTAATCCTGGATTGGCTCAGCAGTACACGTACTCTGCTCTTGGCGTCACTAACTCGCCATATAAAAGGAGAGGTCCTCCACGAGGAGGGTCACTTTTTCTTCGGCATTCGGCATTCGGCATTCGATATTCGATATTCGATATTCGGCATTCGGTACTCAGCAGTCACCAGTCAGTCATCAGTCAAACTCCATTTCCGAAATTGCCAGCTCGCGATACACGTTAGTTACTAATAAGAGTGACCGGAGCTCGACCGGAGCTTCCACATCCGAGTGCCAACCTCCCGTGGAGTGCTGAGGCCAACGATTTTGGCAGCTAGATCCACTCACATCCGCAGAACAATAGTAAGTCCCATCCACACACACTCACACACACACACACACGCACATATATATATGTAATTAAAAGAACCAACCACTATAATTGATACCAAATTATAGTGCCGCGCCCGAACCGTCCCTTCAAAGGGTGGCTTCGAAGCCGGGCCTACCGGGAGGCACGGAGACTCTTGGACGAAGAGTACAAGAGGTACCTCGGGCATTCATAAGGGCAGAGTCGTCCGGTCGAGGATCATTTACCACCACTACCATCCTCGCCACCACCGGCTCCGCCGGCTAATCAGGCTAAGCTTATACCTCCTCCCCCTCGAACACCTTCACCTCCTCAGCCACCTCCTTCTCCTCCCCCTCGAACTCCCTCACCAGCGTTTTCGGACGCACTTACAGAGAGAATATTTCCCGATACTCCTCCACAATCATCCGAATCATCCCACCCAATTTCCCCCAGAAGAAGTCCATCTCCGACGAACTCCACGGACAGCGTGGAGTTCCTAGAGGAAATTCTTCCACCCCCACCTAGATCCTACTTCCGGATCCTGGAGAGTGACACTTTTGAGTCACTCATCTCTCAATTCCCGCGGGTTACTACCGCATCTATCCCTCAGGGGGCCTACACAATCGGCCCTCATTATTTTGATCCCCAAGAAATCCGCAATGCCATTACTGGTCAAAGCCCTACCTCAAGTATCCCCGTATTCCTTCCAAATTCCATCCATCCAGTTCTAGTGCCTGTCAGATTTTTCAATAATCTTTTCCCCCCTTCCTCCGTTTCCATCCTTGAAATATGTTAAACCAAACCTATCCGACTCCCCTCCCCCCCTCTAACACAATGTACAGATTAAATATAATAAATGTATAGCCGTTATAGAACAGTTAATACTGTTACGCCTGTAACTGTAGCAATATACAGATTAAATATAATAAGTATTATAATTAACTGACTATCATGCAACCGCGCGTTTTTCTTATTTACAATAAATCATGTCATTAATTATTCCTCTCGCTCTCGTCATTTATTTTTAAAACCCGCCTAATAATACTACCTCGTAATCACTAAACCTTGCCCTTTCAAGGCTCGCACGTGGTCCATTCCCGAGTTAAAGGGATTTTTCCTTGACTCGAAATTCGGACCGACGATCGCACCGCCCGTAGGAAACAGGCGTCATAGCGTCTTCACGAGACGTTAACCCATATTCCGAAGCGGACAAAAAAAAAGGAGTGCGTTCGACTCGCCGGTGTTTGTTTCCAGGCAAATACCTGTGAGACTAGAGTCTGACCGTCCTTCCACGCTCCATCCTTTTCTACTCCCTTCTCTCTCTCTTTAAATCCACTTTTCCGGAGTTTGGACGTAACACCCTTTTATATAACATTATCTTAAAGCTTATTAAATTCCCTTCAAAATAATCTATTATTTTTTAAAATTCTGGCATTAGACTTCTAGCATTTACCCAAAATGAACTCGGTATCTTATAATAGAAGCCTTTCTTCTATACATGTCTATATGCAAAAAATATTACTATTCATAATTTAACTGTTTTTTATTACTGAATATTCAATTTTCATCAATTTTTTTTAATTATCATTGATTTTTAATTATCATTTATTTTAAACATAAATAAATAACATTAATTTTAAACTTGAATGTGTTAAAATTGCATCATTATCCACAATTAGAAACCTACAGATGTGAATCATCAATTATAATTTCGTTATATATATTACGATGTGTATACGCAAATTATTATCCTTATGGTATGTAATAGCACCATCAAAAAAAGGATTTGGCGAATTGAGCCTCAATTAGTACATGGTACCTAATTGTGAATAATTATCATTACTTTATTTAATTCAAATAAAAATATATAAAATGATAATAAGATGGAATAAAATAATCCATAATATAATCTTTATGATTAATCATGACTATTAAATGTTTTATTAATTCATCAATGCGAATAACGCATAAGAAGAAGCGAGATATTACACTTACTAACATTAAGAATAAGATTTTAATAATTAGATTTAAATAGTTTAAGGTTATTATTTTATTTTTATTTTTGTACTGAGGATGGTCAAATCGTGACCGAAACGTCTACTATGTAAAATGTTTATTATTGAATTATAACTTTTTGACATCTCTAGCGTGGCTGTATGCTCCTTTTTACTTAACCTTCTTAACATTGAGCCACTTTCCAATATTGAAAATTTTATTAATTGCTTAATACTGTTCTGGGTTTATAAAAAAAACATGAATTTTTTTTAAAGAGTGATCTACAACTCGTGGTTTTATCATAATATTGCATTTTAGATGATGATCTATAAAATGTACATGCAAAACATTTGAATATACCTATAAACATAATAACAAATTAAGTAGATATAAATTAAGAAAGAGCATATAATGCTAATTCTACATTAGTCACATCGCAGCGTCGCAGGTGTTGCGATTCAATCAGAATCGACCTAGCTCGATACTGATTGGACCGCAAGCTTGCGACGCTGCGTTATGACTAATGCTTACTGCACACTGGATGCGATGAGCGATAAGCGATGAGCGACGAGCGATATCCAATGAAAACTCTACTTTTTCTCACATGACGGTGCAAAGCAGAGCTTTCATTGGATATCACTCGTCGCTCATCGTTTATGATCGTTCATATGTATTGTATTTAGTAGGCATAATGTAGAACCAGCATTAAGAGTCAACACGCATATCGGTGTGAAAAAAAAGGATAAAGGATTTAATCCGAAATTGATGTGATATTAAACATATAAACATACCATAATATTCACTTTCATTCCCAATATTAAATCCTTACGCAATTTAATGTAAATTTAGGAAATAGAACTTACAAAAATATTATATCTTTACATATTTAATGTAAATGTAAATTTAGTATCTTTTATTTTTAAGCAACAGCGTTAATTTTTACACTTACTCTTTCCACACTTGCGTTAATTCTTACACTTCCTCTTTCAAATCGTATAAAATTATTTAATTTGAACAAAGTAATGAAGAAGCGGCTTCCTTATATACATGATGAGAATGTTAAGATTTGATCGAATATTTCATCAGTAATCGGATAGTTATTAAGTGATCCTGTTGGTATGTTGGAGAATAACAATGAACATTTGCCGGATACGTGTATATAGTACACTATGATAACTTTGTTGTTGATCGATTTCCGGATTTGTCTTAATACTGTCTTTTGAAGAAACAATTACAATTTCTATCATATCAGTCGCAACAATTTACAATTAGTTATTTTTGCAATTATTTTTATTTTTATAAATGTAATTCGCAATTATATTTTTTATTTTTTGTCTTTACAATTTTCTACTTATTATCCATGTAAAAATCCCTTTTCAATTTCTGCACTTCTCATTACGCTATCTGCCTTTTCTCATTTTGTTATTGTACTTATAATGACGCATCATTACTGTCCGAATACTGTTAGAGTAGCCTTTGGCCACATATAGAGTGTCCAAAAAGTTCTGAAAAGAATTTAAAAAGATCTACTTACTGATCTTATCAGTTTGACCTTGTGTGGAGTTGCCAAGATCAGATTAAAATCACATCGATTTTTTCAAATGGAATACCCTAGTTTTGATTCTAGAATCTAATAGCTGGTGTCAAGTAGTCGTGTGTTACATTTAGTAAGAAGCGGACGTGTTTTGTCTCGCTTCAGGTATTGCATTATTTTTGGAAAGCGTTGCCGGCTTCAACTGTGTCTAGTATAACTGACTAAGTGAATCTTGTTATGAGAACCAGGGCCAACTAAAAACGAAGAAGAAGAAGCAGCTGTCAAGAGTTTTCAAAACACTGTACTAAAGTTACTTTTCATTAAGTAATTTTCGAGTTATAAGGCTTGAAAGTTATAGTACCGCTGGCATTAGCAAGGTGTCCGAGCGACGGCTATAATTTCTTGAATGTTGTTCAGGTTCATGTTCTGGATAACATTTGTCCAGCCAATGGAAATTATATCTCTTAATTTCATTTATATATAAAAATTAATTTTCAGTGCAAAAATGAAAATAACAGGAATAATCTCTATCCAGTGAGGAATAACAATGGAATCGACATAGAATCGATGTCGATTTGACGTTGAAATCATCAAATTGACGTCGAATCGACGTCGATTTGACATTGATTCTATTGTCATTCTATTGTCATTTCTCATTAGATAATTAACCTTGATTTTAACAAATGTTATCCAGGACATGATCCAAAAGTAGGGTGTTCCATTTAAAAAATCAATGTAACCTTGACCTGACCTTGGCGACACCAAGATCAAACTGATAAGATAAATAAATAGATTTTTCTAAACCTTATAATATTTGTTTTCAAAATATTTTTCTCGATAACGCTTTCCTGAGTTATATGTCCGGAACTTTTTGGACATTCTATGTAAGCGCGCGGTGCGCCTGCAATCGTGTATTAATATGTACTATATAAGTATAGCGGTGACAGCCGTTCCGTCGGAGATTACCAAAACCATTCGACTAGCGCTGTCCGAAATCTCTTTCGCTCTTATTGCGAATCGGCGGAAACCGCCGAGCTTCTGGAACAATACAAGTGGAAGCAACAATTCGTACATAAACACTAAGACATCAGCAACAATTTTTATTCCATCCCGCTCCTGTTCACGTTCTGATCCTCTCCGATCCTGACAAGTCGATCCAGTAGCGAGAAAAGGTAGTAGAGCGTGGTCTGTTACCGTCGAGCATTCTCGACAGCGACCGGTTTCCTGTATCAGATTGCTGCATCGATGGGAGAAACTTTAGGACAGAGAATACTATGCCGAGCATACTATTATGAGTGATGATGTATCATAATATACGTAGACTACTGGAAAAGTTTCTGCAATCTATTACTTCCAGTAGTGCCAACGTTCTGCTACTATCATATCCGTAAAATTAGACATTTTTAATCAATAATTCAATTGACAGTTTGTATCCAAGTCAACTAGTTTTGTTTGCAAAGTATTTTAAAAGAAGTTATTTTGTAAGAAAATGGAAATTTCGCGTGAAAATTTTCAGGCAATGATTTTTTACGATTACAAATGTAATCTAACTCCGAAACAATGCATCGATCGACTTCATTTGGCTTTTGGGGATGAAGCACCATCCAATACGACTGTTTATAATTGGTTTGCCGAATTCCAGCGTGGACGTTCTTTCCTTTCTTAGTGATGAATTCCGTGAAGGTCGTCTGTTGTTGCCACTAATGTTGATGCTGTGCGTGAAATTGAACGAGACCGGCATATAACATACGGCGAGATTCAGGCATTCTTAGGCATTGACATGAAAGCAATACATACAATTTTGCATGATCACTTGAGCGTACGGAAACTTTGCAGTCATTGAAATCCACACAATTTAACCGAAGATCAAAAACAGGCTCGTGTTAAATGGAGCAAAGAAATGCTCAAGAAATTCAACCGAGGTCGATCAAATTTGATCACAACATCGTTACTGGGGACGAAACATGGATCTATTCGTATGAGTCCAAAAGTAAACAACAATCCACTGTTTGGGTATTTCAAAATGAACCGAAACCAACAAAAGTTGTTCGTTCACGCAATGCTGCCAAGCAAATGATTGCTTGTTTCTACCGGACATGTGACAATCGTGGCTTTAGAGGATCGAAGGACTATAAATACTGATTGGTATACAACAATTTGTTTGCCAGAAGTCATAAATGAATTGCGTAGAACAAACCGAAATGGTCGCATCATCCTTCATCATGACAACGCCAGCTGTCACACAGCACGTCAAACCGTTGATTTTTTATCCAGTAATAATGTCGAATTGATGACTCATTGTCCGTATTCACTTGATTTATCACCTAATGACTTCTTTTTGTTCCCAAACATTAAACATAAGATGCGTAGTGAGCGATTTGAGTCGCCTGAAGCAGCTGTTGAAACATTTCGTACACTGATTTCTGAGGTTACAACCTTAGAGTGGAAAAAATGCTTCGAAAATTGATTCGAGCGTATGCAAAAATGTATCGATCTTAAAGGCGAATACTTCGAAAAACAATAAAGCCATTTACCGAATTTTACATGTTTTTTTTCATATTGTTTGCAGAAACTTTTCCAGCAGCCTACGTATATGAAGTAATAAAAATAGGGTCAAACATAGTCTTTTGACCAGACTTCTTCAATTATTCACGATACAAGCAAGCATTCATTTCCTGTTCGGATGCGTTGGTGAGTGAGCACTTGGCTTTTTATCTGCGGCGTGTTTTGATTTTAAGTTTTAAAGTTTTTTAGTTTACTTGTCTTTTATGAGTTCCCTTCCTTTTCCGTTTTTCAGTCAGCACTTGACTATGTTTCTTAACATCGGTTTGATTGCCCTATCGCACATACAACATTAAGCTACGTCGAGATCCATCACATTTGCTGATTTCCGCGCGTTAAAAATGTTGCGTCACTGAATGTTATCGATTTATTATTATCTTTCTCTGTTGTATTCTTTTATGTTCTTTTTACAAGTATATCTTTTATATTATATTCTTTTTACATCTGAGGAGGGCTCAATCCAGCAGCCGAAACTTTGTTTGTTTTATATTTTAATATACGCCGTTGTACTTTTTATTTTATTTTATGTATCTTTGACTGTTATCTTTAATTATATATATTATGCGACGACTCTTTTTCGCCATTTATTTTGTTTATTTTGTTGATACAAGCAAGCTTATAAACTGTAAACTAAGTCAGAGGTGTGTTACTAGAAGTTAATGAGACCAGACTAACTTAATCAGAATTAAAGGGATCTTTACTACGATAAAAGAGATGAAGTTTTCGTTGAATAATAACGTGACATGCTCTAATGGACATACATGCTCTAAATCGACATATTTTATATACAAAAACATGGTGAGAATTAAGGTACATCAGTCTCGATAACTCAAAAGTCCGTTTGTAGATGAGTCATAAAATATTCGTAAGAAATAATATTTAGAGAAAGTTTTAAAGGTAAAAAAAAGGACAAAAACAAAAAGTGAAATCTAGATAAATCTAAGTAAATAATACAATAAAGGTTTATCAGGAATATGCAGATTCTCCACCGACCCAGCATATCAAAATAAGTGAGAAAAGTGAGTTTTTTTCGCGAAAAAAGTGACTAAATAGTGAATAAATAAATAGTGAAAAAAGTAAGTAAACAGCAAACTTGGAAAACATTACTTTTTCCGTTTCTTTGTCGTTACTTTTTAAATAAACAATTCAATAATAATATTGCAGTTTTTTATTACTAAACGCTAAGATTGTCCTAATGTTGGGAAAGTTGATTTTTACAATCTTAGCACAAACTTAGCGTTTAGATATAAAAAATTGAAACGTCATGTTTATTATAAAAAGTAACAATAGAGTAACAGAAAAAATAACGTTTCCCAACTCTGGTCAATAATGAGAAATAGCGAGATAAACAGGAAAGTTTCTGAACAAGTTTTAAGTATAAAAGAAAAAACATTAATTAGAACATTAATTAAAATAATTAATTAAAATTACAATACATATTTTATAGAATTTTTATGAAAAAGACTACAAAAAAAATAAATATTCCTTTTATGATAATTACAATACTGTACTTGTTTATCATATATCATCCTTAGAATGCTTAAAATTATGCTTGTTACTAGCATATTCAAATTGCAAGTGTAATAAAATATAAATGTTTGCCAAGAATTATCACTATATAAAATTTGTGATTATAACTAAATGAAAAATATTCTTAAAAAAATCTTAAACAAAACGGAGAAACAATAAAACATACTTAAATGCTAAAAATAAATAACAAAATTGTGCCAGTTCTCTCATATTTTGTGTTGCATCCATGTACAAATAAATTCATTTTTTTTATTTTTTACCACTTTTATATCAATAAAATTATAACACATAACATAAAACATTCATTCTAATCGTGGTACTTTTAACGGTTAGGATTTAAGGAAGGAAGTAATGAGCCTGGATTCTTTTTCTCGATTTTGTTCTGTAATTGGCTTGTGACTTCTTTTTTCTCGTGTATTTTTTTTTCTTAATACATTCACACCTTCCAACATTCCTTGTGCGACTATCACATCTTTAATTTTATTATCTTTCAATGCCTTTTTGAGCCAATCATTTGTCTCATCTAAAAGTTTATTGGATGCTTTCTTCTTATAAATTTCAACTTTCTTAGTTTCTTTATAATGTTTCTCTAAGGTTTCGATATCTTGATGAGTTTTCTCCTATGTATAGACGTGCTTCTTCTTCCTTTCGGATTTTCTTTTATTCCTCTTTTTCCCTTAACTTTTCTGCTTCTTGTCTTTTTTTCTGAGCATTCAAGTATTCTTTATACTTCGAACGCGCAAAGCGTGCAAATGTTATGAGAGATACCGATATACTTACAAGGTCCACTCACCCATTGCTCTTGCGCACTGTCTCCTTAATATAACTTTGCATTGAGCGTTCTCACTTTCACTTGGACTTCGTCTGGGGTTGAAATCTTCCCCGAAATCGAAAAATTCCTCTTTACATCGGCACTTCCATGTGCCAGAGTAAGGGCAGCCTTTACTACCTGTTCCAGCGGATACCTAGG
Organism: Trachymyrmex septentrionalis; assembly: GCF_001594115.1. Classification (NCBI taxonomy): domain Eukaryota; kingdom Metazoa; phylum Arthropoda; class Insecta; order Hymenoptera; family Formicidae; genus Trachymyrmex; species Trachymyrmex septentrionalis. The sequence continues at coordinate 74,689 of NW_017304587.1, forward strand.
TGCTTCTACAGCATTCTTTATCTTAAAAATATTTCGTCAGTAATGATCAACATGAATTTCTTTTCTCCGAGCCTTAATGTGAGTTGTCTTTAACTGTAGAAGCTTCCACTCATCCATTAACGCGCGCTTACTTACGTTTAAGGGTAGAACCTTCACAATATGTCTGAGGCTGTCAGACTGCATCAATAACTCTGGTGCCAAACACCTAAAATATTTCAGAACTCCATCTGAAACAAGAATTGTTTTTTTTTTCCAGCAAATGTCGCGCGCCTGCAATAAAATGCTCCTGACATTTTTTCTAAATATTGCAGAATCTTTCAACTTAAAGAACTGGAAAGGATATGGGCAGTAGGAGTCAAACGCAGAAGACGTCACGCAAATAATATATCAATGAAGTGTGAAACTTCTTTATTCACTAAAACGCGCTTGTTTCGGCTCACTTTTGAGCCCTCCTTAGAGACAACACAAACTAGCATAAATAAACTGTGAATAAAAATTATCCTATTATGGTGAGCTCCCCTACCTCGAGAATTTAAATGCCAGAATTAAATCTAAAAGAAGTGAAAGAAAAAGAAAAAAGAAAAATGAAAATAAGGAAATAATGGGAATATCAAAATAGAGAATACAAAAAACTAATTTATCAAAAAACTTTAAGATTATAATTTAATATCCCGAAAATAAGGACGCTCCTGATCACAAATCACAAACTATATCGCAAACATTACTACGAATTATTCAAAAATCGGTTCTTGATATTTTGGCCAGTCACTATCACACACAGTGAGTCACTTTTAGTTTTAGCTAGTATTATTGCTAACAAATGAACAATTTTGCATTGGAACGTTAATCAATTCCATGAAAATAAAAGTTGGAATGTAATCAAAAATCACGCCAGAAAGACTCATTACTGCGCACGAACGATACTGATTGACTAGACATGACAACAACACAAGTCTTTATAGCTTGTTTATAATCGGGAGGTAAGCCTTGGGAAGCCCCTCCATATCCGTCTGCAAGTTGAGTCCGTGCGTCTGTCTCCTGATGAATATCATCTCCGAAATTAATCTCTTTCTGTAGTGAGGATCCTCGTCCAGAATTGTAACTTTCTTCCAATCGAAATCATGGCCTTCTTGTAACCGATGCTCCGTTATGACATTACGAATAGAGGGATTCCATCTGATGTGATTCTTATGCTCCGTGATTCTTGACTTTAGCTGTCTACACGTCTGCCCCACATAACTTGCATCGCAATTCTTACACGAGATCTTATAAACAACATTCGATTTCTTGTCACGCGGTAAAGGGTCCTTGTATACCCTAATAAATTCTCGCAATTAATTAGTACTATAGAACGATACCCTCATACGCTCAATCTACTAAACTTCTCAGTAATACCACGAACGAAAGGAACAGTGAACCACAAAGACTGCACCGTTTCTACCCTAACATCATTAACAATACTCTTTCTATTTCTAGCCATAATCATTTTCTTCAAACGATTGTTAATATTCTCAAATATAAAGTTCAATGGATAATCATTCTTTAACAATACTTTAATAATGAAATTATCAAGATGAAATTTAGGGTTCAAAAGTAAAACTACCCTATCAACTAGTCCCGCGATTGTACCTATTTTTTTAGAAACAGGATGCTGTGACCAAAAATTTAAATATCTACCCGAAAAAGTCGGCTTGTGGTACCAATTGAACTCTATCAACTCATTATCCCTAATCACTGTAACATCCAAAAAATTTAATCTATTACTCCCTACTTCCATAATGAACTGAAGCCTAGAATGCTGAGAATTAAAAATATCAAGAATAGAACGAACCGAAGATGCAGGTGCCAATAATATGTCGTAAACAAACCTATAGTAAAAGGGCAACGGAAATCGAATCAAAGACAAGGCTCTAATCTCTAGCTTTCGCATAACTAGATCTGCAATGACGGGAGACAACAGAGAGCCCATAGGAGTCCCGTAATTCTGCCTATATATAACACTATTAAAAACGAAGAAAGTAGAATCTAAAACAAACTGAACCTTTGATGAATTCCTTCTCCGATAAACAACAATCTCTAGAAATAAATCGCCAATGGTCTTTAATACAATCCATCACATAGTCAATGGGGACGTTAGTAAAGAGGCTTACAACATCCAGTGACATTAACTGAAATTCATCACTCAAACATCTATCATCAAGTTCCTTAACAAGTTTACAACTATTTTCGATATGACTGTTCGCTTTAGAAATTGTTTTTATGATAATATTATGAAGAAACACTGCTAATGAATACAAAGAGTTCTTTATCGAAGGAACTATTATACGAAAGGGGCAGTCCTGCTTATGTATCTTTGGAAGAGCGTAGGCTCTCGGAAGTATCTCATCACTACTTAAAAAACTTCTATATGTGGAATTAGCTATATACTTTTTTTTCTTTCCAACTAACTAATAAAGTGCGTAAGCCCGTTATCATCCTTCTCGTCGGATCCCTTTCAACTATCACATAAGTATCCACATCCTGAAGCATCTCATTTACCCTGGAAATGTACCTGTCTACCCAATGCCATCATCACATTCCCCTTATCTGCACGAGTAAAAATAATCCTATCATTCATATCCCTTAAAAAAACCCTAGTGTCTTTCGCTAGCTGTGACAAACTCCTATCTACCTCCGTACAATGTAGGGAACAAGAAGCTAAGCCATTTAATGCAGGAAATGAGTGGTTCGAGATCAAGATCCACTCATCAATAGGCAATTTATAAATATTACTTTCAATACACTTAATAAGAACGACCGTTAAATTCAATCTATTGTTCAAAGATAAGGCAAAGTTATCTCCCAATTGTAAAAAGTTCTGTATATTAAGAGCTATGGAAACGGTTGATAGATTCACGAACCAGCCATTCCTTTGTGAGCTAAATGAAGGAGAAAGAATTAATGTAAGAAAGAGCTGAGGATCAATCTGTATTTCTCTAACTGTCTCAACATTTAGATTCTGTTAGGATAGAATGACAACCTAACATTAACATTACTCGTGAGCGTCCTTATTTTCGGCATATTTAATTATAATCTTAAAATTTTTGATAAATTAGTATTTTATATTTTCTATTGCGATATTTTCATTATTTCCTTTTTTCATTTTTTTTTCTTTTTCTTTCACTCTTTTTGGGTTTATACGGGCATTTAAATTCTCGAGGTAGGGGAGCTTATCATGACAGGATAATTTTTATTCACAGTTTATGTATGTTAGTTTGTGTTGACTTTGAGGAGGATTCAAAAGTGAGCCGAAACATGTAAGCGCGTTTTAGTTAAATAAAGAAGTTTCACACTTTATTGATATATTATTTGCGCGACGTCTTCTGCGCTTGACTCCTACTGCTCGTATCCTTTTTAGTTCTTTGATTTATAAGAAGTCTTGATTAGTTTGATTTGTAATACGGATCTTTCAACTTTTGTGTAGAATATCTTTAGCTATATCGCCATAGTTAAGCAGCTAAGAGCAAAAGATTTTCTAAATGCAATAGTCGCATTTCTTATATGGAGAAGAGTTTCTGGTTTGCACACTCGCCCCATGATGGTTACTGTCGAAGAGTGAATTTCTTTATACAGCATATGAATAAGGGATTTATTTTTTTGAAATATCAAACAAAAGTGTTCAACTATTGAAGCATTGTCGACTACAAAACCACTTCTGCTTTTCTGATGGTGCTTTTAAAAGCAAATTTTTTGCACGGTTTCCATGAGCTTCTTTATGGAGTTTCCACATTTTTTTGGTATATCTTATAAAAGATATCATTGCAGTGCGGGCCACTGCTCAATCAGTCTCGCTACTGCAAGTGAAAGAGTGAACCATCTAATGGGGATGTTTTAGAAAACGATGGTACTTTTGTATAAAGTACCTACGCTTTTGCGTACTCCTCTCATCTCGATGGCCAACTATCAAAAAATGCAAAAAGTCATAATAAGATCTGCTGTGTCAATTCCGAATTCTTCAAGGGCTTTGCAAAACGCATTATGAATTATAATATATGCAGATTGTAATATCTATTAGTGCCAATATCTATTAGTCCCTTGGACTGATCTTCCTTGACAGTTTCATTCATTAGAACGATAGAATCACTTTTTTTATTTATTTCTATCAAAATTCAAAGATTTTCGTTTTATGATTAATTTCCAAAAAACTAAAAAATCACTCATTTTCATTTTGCAAAAAAAATATCGTTTTTAGAAGAAATCATAAAACTTCTAGTTTCTTAAAGTTCAACTTAGCTGTTGATTCATTACTAATAAAACCTTTTCTCATTTATTTTTGACAAAAAGATGAGATTTTCAAAAAAATTCATTTTTTTTCACATTTTTTCCGATCCCTTTTCACTTATTGCGAAATATTTTTTGTAATACAACATTTTAGACTTTCCAACTCTAAAATTCTTTTTTTTCAGTCTTCAAATGATAGATTAAAAAAAAATTAGCTAAAATCAATGCACTACAATCTGAGATATAGTATAAGCAAAAGAAAACGCGTGGTTACATATACCCCAATATGGATAGATAGAGACTTTCTGAAGTATGTGTACTGAGGATTAAGAATAATCGAGTTTAAGTACCTCTAAATACCGAGAAGAAATACACTGCAAGAGAGAAAATTTCGAGTCCTTTTACTAGACCGTCTTTTCTAATATGTGGCTGGACGCCACAAGTGACTCAGCTGGACATGGTTCAGATTCGACTGATGAAAAACATGAAAGAAAGGATTAGAAGAAGAGACTTTTCAGATTTTTTGGTCCATTACAATTGTCAACTACTACTGTAATGTGAAAGAAAATAGAAATGTATTACAGAGCAGCATTAAAAAATGTAATCTGACAATAAGTCGGCCTGTTTCTATATATATATATATACCATATTATCTTACTATACGTTTCTGATTCTACCAAGTCATCTAACATCTGTAATTTCATCAAAATTTATAACTAATATCTAATTTTAAACTTAAATTTAAACATATGATTGAAACATGATCGAATATTTACATACTACACTCGAACACAGCAAAAATTAAATTTAAACCTTTAAAATTTAATTATAACTGACTATTATTATATTAAATTCAAAATTTTCAGTTAACATTGATAATGAAGTGATGATTGGAGTCGAAACATGTAAGAATTTTTTTATTATTGTATATACTATAATATTATTACATGTCATTAAAATTTTTAAATATTCGTCAGTCACGTAGCCCATCTCGATAATATTATTTAATTTTGAGCCTTATTATTATTATTTTAATTATATTTTATAAAATAAATAACAATAAATAAAGGGTAAAGTAAAAGTCAAACACATTTTTTAAATTGTCGAACAATTAAAAAGAATAAATTACAAATAAAGAAAAAGTAAAATTGAAAAAATATAATAAAATAAAAACTCAGTTTACATACAAATAAACTACAAGTTTCGGTTATCAGATTGAGCCCTCTTCAGACATTAATTTATCATAAAAATCGCTGTACAAAATTAATTATCGGAAATGTTCGCATATTCACTATAATCACAATTCGAGTGAGTCTTGATATAGAACTCGACATTATTCACATATGATTGAACAGTCAAATGTATTTCATATCTCTTGGAAAAAGTTCTAGTTGATAAAAAAGATAAAGACTTCTTACGAAAAAATAAACAACCAAATTAACATACTGAAATTCTAATAAGTAATAAAAACTCACCAAAAATTATATGTAAATTATTCAAACAAGTGTGTTCATATAAGTATAAATAACCATTAGAATATATAAAGATGTGTGGAACGCAGATGTGTAAGACAGACATTGTGTGTCGATTATTATGTACGCTCGCTGATACGGACTGTCAAAAATCGTAACTTTTACTTGCACTATAAAATAATAAGATTTCGTAATGAAGGCTACTATTATAGAGTGTTTATGTAAGTAAAAAGTACCGGACCGATGAAATATCTCGAAAATTATAAACATTTCCGAAAAAAATATTTCCTACAAAAATTAGGTAGTAGGGTTTTAGTCTGTTCTGGTCAATGACGTCATCGACGTCGATTTGACCAATGTAAAAATTTTTGATGTGCAATTATATATGATCATATATGAATTATTATACTGAGTATCTGAGACCACCTGTACACTCCTTTTATCTCGGAAAGAGAGTATTTTAGAAAAAAACTTTTCAGATAAAAGTTGTGTGATTTCGAAGTGCAAATAAAACGATGTCATTGGTTTAACCTCGAATAGTTGTTTGAAAGTCATATAAAGGTCACATTGATTTTTCCAAATAATGCACCCTATTTTTCATTTTTTATACTTATAGCTTATCTCGAGAGCTTTCCAAAATACTATAATCAAATATTTTTTCATTAAGTATTTCTTGAGTTATAAGAAAGTTACAGTACTGCCGGCATTAGCATTATGCAATATGACCCACCGATGGCTAAAACCTCTTAAATATTATTCAAGATCATATCTTGGATGACATTTATCAAGATCAAAGCCATTGGGAGTTATTATTTTACAAGATATTGTATATTTTGTCAAAATGTTGAAACTTTCAGGTCTTATAAGTCTCAAAAAGTCTTTAATAAAAAAATATTTGATTATAGTTCTCTCTGATATAAAAAATATAATTATATGAGCTCAATAAGTTCTTAGAAAATCTGTCAGAGAGCACTCGCAGTGTCATGTCACATTACTTTTTGACAAGTAGTATCTTTCAGCTGATTATTGTCAAATTTTGAGGAAATCATCGCGTGGTTTCATTTCTGTAGACGATTAAAGCGAACAACCTTTATATTTTGCAAAATGGAAAAAAAACGACTTTTGTGCAGTGATCAAACATCTACATATGAAAGGTTTAAAACCGAAAGAAATCAAAACCGAGTTGGATAATGTTCACAGCACATCTGCACCAACATTTGCGACTGTATACAATTGCGTAAATAAATTTAAATGTGATCGTACATCCACATGTGATGCACCTCGTTCGGAACGTCCAATTGAAGCTGCTACGCCAGAAATCATTGATAAAGTCCACGATATTGTTTTGACTGATCGACGAGTGAAAGTGCGCGAACTTGTTGAGGCCACAGGCATATCACATGGAACAGTGATTTCAATTTTGCACGAACAATTAGATATGAAAAAGCTGTAGACGAAACATGGATCCATTATTTCACACTCGAGACGAACGAACAGTTAACACAATGGACTTCACCGGGTGAACCAGCTCCGAAGAAAGTGAAGACCGTGAAGTCGACCGGAAAGGAGATGGCCACAGTTTTTTGAGATGCACGCGGTATAATTCATATCGATTACCTTTCGTCGTAGCAAACGATCATCGAAGATGACAATTACTACGCAGCCTTATTGGACCGTTTCAACAACATTTTAAAAAAAGAACGTCCCCATTTAGCGAAGAAAAAAGTGTTCTTCCATCAAGACAATGCACGGGTTTACACGTGCCCGGCAGCGATGGCCAAATTCAACGAATTCCGCTACGAATTGCTTCCCTATGCAGCATATTCGCCAGATTTAGCCTGCGATTATTTCCTGTTTCCAAACCTGAAGAAATGATTTGGAGGAAAGAGAGGCTTATTTTGAAGGATTGGACAAATCATATTATTCGGATGGCAACTTGAAAAAGTTGGAGAATCGCTGGATCAAGTGTATCAAACTGAAAGGAGACTATGTTGAGAAATAAAAATGAATCGATCAAAAAAAATGTGTTTTTTATGTTTTTCTAAAAACTTATTGACTTGCCCTCATAATTAATTTGCCTATTGGTTATTAGCGCTATACTACATGTGCGATAAATTTCAATATTATTATTATTATAAATTATCTATCATATTTAATTATTAACATTATAAATACATATAACTTATATACATATTTTAGTAAACTTTTTAACCATCTTTAGTACATAATTAATAATTGAAAAAGCTTCGCAATAAATTATTGTTCGTATTAGAATATCGAAGTAAATTGCTGTCTCGTCTAATTTAAACTGTGTAAATTAGACACAGTTTAAATTCAGCTAGCCAATTGATTGCGTTTTTTCTAAGAAATGGTGATTGACTACCTAACATGGAAACATTAGATACCAAAATAACGAAAAACATGCGGATACCATAGCCTAATCTTATGCATCACTTACTTAATCACATAAATTCATTTGTATGTATTGAAGATGGCTAAAAAGGTAGCCAAAACATGTATACAAATTAATAATTAAATATGATAAATACAATTTACTGTGTTAGCATAACAACCGCTAGTCTCGGGGAAGAAAAACTAGTTGCAGTAGTGATCCCCGGGGTGGGTGGGTCCCAATCACCACGACACAGCGCGTCCTCGGGTTGCGGATAGAGGAAAAGCCTCGCTATCTCGGTTGAGGATAGAGGCTAGCTGCGAATAAATTGAATAAGCAGTCGCGGACAGCCGATTGGAATGGTCCTCCTGTTTGGGGGTTGGGCGTGGGTTTGATAGGCTCACACCGTGAAACGACTTTATCTTGAAACAATCAAAACTCGCCATGGATTCTTCTGGGGTAAAATTTTCCGGAGGTAAACTAGTCCCCCGTTCGGATCTCCGGGTGGGGACTACCTCGGGGAACTCATGTCGTATAAAGTCAAAACGCGGGAGAGACTTCAAAGTGGGTACGTGGAACGTCCGAAGTCTTTACAGACCTGGGGCGTTTCAATCGATGGTCGGGGAGGTCGAAAGGTACGGGGTAGAAGTTGTCGCGTTGCAAGAAACAAGATGGGCCGGGGAGGGTTCGCTTAATGCGGGTTCGTACACGCTTCACTATGGAGGGTCGGAGATCCATAGTCTTGGCATCGGTTTTATGATTAATAGGAAAATCTTATCCGCGGTAAAAGACATTAAATTTATAAACGAAAGATTAGGATTGCTCGTTGTGCAGGGCCGATGGTACAAGATCGCGATAATCAACGTACACGCGCCGACGGAAGATAAAGATGGCGAAATTAAAGACGGGTTCTACGAAGAACTCGAACACCTCGTGGATCAATTACCGAACGATTACATGAAAATAGTCGTGGGAGATTTTAACGCGAAAATCGGTAAAGAGGACATTTTTAGACCAACGATCGGGCTCGAAAGTTTGCACGAGGAAAGTAACGATAACGGAGTGAGGGTAATTAACTTTGCGACCGGCAAAAATCTTATCGTCAAAAGCACGTATTTTAAACACAAAAATATCCATAAACAAACTTGGATTTCCCCGGATGGAGGCACGCGTAACCAAATTGATCACGTTCTTGCAGATAAACGGCGTCACACGAACGTACTCGATGTCAGGTCTTATAGGGGGGCGGATTGCGACTCGGATCACCTCTTTGTAATTGCCAAAATCAGGGAACGTCTTTCGCTAAACAAAACTAACGGGCAGTTGTTTGGAACTAAACGTCTAAATGTACAAGGTTTGATCGAGGGAGAAAACGGAATAAAATACGCGGTCGAAGTAACGAATAGACTCGCGGCTTCAAAGGAAATAGATGAATCGGATGATAACACGGTTGATAAACACTGGGAAAACGTACGAGACGCGATAGTAAAATCGGCGGAGGCCACGGTTGGTTTTTGTAAAAGGAACAAAAACAAGCCGTGGTTTGACGAAGAATGCGTAAAAATTGTTAAAGTACGAAACGAAGCGCGCATCACGTGGTTGGCTCAAAATACGAAGGAAACTCGGGATCAGTTTCTTAAGATTAGGCAAGAGGCTCATAATATGTTTAAAATTAAGAAGCGTCAATACTTAAAACGTAAAATTGAAGAAATAGATGAAAATTGTAAAAGCAGTAACGTACGAGGCACGTACATGGGGATAAATAATTTTAGAAAGGGATTCCAAGCTAGGACGGAAATGGTGAAAGATGAGAACGATAATTTAGTTACGGATACAACGGCAGTTTTAAACACATGGAAAAATTATTTTGATCGGTTATTGAATGTCGAATCTGAAAACGACCGGGAAATAGAGAATTTTGAGTATCACACGGCTGAACCTAGGATTAACGAACCGACAATTTCAGAAGTAGAAAGCGCGATTAAAAAATTAAAAAATCACAAAGCACCGGGTAATGACTTGATTCCGGCGGAACTGATTAAATGGGGGGGAAGTAGATTGATAGAAGAAATTCAGAAATTAATTATCTTAATATGGAATAAAGAAGCATTGCCGGAACAATGGAAAGATTCAATTATAATCCCGATTTTCAAAAAGGGGGACAAAATGAGTTGTAATAATTACCGGGGTATCTCACTTTTACCTACATGCTATAAAATTCTGTCGAATATTTTATTAATGAGGCTTGTACCATATGCAGATGAGATAATTGGAGATCATCAATGCGGCTTTAGGAGAAATAGATCGACTGCGGACCAAATCTTTACTATTCGGCAAATCTTGGAGAAAAAATGGGAATTCGACCAATCGGTACATCAACTTTACATTGATTTTAAAAAAGCGTATGATTCGATAAAACGGGAGAAAATGTATGAAATTTTAACTCGGTGGGGGATACCCAAAAAATTGGCTAACTTAGTCCAAGTTTGTTTAAAAGATACCAGAGGTAGAGTAAGAATAGGTAATCAAATGTCGGAAACTTTTAATATTCATAGCGGATTAAAGCAGGGGGATGCATTGTCACCTCTTCTGTTTAATCTAGTATTGGAATATGCTATTAAAGAAATGCAGAAGAGTAATGATGGTTTGCAGTTGAACGGTACAACACAAATATTAACATATGCGGACGATATTGCTTTGTTGGGAGATAATAAAGAAACACTAATAAATAACGCTAAAATTCTATTAGATAAAACGAAAAAAAGAACTGGGGCTGCAAACGTTGAAAAAACTAAATATATGGTCACTGATAGAATTCAGAATATTCATAATAACGGAAACCTGGTCGTCTGTGATAAAATTTTTGAACGGGTTAGCAATTTTAAGTATTTAGGATCGATTTTAAACCAAACTAATGAAATAAGAGAAGAGCTCAAGAGAAGAATTAATTTGGGGAATGCGTGCTTCTATTCGGTTAAGAAACTACTCGGTTCGCGGATATTGTCTAGGCGCTTAAAAATTAGAATTTACAGAACGATTATTTTACCGGTAGTCCTTTATGGCAGCGAAGCGTGGTCACTTACATTACAAGACGAGAAAAGATTTAGGGCTTTCGAAAATAAAGTACTTCGAAAAATCATCGGGGCAAAACGCGATGAGGAAACGGGCGAATGGAGAAAATTACACAACGCAGAATTACATCAATTATATAATAGTCCGGATATTATTAATGTCATAAAATCGCGTCGATTAAGATGGGCAAGTCTCGCGGCGCGTATGGATGAAAATCGAATTGCATATAAAGTACTAATTGGTAAACCGGATGGGAAAAGACCATTGGGTAGACCAAGACGTAGATGGGAAGAAAATATTAGAATGGACCTTAACGAAAAGGGGGTACGAGGGTCACAAATGGAGGGATCTGGCTCAGGGACGGGAACAGTGGCGGGATTTGGTATTTGCGGCAATGAGCTTTCGAGTTCCTAACGCCTAATAATAATAATAATAAATACAATTTAATTTACCCTTGTGTACATACCTAACTTTACCAACGTTGTTACGCACCCGGGTACGCCGGTGACCACCTCTCATTTTTTTTCCTCAATTTTTTAAATATTTATGTAATTAAAATGGTTTCTTTAACATTTATTTCAATAAATAAACATAAAAAATGAGTGCCTGAGGCATTTGCAAATAAATTGACTTGCTGTAGCTCGTACAAAAATAGGAGAAAGCGGGATTTTCAAGGTCGGCGCAGGTAGCGCGCGGTCATTAAGAATGCTAGCTGTTCGGAGTTTTGAAAACAAGTAATAAAGCCTCCTCCTTACATCTAAGGAAGGGAATGAGTAGATGCACGTCAGTGCCAATCGTGTTTTTCGTTCGCACGGACGTGCACAGATGTGTACAGACGTGCTACAGTTAAAGCGGGGACGCTTGCCTACGCAGAATACTTGAATACTTTGGAGTTATGGAGATGGAGGAATTATCGAGGATTGAATTTGCAAGGTAAAACAAAATGTACATCTGTAATTTTTCAGCGTTTTATTTAAAAATTCTAATTTTTTTCTGTTATTTTATTAAAAAAGAGAATAATGCATGAATTTTATCTCAGATTGAATGCCACGGAGAAAGAAACATATTTGACCGCGATATTAGGAGATGATGATGAATCAAACAAAGCGTCTGACAGCGATGATGACGACTGGCTACCAGATGAAATTTTGCCCGAAATTCTTGATAGCGATGAATCTGCTGTTGATTTAGGTAATTTTCATGCAATAAAAGTCAACTTTATCAAATAAATTTGACGATAATTTTTACTGAACTTTGCTGTATTTTGTATAAAAAATCATAACTAATATTTAGTTTGGTCTAATATGAAATTTTTTATTTTTCGATGACAAAGAAGACGAGGACGCCGAAGAAAAGGGAGAGGAAGAAGGAGAGGCTGAGGCTCAAAGCAATAAAAGTGAGAGAGAGGATCAAACGGCACCTGCAGCACTAACAGGTAGCTTATCTTTAGAGTGTACAATTATTTGAAAATTTAAGTACTGAAGTATATATAATAAATTAATGTATTAATTTTTTCAGAGAAAATACCAAGCGCTTACATAACAAAAGATAAAATTGTATGGAATAAAACGCCACTTCAACATCAAACTGCCATCTCATAATGAATTGCATCAATGAAGTAATCTTTATCGAAGTACCACAACACTTTCAATAAGCGACACTCTCAAAAAGATATTTACAGTAGATATGGCAGATATTATCATTCGACATACAAATAAAAAGGCTTTGTCAGTCTACGCAGCATTCAAGGCAGCGTATCCAGATTCGAAGCGAGAATGGAAGCTTATTACTGTACAAGCAATATACTCGTTTATGGCTATTTTGATTTGCTCTGATGTAAATAACATCGATCACACAACTGATGTGTGGCATTCAAATTCATATCCATCCTATCGAGCGACAACAGGTCTGAATAGGTATCGGAACATCATGAGTTTTATTAAATTCGATCAATACACACCAGCAACGCGCAAAAAAAGATAAAGCAGCTCCGATTCGTGATCTCTGGACAATGCTCAACGCAAATTTATTTTATATGTACAAGCCGACAGAGAATTTAACGATTGATGAAAAACTTTATCGCGGTCGCACAAAGTTTATTCCTTCGCAGTATATTCCTCCGAAGCCGGCCAAATATGGCATCAAGATTTGGTGGATTTGCGACGCTGAAAATACTTATCCTTTGCACGGCATCATTTACACAGGCAAAACAGATAACGAGAGAAAAAACCAAGGAGAAAGAATAGTAAAAGAACTTGCAGCCGCTTACCAAGGCAGTGGTAGAAATATTACCATAATTATTTTACAACGTTACCTCTTGCCAAACACTGGCTTTCAAGTTAACTTTAGTTGATTATTTTGGAGAAAAATAAATTTTATATTCCAAGTGTAATGGCTCCGAATAAATCGAGAGAAGTATATTTTACTGTGTTTGGATTCTATGAAAAAGTAACGCTGTACTCCTACGTACCAAAGAAGAATAAAGCAGTAATTGATATCAATGATGCCGACATTCCGCTGTAAACGATGATGCTAAGAAGAAGCCTCGCATTAATACGTATTATAATAAATATAAAGCTCGACACCATAAACTAAATGATTTGTAGAGACATTACACAACGTCGAACTTTGAGATGGTCGGTAGTTATGTTTTTCAATATATTAGACGTTACCTCACTCGCTTTCTATCTAATTTATTATGAAAATAATAAGATACTGCCGAGGAAAATCAACTAGCGGCGGATATTTATGCGCCAATTGAGCGAAGAATTTACAAAACCAATGATTGAGGATCGATATCAAAACTTGCAAATAATGAGAAATTATAGCACCAAGATCACTATTGAATGTGTGATCGGACGGTCAATAAATCCTGTGAAAGCTGCTCCAGCAGGTCCAGCAGTTGAATGAGATGCGTCAGGAAGGAAGAAAGTCCTGCCATATTTGTTATAAACAGACAATCAAGAAGAGAAGAAAAATACGAAAGGCCTGGTCCCAATGTGATAAGCATGTCTGCGATGAACATGTAGTGACTTTTGCTAAATGTGTAAAATGTAATAAATAAATATTTTTTTTATATTACAATAACTTTCATATATTCTATTGTATTATTGCGCAACACATTTCATGTGCATGAATCAAATAAATTAATAAAAAAACTAATAGTCCATTCAAAATTGAATTTTTCTATGGTAAGTACCCGGGTGAGTCCGCGGCGTACGTATACTTTAAATTCGATTATTTTTGCTAAGAAAAATTCTTAAAAATGTCTAAATGAACCATTTGCTTAGAATTGAGTGAAATAACGATGATCCGGAAGCTACAAGCGAAATTTTAATTTATAATCCACGTACATGCAAAAATGATATATTTAATAAACGATAAAAATAGGAAGACACTTATATGTCTTATGTGATTAAATGTAAAAATGATAATTGTTGAGTTTAGCCTTCACATCTTTGATGTTGATAAAGTTAGGCTCATTCGATGTGTTTTTGCATGAAATGAACGAATTTGGCAAATGATAATTATCCAGAAGACGTCCCTCGCCTTATTGATTTTTTAAAATAGAGCACGATACTTAAATAGAACACGGGACGGCTACGTCGCCCCGAAGAAAAAAAAGAATAACATACCCTACCCGCTTGGGACCTAACCGCCTAGAAGTTGTTGTAAATGCACATGCACATATCGGTGTAACAGATTTTACATCATGCCAATATGACAGTAACCTTAATAGTAGTGAACTTTAACGATAAATATCTCGCTTCGGGGGATTAGGCACAACATTTAATTGCCAGATTCTTTCGTTTCATGCAAAACGCGTCGAATGAGCATAATTTCATTGAAATTGAAGGTGAGGAGCGTCTTCTGGATAATTACCAAATAAAGTATTGCTCTGCCTTGTGGACTGAGATATTAATCATTAAAATGACGATTACTTAGGAAATCTGTCACATCGATGGCATAGAGATGGTAAACATAAGAGCATGTAATGAGATTATAATAAGTATTTTCTGCTTAAATTATATAAATTTTTTACTTTAAAAATAAATTCTCTACTTTAAAAACATAAATTGTTTGCTTTAAAAATACAAATTCTATGTTTTGAAAACCTTGATAGCAAAGCCTGCAGAAATAGATTTTGAACAGAGCCAGCTAGCAATTTTTGATTGCAAAAAGACAATAAATTGTAGATTGTACGGAATTTATATTATTTGACATTGTTAGCAAATTGCTATTAGAAATATGACAAAGTCTGCTAAATGTGTTGCTAGCAGATTAGTAGCGGAAAAAATTGGTAACCGAAAAAAGTACTGCATAAATTGACGGCAGATTAAGAGCAAATTGACAGTGAGAGCAGAATCTGATTTAAGCAAATTCTATTCGATTTCTGATACAAATCAAGCTGACACGGTCTGTCAGCAAGCTTTGTCGACAAATCCATATGTAGTCAAATGCGGACACAGATGATTATGGTTTTGTAGTTAAAATCTGATCAAGTTTGCTGCCAGTTTGGCCCCAAATTGCTAACATTTTGCTGTTAAGGAACATGTATAAATTATTTTCTATATAATGTTTGTATTTACAGCTTGTTTTGATTTGATATTCGTCTGCTTTAGAAACACAAATTATCTGTTTTAAAACACAAATTCGCTGCTTTAAAAACAAATTCTCTACTGTAAAAACAAAAATTATATAAAAAATAATAATTTGTGTTTTCAAAGCAAAAAATTTGTATTTTTAAAACAGAGAATTTATGTTTTTAAAATAGAGAATTTGTTTTTAAAATACAGAATTTGTGTTTATGAAATAGAAGAATTTGTGTAACTCTCAATGTTATCGATATGATAGATTTCCTGAGTATTTGAAACTTTAACAATTAATAC
>NW_017304587.1:90873-97182 GCF_001594115.1 Trachymyrmex septentrionalis
TTCTCTGTTTTAAAAATACAAATTTTTTGCTTTGAAAACACAAATTATTATTTTTTATATAATTTTTGTTTTTACAGTAGAGAATTTGTTTTTAAAGCAGCGAATTTGTGTTTTAAAACAGATAATTTGTGTTTCTAAAGCAGACGAATATCAAATCAAAACAAGCTGTAAATACAAACATTATATAGAAAATAATTTATACATGTTCCTTAACAGCAAAATGTTAGCAATTTGGGGCCAAACTGGCAGCAAACTTGATCAGATTTTAACTACAAAACCATAATCATCTGTGTCCGCATTTGACTACATATGGATTTGTCGACAAAGCTTGCTGACAGACCGTGTCAGCTTGATTTGTATCAGAAATCGAATAGAATTTGCTTAAATCAGATTCTGCTCTCACTGTCAATTTGCTCTTAATCTGCCGTCAATTTATGCAGTACTTTTTTCGGTTACCAATTTTTTCCGCTACTAATCTGCTAGCAACACATTTAGCAGACTTTGTCATATTTCTAATAGCAATTTGCTAACAATGTCAAATAATATAAATTCCGTACAATCTACAATTTATTGTCTTTTTGCAATCAAAAATTGCTAGCTGGCTCTGTTCAAAATCTATTTCTGCAGGCTTTGCTATCAAGGTTTTCAAAACATAGAATTTGTATTTTTAAAGCAAACAATTTATGTTTTTAAAGTAGAGAATTTATTTTTAAAGTAAAAAATTTATATAATTTAAGCAGAAAATACTTATTATAATCTCATTACATGCTCTTATGTTTACCATCTCTATGCCATCGATGTGACAGATTTCCTAAGTAATCGTCATTTTAATGATTAATATCTCAGTCCACAAGGCAGAGCAATACTTTATTTGGTAATTATCCAGAAGACGCTCCTCACCTTCAATTTCAATGAAATTATGCTCATTCGACGCGTTTTGCATGAAACGAAAGAATCTGGCAATTAAATGTTGTGCCTAATCCCCCGAAGCGAGATATTTATCGTTAAAGTTCACTACTATTAAGGTTACTGTCATATTGGCATGATGTAAAATCTGTTACACCGATATGTGCATGTGCATTTACAACAACTTCTAGGCGGTTAGGTCCCAAGCGGGTAGGGTATGTTATTCTTTTTTTTCTTCGGGGCGACGTAGCCGTCCCGTGTTCTATTTAAGTATCGTGCTCTATTTTAAAAAATCAATAAGGCGAGGGACGTCTTCTGGATAATTATCATTTGCCAAATTCGTTCATTTCATGCAAAAACACATCGAATGAGCCTAACTTTATCAACATCAAAGATGTGAAGGCTAAACTCAACAATTATCATTTTTACATTTAATCACATAAGACATATAAGTGTCTTCCTATTTTTATCGTTTATTAAATGTAAAACAAAAATAAAATGATATAAATAGCGCTAATAGCATCTTCCCAAACTCTAAATATTGTCTACATAAAAGTTTATTCATTTTATACTATAATATTTGGAATAAATAAATTCATTAATACTCTGTAAAAAAGATACTCTGTAAGAAATTAATTACAAATATGTGTAATTAAATTAAAATAAAAATGTTGATCTTGTCAGATACGTATTAGGTTGTTCGGAAAGTAATTTTGGAAAGTAATTTTTTCTTATGAAAATGAATGACGATTTTCAATCAGACGCGTTTCAAATGATCATGAACGGTCGAATTTGATAAATTTAATTTCTCAGCGATCTCACGAGTTGTTATTCGCCGGTTTGCATCAATTAATGCCTTTATTGTGTCTTCATCAGCTTCAATTGGCCTTCCAGAACGTGGTGCATCTTCAACATCAAAATTGCCGGATCGAAATTTTGCAAACCAGTTTTGGCACTGGCGTTCTGTCAATACATCTTCTCCATACACATCGGATAATTTTTTTCTTGCTTGAACAGCATTTTTACCTTTTCGATAGTAAAAAAGTAAAATATGCCGAAAATGCTGCTTTTCACTTTCATATTTGATAGGGCACCAACCAAAAACTACTGCGTCGAATCAATCGAACTTTTTTCACAAGCAAGTCTTGCTATATCAGCTGTCAAAATATATAATGATTATGCGGCTTAAGTGTGAAGTTGGCTGTGAAAAAATACAATAAGTCCTCTGTTGGGAAAAAAGAAATTACTTTCCAAACAACCTAATATATTCTCTTTCTCTTATCCACATTGATCCTATCTTAAAATTGTTATGTGACCTCTTTTCGTCGAGGTTGTTATAATAGAGTACTTCGTTTCCGATGAAATGTAACATTAAAGGGTTTTCGAGATCGCTGACTTCGAATCCGGATCCAAAATTTGAAAATTCAAAATGGCTGAACCAATACGGCGGACGAAAATGCTAAAAATCCTTCGATTTTAGCAAAATGTAGTGTTAAAAAGTTTTCAGGGTCACTAATTTCGAATCCGAACTTAAAATTTAAAAATTCAAAATGACTGAACCAATATGGCGGACGGAAATGATAAATTTTCTGATTTTAGCGTTAAGCCTGTTCTGGTTTTCGGCGTCATTGATTTCAAGATCATATACAAAATTTGGAAATTCAAAATGGCTGACAGAATGGCGGACAGAAATGCTAAAAACCTTTCAATTTCAGCGAAATATAGAATATTAAAGAGTTTTCGGGGTCGCTAATTTCGAATCCGGACCCAAAATTTGAAAATTTAAAATAGCTGAATCAATATGGCGGACGGAAATGCTAAAAGTCGCTCGGTTTCGGCAAAATATAGCGTTAAATTTTTAGAGTCTCTGATTCTGAATTCGAATTCAAAATTTGAAAATTTTAAATGGCTGAATCAATGTAAAACAAAAAAATTAAACCTCCAAAATTATTTATTCGGACCGAATTGGAAACTCCAGGAGGGAAGTAGCTTAAGAGATGCAGCGCAAAAATTGAAACTATATGAATATGAAAGCACATAAATCCTGTATATTCAATTTTTCAAACCAGTTGTTATTAACAATGTAGGTAAGAGAGGCGGAACCCACTCAGCCCCTTACAAAGAATTTTTTTTAGCTAAACGAAGTGAGGACAAAAACTTTTTTTACTGATATTGAAAGCGCATATAAATAGCGCAATATTGTATAATTTATTAATGAAGATTTGGGGAGAGCCGGCTAGGCAGACGTGGGAAGTCCCTTAAAGATTGCAGGTAAAAAACCAAAATTGTTTGGAAATGGTAGCGCATAAATCGAAGATATATTTTGCATAGTTAGAGAGCATAATTTCGCAATTTTAAACGAATCAGGAATGAATATTGGATTATTTGCTCCAAGAGGGAAATGACATGAGGATTGAAGCGCAAAAATCGGAATTGCTTGGAAATAGTAGCGCAAAAATCGAAGATATATTTTGCATAGTTAAATAACAGTAGTTTTGTTAAATAGCATAATTTTGCAATTTTAAATGACTTAGGGATAAATAGGTCTGTTTGTTCCAAAAGGGAAGTCCCTGCAACCCTTGGTTGCAGCACAAAAATCAAAATTGCTTGGAAATAATAACGCATAAATCGATATTTTTCTTGGTTAGGTAGCGTAATTTTCCAATTTTAAACGATTTAGGGATGAATAAGGAAAGATTCAACCAATTTCGCAACGCGAAACAGGCCGATATTTATAGTCAATTCTTGCATTTAAGACTGCATTAAATAAAGTCTTAAGATGTCATAAATCAATTCAAGGACTGTATTAGCATCTTAAGATATTATATTTAAAACAGTTTTAAAATAAAAACGGACTGTAAATACCGTCCCATGTTTTTAGCGTTTCACGGTTGAGATTCTTCCTTATGAAGTCCTAAACGAAGAGAGCAGAGATTTAAAGAGAGACACATACAAGAGAAGATTTTTTATAGACACGGATTCCAATACTGAACTTAAAATTTGAAATTAAAAAATGCCTAATCCGATATGGCATACGTAATGTGTTTTCAGTTACGTTGATTCAGATTAAAAGTTAAAATTTGAAAGAAAAAATGATAATGTTTTTTGTCGGTATTTAAAAATTGAGTAAATATGTATGTCGAATAATGTAAGTATAAAATGTCATTGATTGAAATGTTTTGAAATTCAAAGATTTTTTTTCGTCACAAAAAGATCAATCACAACAATTGAAACGTCATTTTATTAGGGATTCATATCAATTTAATATGAACTATCATATAGATAACTATCAATTTGTAAAAATTAAGATAAATTAAAATTGCTTGAAGCAAGCGCGCGCTTATAATGGGCTTGTATAAAATCCCTGATATATTACTATCATATTCAATATTTTTATAAGAGAAGCGTAACGATAACCGTATATTGCTAAAAATGTACACCACTGATGATAGATCACGCTGTGCTAACGCGCATGCGTGAGTTTGTCCAACGAATCTTACAACACTACTCGCGACTCGTATAGGAAATATGCAAAGAAATTCAAATAGTTGCAAAAAGCAAGTTTTCCGCTTATAAAGCGAAAGATGTTGTATTGAAAAAAGTTTAGTATAAAAAATGTAGGTATACCTACAAAATGAGATGTGAAATATTAAGATCAACCTATTAGTTAAGTAAAAAAAAATAAAAACCACTAAAAAAGACTTTTTTTCGCTCGCTCTCTGTTCATCGAGATTGAAACGCAAAACTTTAAAATTTTCGTAAAATGTAGCCCTCGAGATGACGAAAAGATCTAGCTCTGAACAAGCCTGAAATGTTTATTAGTTTTTGCAAAAAATCATTTGTTCAGTAAAAATTTGTCTGCGGAAAACTTAATTTCTTCATCTTTGAGCAGTCGCATAGCAATTTACAGGGATGATTTTTCTTCAAGAGTTGCACATTTAATAACAAAACGATTTTTTGCAATTAAATTTTTAAAATAATTTTAAAAAGTGAGTATCTTTTTTCCGTATAAAAAAATAAAATAATTCGGTTAATATGCATCATATCAAATAGCCGTGTGAAGAATTCGACAATTGACATTTTTCTACAAATTAAAAAAAAATTTTCCTCTCCGATTATTAGGAGCCGAGATAACAATTTTTTTCAATAAATCATTGTAACTCTAATTGTTAAGATTAAGAGTTCTGTCTGGTACCAATTTGTCAAGAAAGAATTGAATTTACTCTTAATTTTCGAATTTTTTACTGCCGAAAAAGTTTGTTTAAAATTGGAAAGTTGAGAAACGCGAGTGAGGCAGCACGCCGGGAGTGAGGGAAGCCTGCAAGGGGTAGAGTGAGGATGACCAGGCCGCTCGGCGACTCGCGTATATCTGATTTTGTGCGCTAAAATTTACTAAACTTATATTTTCTCAGCAATAAATTGACGTAAAAATATGATTTTTTTTTAGTTTGGGGTAGCTTAGGGAATGAGATCTAAACAAATAATTTAGCCAAATATTTCGGAAAGTACAATAATTATAATCATAAATTTTTAATTTCTCGTTTCGTAAATAAATTTTTATTGTTTTAGTTTATTTCTAAAAATATTTGATTATGTCTGAACATTTTTGTTATTTACGTATTTTGTTAATGTAAATTTCTTTATGTTAGATCTTTACGTTAGGATGTAATCATTCTATTGAGAAGAACCCCATTCTAGGTCAAAATCAGCAAGGTACTAACAAAAATATTTTCTCTATTTTCAATATCTAGGCACAGGTACTTTAGAAAAAAATGTACCGAGATACAGGTACAAGTACTAAAAAAATAAAATATCTAGATACAGGTACAGGTATTTTAAATGTACCTTAAAGATACCGAACAGGTACTTTTATTTTTAACATAAAATCTCAGGATAAATTGCATTTTGACGACAAAATGACTATCTCGGCTGCGTATTATTTGTACCAACTCTGTAGGCCCCGCTTCATAGTGGATCAATCATAATGGTTGCGTTCAGATAAGTTTTCAGTTTAGTAGTTGTGGCAACTCTCAAAGTTAATTGGCCGATTCAGTAATCGGCGTTGATGAAATTGGTCTTTAGTGTAGGAAAGAAATACAGATGTATGTAATAGTACACAAGAAATGGTACCTAGGAACCAGAAAAAAAAGTACCAAGTACAGTTTCTAGGTATGCAAATTTGTATCTAATTATAGTACCTACGTACTGTACAACACTGGTCGAAACGTACAATAGAGAGTTAATAAATTAGATGAGAAGTGATATTCAATTACATTGCACAAAAATATCTTGTTGCGTAGCTCTAAAAGCTTATTTTGATTTATAATTGATATCATGAGAGCTTATATACATATATGTATATATTGTATATATATATATATATATATATATATATTGGGTGGT
>NW_017304587.1:102589-104343 GCF_001594115.1 Trachymyrmex septentrionalis
ATATATATATATATATATATATATATATATATATATATATATATACAGTGCCCGCCAAAAGTTCCGGGCCGGTTGAACATTTAGAAGAGTATGCTTTTTTGAGAAAAATGTTTTAGGATTTAAAAAGATCTATTTAATGATCTTATTAATTTGATCTTGGGTCGCTAATGTCAGATCAAGGTTAAATCAATTTTTTAAAACGGAAATCTTCATTTTTTATTGCATATTCTTGTAGCTAATCTCGAGAGCTTTTCAAAACACTATAAAGTTAATTTTTATTAATTATTTTTCAAATTATAAGGCTGAAAGTTACAATATCGCCATTTATTATCCAACATATCCGACCGACTACTAAAATCTCTTGAATGTTATTTAGGATCATGCCTTGAATAACATTTGTTAAAATCAGGATCATCAGAGATTGTGTCTCTTATTTTCATTTTTGTAATAAAAATTTATTTTTACGTAAAATTGAAAATAAAAGATACAACCTCCAATGGCCTTACTCTTGACAAATGTTATCTATAGCATGATCCTGAACAACGTAAGGTTTCAGCCGTCGATCAGACTTTTTGTGCAATGTCAATGCCGGCGGTACTGTAACTTTTGAACTTTGTAAAGTATTTAATAAAAAATAATTTTATTATAGCGCGTTATAGAAAGCTCTCGAGATAAGCTACAAGAATACGCAATAAAAAAATTTTTATTTTTAAAAATCGATATGACCTTGACCTGCATTAGCGTCGCTACCCAAGGTCAAACTAATAATATCATTAAATGAATATATTTGAAGCTTACAATTTTTGTCTAAAACATTTTTTTCAAAAATATATATTTTTCGCGATATTCAGTCGGCTTTGAACTTTTGGCGAGCACTATATATATATATATATGTATACAGAGTGTGTCAAAAGTTTGGAAACGGACAAATATTTCGAAAGTAAAGAAGTTTTTGAGAAAAATGTTTCAGATAAAAGTTGTAGAGTTTAAAAAAGTCTATTCACTGATCACATCCTCTTAACCTTGAGTGGTATTGCTAAGGCCAGATTAAGGTTACGTCGATTTTTTTTAATGGAATACCCTATTTTTCATTACACATTCTTGTAGCTTACCTCGAGAGCTTTTCGAAACAATATAATAAAATATTTGTTCATTAAGCATTTTTCGAATTATGAGGTTCGAAAGTTATAGTATATCAAGGCATTAGTGTTACTAAAGATGCTAAAACGATGGCTATAATTTCTTAAATGTTGTTTAGCGTCATGATTTTAATAACATTTGTTAAGATCAAGATTATTGGAGGTAGTGCCTGTTATTTTCATTAATGAGAAAAGATCAATTTGATGTACTATTCGTTCCCTAACATCCGCTAAGTCGGCAGACTTAGCCATTTTTTCCGTATGCTTCAAAAACAGCCGGACTTTTTATAAGAATAAAAACAGTGTACACGCGACAAAGTTATCATTTAAAATTAATCTTCCTATGTAATCGTTATTTTCTTAACTAAATCAAACTTTTTATTAAAAAAATATATATATACGATATACATATATAAAGGGGTGTTTTTTTAAGCCCGATAGAACTTGAAATTGTAAAAAATAAAACAAAAAATTAAATTTTAATAAAAAAATTTTTTTTATTTCTGTCAGTATACACTGGCAAATCATTATGAATAGACTCACGCTTGAATCGGCTTTCGCCGATTGGGCTCTAGAGCAGTTGGCAACTGACCCGTTGTTTTATCGACAAATTGT
>NW_017304587.1:104900-110165 GCF_001594115.1 Trachymyrmex septentrionalis
TATATATATATATATATATATATATATATTGCAATATATAATTGATAATAATTATAATATAATTTAATAAGTATATTATAAACAATAATTTTTGATATTATCTTTGAAGTTCTATTATTGATGTTTTTTAAGTGCATTCAGGTTTATTCCACTTAAAAATAATACAAGAAAATGATCAAATATATAACGCGGTAAAATAAAATTTTATATTACAGAATATTATATTTTGTACAAAAGAGTGGTCAGCAATTCTTTGAAAAGAAACCGAATGTATTATAAAAATATTTTAAAAGTACATTACATTTACTAAAATGCATTTACTTATTATATGGTGTTCAATTATCATTATTAAAGAAATAACAATTATGTAAGAAGGAAAATATTTTAATGATAATTTGCTGTATGATCATAGTATATTTCTTATACTATGACGCTCCTGAGATACATGTCCGTGCATGATCTGATGGCTCGAGCGTTAAGCGGTAATGGGGAAAAAGTAGGCAGTGCGCGTTTCAGGAATCGGCCTGAAATGTGCAACTAATTCCAAGTATTTAGACCATGAGTAAAGACATAAAATAAACTCAGGGATAATATTAGCCTTAACTCACACAGGGCACTATACAGCATGTCCCACATAACTGTAATCACGATTTTTTTCTGCACTTCCGATATGATCTAACAAAAATTATTTTAAATAAAAATTAGTCAGTCCTCAATCGGCTACAAATTGCAATATTAAAAATTTACAAAATATTCTTTTTTATAAAAAAAAGTCAAAGTCACCCTAATTTTTTTTTAATGGCACTATATTCTGTTCAACGAGAAAATGACCTCGATTTGCACGTAGCAGGCAATACAACGCAATGAAGACCTGCGCAAAACGAACGAGTTTTTGTCCCATCCGAGATCATTCTCTCGTTGTATGGAGTATACGTATTTTTTACTTCATAATATGTAACTAATATAATTGTACCTAATATCAAGACGAGATCAGTGAGCTGCTATACTATGACCTTGAGATGACCTTATAGTCAGACGCATAGGATGAATAAACGGATTTTTCCCGAAAAATTATTTTATTTGTACTAAATTTTATATAAATATATTCTACAGTAGAAAAAGATTTTTATACTAACAGCATATCAACTTTCTCATTATAAGAATACATTTTCGATAAACTGAGACTGAACTATGATTTGCTCTAATGACAAACTAAGAAAAAACACAAATATAAATAAAGTTGTGACAGCGTTCGAGCTACGCTACAAGTACTACAGTTTCGACATTTTTTCTACGTACATACACGTTCGTAATAAATTGTGAACTACATTCGGGAATACCACATTCAGAAATGGCTACGTCGGTTCCTCAATTTGTCTACAGATATATTTTTTCTACTGAACAATTTAATGAAAAACATGTAAAGTTTAATACAAAATAATTTTTCACGAAAACGTGTGTGTCCGTTTATTGATCCCACACATGTAACTTTAGATCATCTCAAGGTCTTTGTATAGCAGATCATTAAACTCGTCTTGACATCAATTACAATATTATGAAGTAAAAAATACGTAATTTTAAAAAAATTAAGGTAACCTTTTTTTTTAAAAAAATATTTTGCAAATTTTTAATATTACAATTTGTAAGTCGATTGAAAACTGACTAACTTTTATTCAAAATAATTTTTATTAGATCATTGGAAGTGTCGGAAAAATCGTGGAGTAACATAATATTATTGTAATATATTATTTCATTGTTACACATATAGTAAGAGTATTATTATATGCATACTCAAAGAGCATAGTTGTGTTCGCTATTGTAAATAGCTGAGCTAATGAAGATATATTCTCTCTCTCTCTCTCTCTCTCTCTCTCTCTCTCTCTCTCTCTCTCTCTCTCTCTCTTTCATAGCAGTTTGACATGTCAAATTTAGCTGCATGATAGATTGTAAATTTGAGTGTGTTATGTGTTCAACAAATTTAACTATAAATGTAATATACGATGGAAATATACGAGTACAATGAATGATATCTATTGCAAGCATGCAGTATAACGAGTGAAAACTGAATGTAAAGTTTGAAAAAATTGGTCGGAAAAGGTAAACCATTACGGTGAATCAGCGTAATTTATCAGTGGGCATCGCCGTTCAGGTGACGGGACTAAGTATATCGAGTCAGTAATTAAGTGCTCGGTATTACCGATTATTATATGATGTAAAGATAAAAATCAACCTGAAATTTTGAAGGAAAAAGTAACAAATGATCTGGATAAAAATACATATACGTTGTATAAGTTCTAAAGAAGAAAAAATTGAAGATAAAGATTTTTGATATTGAAAAGGAAGATTGCGAGAAGGAACAAGAATTCTAGGAAAAAATTGAAGAACAGAATAGACTTATGAAAAATAGTATACAAGGAAAGATTATGCATAAATCGGTGTATGGAAAATCTCAACGAACAACGATCATAGCAGAGATGGATGCCAAGACACATGAAATGATGTTGAAAGAAGGAAAAGTAAAAATTGTTTGGAATATATATAAAGTTCAGGATTATATAGGAATTTTAAGATGTTTCAAATATTGCGGCTATTATCACTTTGCGAAAGATTGTGAAACAAATATAACTTGTGCGGGAAAACATGTGAGAAAAAAAGAATGTATTTAAAAGTGAAACAAAAAAATGTGTGAAAAAATGCAAAGAAAGAATTAAAAGTTTTAAAATTGAAAATATAAATTCAAATCATTCAAATCATTTGATGTGAATTGTCCATGTTATAAAAAAGAATTTTAGAAACAGAGAAATAGAATTTATAGTATTTATAGTAGCAAATAGTGCAATCAAGGAAGAAAAATGCTAGAATGATTGGTTTAAACATACAAGAGTTTATAAAACATAAAGATGAAATAGAAAATGTAACTTTTAGAAAAATTCAGACCGAGTATAATGGGAGTTACAGAAATACATGTAACAAATATGATCAAAAGATCATGAACTAGAGATTAAGGGATATATATGTGTGAGAGAAGATTCAGAACCTAATAGAACAGGAGGTGTTTTATTGTATGTAGAGAATACAATCAAGTTTGAAATAATAGCGATAAATATATGTGATAATAATTGGTAATCAATAACAATAAAAATTAGTAATAAGAATTATAAAAGAACATTAATGTTAATTTATCATTCGCCTAGTGGTAGTGATGCGAATTTTATAAAATTTCTGGTAAAAATAAATAATGATGATTTGCTAAATGGTAGAGTTATATTAATGATTTTTAATATATACATGAAAGTTAAAAATTACTGTCAGAATAAGTTGGTAAATGAACCAAGAGAATAGTAAATCAGAGACAATAATTGATTTAGTTTTTACTAACGAGGAAATAGAGATAGTTGAGCATGAGCCAAAAATAACGGATTCAGTGATTGCCTTATATTGGGGTGTAAGTGCGAAAAAGAGTGAGAACGATCGTATGGAATTATAAGAAGATGGAAAAATTTATGAGAATAATTGATTGTAATGTAAATATTGTCAAAGATAATAATGTTAATGATCTGGCAAATTTAACTATAAATGCGACTGTAAAGTTAATAGATTAGGAAACAAAAATAATACAGAGGAAGAGATAACTGTTGAGATAATGAAAAGGGTGTAAACGCGCGATAGCAGGTATAAAATTATGAAGTACTGAATAGATCCTTAGAGGAAGGAATATTCCGAAATGAGTGGAAAGAAGTTATTATAATTCCTATACCAAAAAATTCCTATACAAAGAACAAAAAAAATAGAAGAATTTCGACCTATAAATGAGTTACCGATTTATGAGAAGGTACTAGAAATAACAGTTCACAGTCAATTAATTAACTATTTGGAGGATAATAAATTATTAGAAAAGTGCTAATCAGGGTTTAAAGACACTCATGTGAAACTATTCTTCAATGGGTTATATCGAGTTGGAAAAGAAGTATAGATGAAAAAAAGATGATAGGAGTTGTATTTTTAGTTTTAAAAAGGGCGTTTTTTTAAATTAGTAGACAGAGATATTTTGTTAAAGAAAAGTTATGGGATAATAGGGGTAGTACTTAGATGGTTTAAAAGTTATTTAGAAAACAGAACTCAGAGAGTTAAATTTAATGGAAATTTGTCAGGATCTATTACTGTGAAGCTGGGAGTTCCACAGGGATCAATATTAGGATTCTAATAAATGACTTGACAAGCTGTTTGTAGCAATTGTGAAATTAGATTATTCGCAGATGATGCACTAATATATACAATAGGCCATACAAGCCAAGAAATAAATGATAATCTTAATACACAAATGCAAAAAAATTGAGAAATGATTAAAAAATAATAAACTAAAATTAAATGTAAATAAAACCAAAGTTATGCTAGTTAGAAATATTAGGGAAAAAGTATCGGAAAATAACGTAAAAGTAAAATTAGAAAATGTAGCATTAGAAGTGGTTAGTGAAATTAAACACTTAGGTGTTATTATAGATAGAAATTTAAATTTTGTAGCACATGTTAACTATCTGCAAAAAAGATAGGATCGAGATTGAAGCATTTCACCGAATTAATATGAATTTGACACCATACATGAGGTGTGTTGTATACAAAGTAATAACTGCTCCGTTGTTGGAATATTATTCGTCTATATCACTGATAAGGGAAGTTTTACAACTGTTCGGAATCGATTTGATTCTCCATGAAATATGTTGTAAAACACGAAAATCTAAGACACGTATTTTTATACGTGCGCTAACTCATGTTTAAAGGATGAATCCCCCCCTTTGAAAAAAAATGGTATTTTTCTTTCAAGCCGAATATTGTCGGAAGTATAAAAGAAAAAAAAATTTTCTAAACAAAAGTTGTATGGTTTCAAGAGTACTTTAAAATTACAAAGAAAAAAAATTTTTCTTTTGTTTAACAAAATACATCCACCATCCGTAATTTTCCTAAATTTTCAATTTTTTTTTTACCAAAAGAGATTATTTCTTTAAGATTATTTTTTTTATTTCTTAAAGATTATTTTTTTACAAATTCAGCCATGTATAATAAAGTTACATTACGACATATCATTCGAGAATTAATTGTTAACATTTCCATATATACGCTATCCATGCTCATATACATAAGTAATTGTCGTTGGAACAAAAAGATATATGAAAAAATGTGTTAAGTAAAATTTGTATAGTTTCTACAAGTTTTTTTTGTATGTATTTAGATTTTGTAAATATATATTTTTAAGATATATATATATAT
>NW_017304587.1:110265-119783 GCF_001594115.1 Trachymyrmex septentrionalis
GTTGCATTTAAAATTACATTGAATTGTTAGAAAATCTCACGTCTGAAGAATTCGTCACGTGTAAAAAACTATACAAATTTTTAATATAAACAATAGAGAGCATACAGCCACAACGATAGATGTTTAAACGCAAGTTATAATTATTTATAATTCTCGCATAAAAATGTAAACGTTTCGGTCAAGATTTGACCATCACTAGTACAACAAGATAACAAAAAAAATAAAAATTACAAAAAATTAATTAATTAAGCAATAATCGATAGTCCGAAAAGTGGTGAAAGCAATCATTGCAAGTCAAATAGATGGTGAAATAATTTTCCAATCGCGTATGGTACGAGTTTACAGAGTAAGTTGACGTCCAGAAAATCTGTGGCTCGGGAAGCAGTTGAAAAAAGATATTATATTGCAAATAATTTGTAAATTAAGTATATAAAATAATAAAAATAGGACTAAAGTATAAACAAAGTAAATAGTGTACAAAGTAAACAAACATACGAGGTCTGTTCAAAAAGTATCGCGAATTTTGAATTTCCGCGGGTTACGTATATTCGATTTTCAATTTTTTGTGGCGTTATGTTGGTACTCATGTCTCTCACTTATGCCGACAAGTTCGGCCATTTTGAATGTTCAGTTAATTTTTGACAGCTGCTTTGCTTGCACGTGTTTTGGCTCGTCTTCGATTTTTGCCTATTCTAAAAAATGGATCAAAGAATCTGTATCAAATTTTGTGTGAAAAACAAAATTAAGTGCGCGGACGCATTCCGAATGTTGACTGTGGCATATGGTGAAGCTACCTTGGACCGAAGCAACGTTTATCGGTGGTACAAAATGTTCTCAGAGGGCCGAGAAGATGTGAACGACGAAGAGCGTGCCGGACGCCCGAGCACGTCAACAACAGACGAAAACATTGATGAAGTGAAGAAAATAGTATTGGCCAATCGTCGAATCACCGTTAGAGAGGTTGCTGAGGACCTAAACATATCGATTGGCTCGTGCCATTCGATTTTTACCAATGATTTGGGCATGAGACGGGTCGCCGCGAAATTCGTACCAAAATTGCTCAATTTCGACCAAAAACAGCATCGCATTAACATTGCTAAGGAGCTGTTGGACTCTGTCCGCGACGACCCAAATTTGCTCCAGAGGGTCATAACTGGTGACGAATCATGGGTTTATGGTTATGACGTGGAAACCAAAGCTCAATCATCCCAATGGAAGCTGCCGCACGAGCCAAGACCGAAAAAAGCGCGCCAAGGTCGGTCGAATGTGAAGGTTTTGCTTACAGTTTTCTTCGATTGCAGGGGCGTGGTGCATCATGAGTTCTTGCCACAGGGTAGAACGGTCAATAAGGAATATTACCTGCAAGTTATGCGCAATTTGCGCGAAGCAATCCGCCAGAAACGCCCGGATTTGTGGAAGAACAAAAATTGGCTTTTGCACCATGATAACGCCCCTGCTCACACATCGTTGCTTGTGCGCGAATTTTTGACCAAAAACAACACACTAATGATGCCGCAGATGCCGTATTCCCCAGATCTGGCTCCCTGTGACTTTTTCTTGTTCCCGAAACTGAAGAGGCCCATGAAAGGACGACGCTACGCTACGATTGAGGAGATAAAGACGGCATCGAAGGAGGAGCTGAACAAGATCACAAAAAATAATTTTTTGAAGTGCTTCGAGGATTGGAAAAAACGTTGGCACAAGTGTATAATATCTGATGGGGATTACTTTGAAGGGGACAAAATAGATATTCATGAATAAATAAATAATTTTTGAAAAAACACAAAATTCGCGATACTTTTTGAACAGACCTCGTATGTATGTAAAAATGAAAATTTATTATTAATAACATTATTACATTTTCGTAAGAAATTGTTTTAAAAGTTCGTTTCTTTGAATTGTTTTCTTTTTGTTAACTGTTCCATCGCTTTTATTTGTTCCTTCTCAACTGCAATCAATTTTTTTCTCACATTGTAAACCTCCTTTGAATCTCGCCTTTTTTAGCCACTTTTTAATGGAGTACAACGTCCGGAAACTGACATTTCTGCTGAATGAACTCAGCCTATCGTTTAAATATTCATTTTCTAACGTGCAATTAGAATTACTATTATTGACATCGATATTTAATTCTATAAATGAACCAGCAGCAATCAGATTAGACAATGGCGAAGATCTTGCATTCGAATGTGGACACGAAATAGAAGGAATGCAGTTCATTAAGAGGCTATTTGGAGAAGGCGTGGATCGGCTGAAATTTGTTGAAATGCTGCTTGGTCTTGACACAGTTGTAAATACCTGGTCTATGATTTGACTGAACGAGGATATTGTCGAACCAAAATTTATGAAAAAAAATTTCGGTTCAGTAGGATGACGTCCGCTCGTGCAACATGTTGAGGAAGCGATGCGGAAAGTAGCATCATTCAGCGGATATTTCCGTAGTGCTCTTTACTGCTGAACGCGCTCATTGATAATAAGTGATAAGATAATAACTGGGCGGTAATTTATGATAAGTTTATGTATATACATTCAAGATAAGTATAACAAATGGACAGTATAAGAATATTCTCGTAGCAGTTTTAAGTTCAGTCAGTGCAGTAGTTTTATCATAATCATATCTGTGCAATTTGTTAAATTGTTTTTATATTACAAAGCCAAGTTTAATCTTTGGAAATGATTATCAATCCACTTAATGTTGTTAGACTTTTATTAGCATCTATACGTTCAATATATATCTAACAGAAACACCAGTAATTGAAGCAAAAATAGAATTTAAAAAAATATACAAAAATTATCACTGGATAGTATTTTTCACTATATGGGTTGAAAGTAATAGAAGAAACTTATCTCGATTATTAAGAACCTTATAACTACATAATTCTAAAATATCAAATAATTGAAGAAGTATAGAGTGAAGATAATTTAAATTCTTATCTTCAATGTTCAAACGATGACGCAGATTTTGACAGTTCTTAAAAGACGAGCTGTTGAGTACTGGCAGAATTGGGATATTAATAAAAAAAATAACAACAAAAGAAATCGTCCGTTAAAATCAGTGAAAATAAATTTAGAAGTTTCATCTGAATGTCAATTAAGATGATGAAAAGAATAATTATATTCAGGTGGACGATGGGAAAAACAATTACATTCAGGTTTTCGTATAGAAAAATTATCTTACATCTCCAAATTTATATATGATAAATTTACTGCAATTGTTGAATCAGGATTCATAGTTCATGAACTCGATCTACAAAGGTGGGCTTTACAAGCTCAAGAAATAGAAAATTTAAGTCCTATATTTAAAGCATCTCATAGTTGGATATCAACATTCAAAAAGTCCCACCAAATTGTTTCGAGAAAAATTACGAAATTTTCTGAAAACATTGAAACCACTTATCGAAAAGTTCAAATCTGAAAATGGTTTTAATTCTGGTCAAAGTGGTTTCCAATTGAAAATTCATTCTGGAGGGTCATTGTCTAATGAAGGAGTAAAATAGAGTATGTTGTGCAATCTATATCATCAACAACACACTCATACATTATACAACCAATAATATCGTGTAATGGAAATTTGCTGTCACCTTTATTTATTGTATTAAAAAAAAACTAATGGTATATTTGGACCAAGAGTACAAGAAATCTTATTTTCAACACCAACAAATGTTATTGTAAAAGCATCGAAATCTAAAATGACTTTAGGTAATTAAATAAATTTTCTTTTAAAATACATTTTCAGATACTGTTTTACTAAAAGTAAATATAAATTTGTATAAACGGATTAATATAATGAAATTATAAGTCTTATTTCTGTGATATAAAGGGTGTCCCAAAATTAATGCAAGATTTGAATTTGCCACCATTTGTGCAGTAAAGTGTTGGCAACCAAAAAAAAAATAATTTAACAGCTGACAGTTTAGGGTTAATGAAAATGAGTTCGTTGAATGGATTATTGAATCATCAACAAATGGATGCTGATTTTTCGAGCAAAATCATCCTAAGCGATGAAGCACATTTTCACCTTGATGGCTTTGTTAATCGCCAAAATTGCCCCCTAGATCGTGTGATTTAACATCATTAGATTTCTTTTTATGGAGTTATTTGAAATCACAGGTCTATGTCAACAAGCCCACAACCACCCGTGCATTAAAGGAGGAGATTCAACGCTGCATCAACGAAATTCAGCCACATTTATGCAAAATGGTCATGGAAAATTTCGACAAACGAGTGCATATGTGCATGCAAAGCCGTGGAGGCCATTTGCCCGATGTGTTATTCCACAAATAACCCTATCCTATGTACTTTATGATTCAGTAAAAAAATAACAATCAAAAGACTAAAAACTGTGTTTTCTATTTAATTCAAATCTTGCGTTAATTTTGGGACACCCTTTATTTTATATTTTATTTAAAAATCTCATAATAGTTATAAAATAGTTATTAATTTAACATTTATATTTCTTACAGACCATTTTAAAATGTAATTAGAACAAGCTTATTTTCCAAATATTGGTTCTAATAGCGTTCTTCTTATCGATTCATGGATTGGACATTGTCCCAATATTATTTCAGCTTTAACCTGCAAAAAATTTTTACTACTATGATTATACCGAAAGGCATTATCGAAAGGAAAAATACAACCATTAGATGTTTACAGATTTAGAATTTGGAAAAATTTGTCTAAAAGATTTTTAGATATTGTTTTATTATTAGAAAGTAATATAAATTTACATATTTGGACGAAATAATAAAATTACAATCTCTGATACATAATCAATTGTCATCCCCGCGATATCACAACTTATTTAAATATTCGTGGTTTAAAAGTGATTATACATGAAAGACCAGAAGAATTTAAAAATCCAATAGACTTTAGTTTTGACAAAAGTTTAACAACATGTGATATCGAAGGTTACAGTAATATAGCTGAAAATGTTCATGATGCAAAAAGTCATTATGTTTAAAATATTTTTTCATCGAGTATCATTATTATAATGAGTATAATGAGTAAAGGATACAAAATATAAATTTATTGTGTATAAACATTTAGAAATTATTTCATTATTAAGTATAATATATACGTTTTCAAATTATTACGTGAACGACAAGTAAATAAGATATTAAAGCGTAAAACTGAAAATAACTTTAAGAAAAAAATCTTAAGATATTACAATATAAGAAAATAAATGTACAGAGATGAATAAAAAAGTTTTACTCACTTCACAAGGAGAAATAATAAAAATTATTACAACTCTTAACATTATTTGTAATTTGTAATGTTACAAATATCAATCATGTAAATTTCCTTAATTGTTGATGTATGTATTTTATCGTTCCGATGACAATTACTTACGCATATGAGCATGGATAGCGTATATATGGAAGGGTTAATAATTAATTTTCGATATGTCGTAACGTAACTTTATTACACATGGTTGAATTTGTAAAAAAATATCTTTAATTTGGTAAAACAAAATTTAAAGAAAATTACAAGTGATGGGAGTATTTTGTTAAACAAAAAAATAAATAAATATTCTTTTCTTTATAACTTTAAAGTACTCTTGAAACCGTACAACTTTTGTTTAAAAAATGTTTTTCTATCATTTATACTTTCGATGATACTCGGCTTGAAAGAAAAATACCAACCCTTTTTTTCCAAAAAGCTGTTTCACCCCTTAAACATAAATTAGCGCACGTATAAAAAATTATCTCTTAGATTTTCGTGTTTTACAACATATTTTATGGAGAATCAAATCAATTCTGGACAGTTGTAAAACTTCCCTTATGAGTTTAAACGATTATAATGTGTAGTATTTACAAAAATTACAAATAAGGGAATGAGAATTATATTACGCAATTACAGAACAAGAATTAGAGACATGCTTGAGGCATTGCAATTTAAGGAAAGAATTAAATACAATATTTATATTTTGATACATAAAATGATAAATGGAGATTTTTGTCGGGGTTATTAAAAAATAAGATAGAGTAAGTAAGAAAGAAGGAAGAAGTACAAACAAGATCAGAAGGAAAAATACATATTAAAAGATGTAAAACTAGAGAGGAACAGAGAATGTTGTTATATGATGGGTTTAAAATATACAACCTAATGAAATAAGTAAGGAAAAAAGATTTAAAAACTTTAAGAGAGCACTAGTGTTATGTATGAGAAGTGGAGAGGGATAGTGTAATGTAGATATATGGGATATTTAAGTCTGATGGTTTGGATAATTAATAAATAGGCATTATATTATATTGTATCACACATTGTAGCTATTGAAGATAATAAAGATATCTATCTCTCTCTCTCTCTCTCTCTCTCTCTCTCTCTCTCTCTCTCTGTCTCTTTCACGAGGCGTTAGGACCGCCTTTGACGCCCTAGCTGGAATTTGCTTTTGCAAAGATTACAAGAATTGCTAAGTCTCTGAAGCATCAATCCCTCGCCAATGGCAACAAACCAACAACTAAAAAAAAGGAATTTCCACCAATTTGTATAACACAGGTGTACGAATATAATAAATTTTATGTTTTCTTTTGTAATAATATATTTGACGCTTAATACAACATTCTACTATATCAAATAAAAATTGAATAAGGCTTCAATGATTAAATCAATAAAGGTTTATAATGCCAATGAGAGCCAATACTGTTGTGTAAGTGTGTAATCAAATATTATATATATATATATATCAACCACCAATTACAGACGTTTTGACTATAAAATTTAGTCCTTTTCAGTGTGTCGATAACATTTTCAGAGTCAAATTAATTCATTATAATGATGTAGGCGCATACAGTTTTCAAAAATTAGCCTTAAAGGACAATCGTTACTAAGTAAGACAATAAATAAATAAAATAAAATAAATTTTTTTAATAAGTTGGTAATTAATTCGGTTCATTGCTGTTACTAGTTGTAATTTTGTATCGAATTTTATGTTGGTATGCTATTTAATATTAAAACTTATAAACAATGAGAATACGAAACGTCCTCTCACACACAAAACATAGTTATAATCACATCGCGGATCATTGTTATAACGGATCATCATTTGCTGAATATAAAGTAAGGTTGTCGAACTGATATAATTAATTTTAATACTCTGATTATGAATAATTTTTTAAAAATTTCACTTATAAAATTAATTTTAGCTTAAATGACTGAATTAATGTTTGGGTATCCATTTAAGCACAACAGATTATGAAGTTCTTAAATTTGAATAATAACCTAACGATGTTTCACTAACTGTATGCGCCTACATTGTTGTAACGAATTAATTTGACTCTGCAAATGTTATCGACACATTGAAGAAGACCGTATCTTATGGCCGAAACGTCTGTAATCAGTGATTGACATATATATAATATTTAATTACATACATACAACAGTGTTGTAATGCCAACTCTCATTGGCATTATAAACCTTTATTGATACTATTATATTTTCTAGCTTTAGTTTTCGAGAACATTCTGATTATGTCTTCAATTGTTACGTAATCAAGACTGATTACGTAATCAAAACTGTTCGCCAATTCTTTTTCAATTGATATCATAGCTAAATCGCATGACCGCGTCTGCTTTATTATATTTCTCAGATAATTCTTTATTATTTTTAATTTTAAAAAAGATGCTTCTGCAGTTGCCACGGACATTGACACAGTTAATAAGATCTGTAACGCTATTGCTAAATTTAAAAAGATTTCCAAAAAACTACTTTTAGCTAATTTATTTAAAATATCAAGTAAAGTATAGCTTTATATTTACGAAAATAGCGTTGCCTATTAAAATTTTGCGCACCTCCAAATTTTGCCCTACGCTAGCACATACCTCAGTGCCTCGTAATGTCTCCGAGAACAAGGGATCTGAAAGAAGAGGTTCTTCAGCAGAAAAGGGCTCGTGCGTTTGGCATGTACGTGTGTATGACTAGGGTAACAACGGCGAATAGTCATGCGCAGACGTGAATCCTCGCGTAGCCTCGATCCATAATTTTGTTGGTGGACCCTCCCACGCATTTCCAAAGGACTCCCATTCCTTGTGCAGGAATGGGCCAAACGCACCCATTTGCCCCTATCTTTTCTCATTGTGGGCAATGCAACCAGAAGTTCGCGAATGCGTGAAATCAGCGTGACTTAGGTGAAAAATCTAATTGTAAGCTTAGAAACGTTCAATGGTGACTAAGAAAATTAAGAACAATTGATATTTTGGATGATTCAATACCTAAACTTAAATCTTAAGCCATAATTAGTAATTGATAAATCACAAAAAAAACAATGCTCAATTTCTTACGACTTAAAGCTTGGGTAATGGCTTATTGTTGCCTGTAAAAAAAATTCTAATAACAAAACATAAGAAAATTACGTGTAGATAAAATACAGAGGTCATAATAATATTATCGTGATCTTATTTGTCTCACTTATAAATTCACAAATAAAGTTACAATGACATTCTGTAATATCCATGACTCTGTATTCTACCTGGATGTATATAAGTTCTGCTAATTAATCGTGTGGCGATTCTCGCAGCAAATTCGTGTCAAAAAACATCGCTCTGCTTCGACGACGACAATGTCATGAAGAGGCCTTGAACGTTATGAATTGTTCTATTAAGCTCATATATTGATGTAACGCGCAGTAACGGTAGCCAATCTGGTAATGATTAAGAGGACTGTTGTGACAAATGAATTAGCGAAAACTACGAGAGAAATGCATTGGGCTCTCATACGTATGACTACAAAGCACGCTGGTAGCGTCACTCACGTGCGACTTACGTATACGCACAGATCCTAAGGAGGAGAAGGATGAGGAGGCGAACAACTGCGAAAAAAGCGTTGACGAGGCTTGCACGTGATCGCCATACCCCAAGAATGCGCGAGTCTCGCGCGTCCAAGCGCAAAATCATCAAACGGCGCGAAAGACGTTGGAATCACATTCGCCGCGCCACACCACGCCGCGCCGATATCTTCTCTCTCCGAACTCTATTAATATCTGCGCCTCGACGTCGACGTCGCGCCTCCGGAACGCGCTCCAGCGACAAAGACGGGAGAAGGAAATAGGCGAAGAGCTTACCACTTTCCTCACTCGTAGCGATTTCCTCTTGATCGTGCGAGAAACGTTGTATGACAGCCACCCCGGGTATCTGTGATCTCCAATGTAAAGTCTCCGATTTTGCTTAGAGCAAATGACTGCGGGAACTTCCCTCTTTTTTCGGATATAGGCCTCGTGTATTAGACTTGCGGTGGTGTTACAAATTTTCGGGCGGCGACGAGTACAACGAATGTACACTTGCTGAAAGGGCAATATTCAGAATATATCACGGGAGAATGAGACTTATGAGGCTATACTCTGCGAGGGGCACGGCGCGACTGACGGTGTAACACGATGTGCTAGGGCTCCCTCGACCGAGTCGCGACTGATATCATTTCCAACGGGGGACTGTAGGGTCGGCGGCCAGAACCCCACCAGGGGGTCTTCGTGCAACCCCCACGCGGCGTCATAGTAGTAGTGTATGTTGTCATCGTCGTCGCCGTCG
>NW_017304587.1:119903-129993 GCF_001594115.1 Trachymyrmex septentrionalis
CGTCGTCGTCGTCGTCGTCGTCGTCGTCGTCGTCGTCGTCGTCGTCGTCGTCGTGCGCTCTCAAAACCCCCCGCGCACGCATACGCATATATACGTATAGCGTTTCATGGGGAGAGCATCGTTCTCTCTCTCTCTCTCTCTCTCTCTCTCTCTCTCTCTCTCTCTTCCCCCCTCTCTCTCTCTCGCGCGCGCACGCTTTCCCTCTCCTTCTTTCCCTCTGTCTTTTCCTCCTTCCTTTCACTTTTATTTTCTCTCTCTTCCCCTTAAATTTTCTCTCTTTTTCTCCCTTTCGACCGAGCCCCGATACGTTTCACTCGCACACGCTACGACGCTCTTTCCCCCTTGTACAGCCCCCTTTGCTTCACTACGCGTCGCGGGTGCCTTACCAACGCTCGACGCGTCGTGGCACGGCGTACCCAGCGATTCTAACCCTGCATCTTCGCCTCAAAAGAGGTTGCTTCTCATCAACAAAACAATGCTCATTTCTTTTCAGAATGAATTTTTCTGTTTATAATTTTTTTTCACTCTGTGTGCGATAGAGATGGCATTTTAGAGATAATTGTAATCTACATCCTAATATCAACAATTATCAATATTTTAACGCAGTACTATTAAACATAGAGGTGATATAAATCGAAGGACACAAGACACGTGGGCCTTGGAACGCGTATAAATACTTCCGCATTTATAATATTCTAATTAAAAAAATATACTTGTTAATCAATGAATAAAAATAAAAAAATAAGAATTTAAATAAAATAAAAATTTGTTAAAATATTATCTACTTTTAAATTCTGTAAAAACCAAGCAACAACATCATCTCAATAAAACACTCACCAACATGATCGTCATTTCTTAAGAAAAAATACTTCATCAAATTCATCATAAAATCGTGTAAAATATAAAAAGTAATATACCACAAAAGTAATAATACATAATACACAGTCACTATATTAAAACTTGATAATTTGTACAGATCGAATCTTCCAGAAAGAATTTTTTGAAAGATACGTTAATGGTAAAGCTGACTGGTAAGTTTGCACTATTTGAGAGGCACTTATATATAATAGATTGATAAAACGAACAAAATTATTATTGTTCGTGCAATAGCGTAAAATACTACTGCTCCTTCACGCTGAATATTTCTAACATTGAAGGTTAAATGTTTTTCTCTGACCTTGATCATAACATCAAGGAAATTTAGTGAGTCAGAGCCTACTTCTAACGTGAATTGTAGACGTCAGTGAAACGAATTAAAACTTTCGAAAAAAACGAATTGATTTCAGAGGAAGGAACAGCAGCAATTAGATTGACAACATAACGATAATAAAAAAGAAACTAATTATTGTAAAATAATAAAGACATTCTCTCTAATTATTAAGTCTGCAATGATGGGTGACAACGGAGAACCCTAGGCGTGCCGAAATTCTGTTTATAGATGGTATTATTAAATGTAAAATATGTTGAATCTAGAATAAACCTATACTGCAGTCTATGTTCTGTAATCACTGAACATCGACTGCAGATGACACATGATTTTGATTGGAATAACATCCAGATACTTGATGAAGAGCCATGTTATAATAAACGCTTAATTTCTGAAATGTTAAATATTAAAAAGCAAAAAAAAACAGTCTTAATTTCCAAACAGCACGGGAGGGCCTACACAAAACATATACATCGATTATAAATAAAATTTAACATTGTTCTTATCTAGTTTTGTCAATCTATTAATTGCCTCTCAGATAGTGATAGCCTTACCGTTAACATATCTTTCAAAACATTCTTTCTAACAGATTCGATCTGTACAAATTATCAAGTTTTAATATAGTGACTGTGTATTACGTATTATTATTATCTGATTGGTATACTCTTATATTTTACACGATTTTATGATGAATTTGACGAAGTATTTCTTTTTAAGAAATGATAATTACGATCATGTTGATGAGTGTTTTATTGAGATGATGTTGTTGCTTGATTTTAACAGAATTTAAAAGTAGATAATATTTTAACAAATTTTTATTTTGTTTAGATTCTTATTTCTTTATTTTTATTTATTAATTAACAAATATAGTTTTTTAATTTGAATATTAAGAAATTCCGAACAATCGGTCAGTAAATCGCTTACAAGTAATTCATGGTCTCTGTGAGGCATTCATCAATATCGCTATGTAAATCGGAAAACTTTCGTCACAATTTCTCTATGACAATGGAAATGATTTTTAAGGTTGTGAATTTTGTATTATATTGTATGTGAGGATGACTCAATCCAAGAACCGAAACATACATAATGTAATGTAATGTGTTTTACAATGTATTATTTATAGAATTTTCTTATACATTTAATATATCATATTATAGTTCTTACATTTATACTTAATTACGTTGACTCTTATGTACCATATATCTTTGTCTTTTAAGAAACTAAGAATCCTGTACTATTTCTTATTTGATTCCTCTTAAAAAATACGACATGAGCAATTACTATCTACTGTTACGACTTTTATATCCTTGGCATTGTACATGTACCTTTGTAACTACTCAGGCTCAAAATTTTATCGAAATAAAGTTTAAAATAAATTTGATTTTAAGTTAAAGCTTTTGTTTTGTTATACTTTGTCTTTTCCGTAATTTTCGAAAAGTTCTTATTATTTGATTTGCAATCGAAAAGCTATGAGTTCTTCAACTATCGACTTTTTTGTGCAAAAAAAAATTGATTTGATATCACCGAGAGAGCTGCATTTCTCAAAAAAAATCATCCAAAAAGAAACTAGCGTAGAGAATCATTCTACACATTCTGTAGGAATCTTCTCATGCTAATGCTTGACGCTTATTTTTAGCGTTTTGTTATCAAAATTGACATTCGATTTTCGTTAATTTTCACGTAGCCTAAGTATATGTTGAAGCTAAAAATAAATGTCAGCATGAAATGATTCGAATCTTTTAAACACATGTTATTTCAATCTCATTACATAAAACAGATTCTCTCTCTCTCTCTCTCTCTCTCTCTCTCTCTCTCTCTCTCTCTCTCTCTCTCACGTGACGTAAACTATACATTTCCAATACTGGCAGTAAATTTTAGAACTCAGCCATACGTTTAAACACTTTACAACTAGAATACAGAATTCATTAATTCAGAAAGAATACAATTAAAATTTTAATATAAAGTAGTGCAAATATATTTACATGCTTTGTTCGTCATTTCGTGAAATGAGTTTGAGCATGTTGGAGCATGTTGGAGCATGCGAACAAACCTGAAGGTTCGAACTTTTCGAGTTTTCTAATTATATTATATTACTTGTGCTATGTTGTGCTACGTTTGAT
This sequence comes from Trachymyrmex septentrionalis, assembly GCF_001594115.1. Taxonomy (NCBI): domain Eukaryota; kingdom Metazoa; phylum Arthropoda; class Insecta; order Hymenoptera; family Formicidae; genus Trachymyrmex; species Trachymyrmex septentrionalis. The sequence continues at coordinate 123,231 of NW_017304587.1, forward strand.
TTGTGCAGCTCAATAACATGAAGTGTTTCCCAGAAATAAAAAAAATATATTTTTTGCTGATTCCGCACTTTTCGAATTTTGTAATTTTCTTGATTGTATTGTTTTGCTACATTTGTGTCAAATTGTGCCGCAAACCATAGCTCAATAACATGAATTTTATTGACCTTCAACAATACCGCGAAATCTGTTAATCTGAGGAAACTTTTCCATAAGAAAAAGTTGTTGTACTGTCGCACAATCCGGCATAACTAAAAAAAAAATCCAAAAATATTAATTTTTTTTATTTGCCCTCACCCTTTTTCTAAAATCTTCTATCAATTCTTAAGCTAATCTCTATTTTTTATGCATGTGCCTCATAGATTTCAAGTAGCACAATTCAGTACAACTCGCAGAATTCAATTATCTGACACCATTCGCAAATTATATGGGTTTGGAGTGATTCATTCCCAAATATTACTAAGGCTAGCAAAAATATTTTTAACTCTTTATGTTATTGAGTTGCGGTTTGCGGCAAAATTTGGCATAAACGTATCACAACACAGTTTACAATCAAGAAAATTACAAAAATCCAAAAGTGCGAGGCCAAATTTATAAATGTCCTGAAGACATACTCGTATGTGCCCCTATGTGTATACATAAAATATCAAATATGTCCCGAATAACTTTCTATTGTCAATTCCATATAAATAAGAAATATATATATTAATTACTCATTGGAACTGATACAATTTCTATCATCTATTTTACATTGTATCTGATAGAAGATCTTCATGTAAAATATCAAGTTTCGAATGAGTCTTTATTGTCAATTCTGCACAGAATATGAACATAAAATGCGATATATACCTAAATAATTCCTATTAATTATTATTATTATTATTATTATTAGGCGTTAAGAACTCGAAAGCTCATTGCCGCAAATACCAAATCCCGCCACTGTACCCGTCCCTGAGTAAGATCACTCCAATAATTCCTATTTTACTTTTGATTCCTAAAATAATTCCTATTAATTGAATAATTAAAATCAGATATTACAATTCCGATTTGAAACGATAGCAATTGCATCTAACTTAAAATATACCTGCGATAGGTTTTATAAATAGAGATTAATTTTATAAATATTTAATTCTTTCTTATATTTCTATCGAATTTTCTTATTGAAAATAGCAAATTTTATCCTAATAGATAAAACTGGTTATTTCATGAACAATATTTATTTTATGAACAATTTTTAGGAACAATATACATAATAATGCCTGTAAGCTATAACAATTAAACTAATATTAAGCGTTTATAAAATTACAGGTAACATGTTTATAAAATTACAGGTAAAATTAAAGAAGCGATAATGTTATTCATTCAACTATGTAAATTTCTTATTGCTTACAAACTGAAAAATCTCTTCAATAGATGCCTATTAAGCAAAATTTAATAGTGATATTATTATAGTAGTTTTTAGGTTGTGTTCCAAAATTTACTGCTAGTACTGAAAATCTTTAGTACACGTGACGTAAACTATAGACTTTCAGGCAATCAATTTTGAAACACAGTTTAAGTCTACAAAAATGAATTTGGCGCGCAGTTCAAATGACTATAAATATAATATACATATAAGATAAAATCTCCTATTATGGAATATCTTTCTTTGAAGGCTTGTAATTTATTTAATTTGTAAACTCAATTTCTATCTTCATATCAAATTTATGGGAAATGTGTTTAAGTTTCACCAAAAGTTAGCAGTCGGTAATGTACTTTGTTGTATGTGAAATTTTTCATCAAAAGTGCCGATTTTGATCATTCAAAAAAAGAGTTCCTAATATACAAGAGTTTCTCTAAAGTGATATTTCATAACAGAAAGGAAACTAAGGAAAAGATAATCTTTATATACACGCTTTTATGATATTACATAAAAATAGGAACAACAAATTTAAATGTTGTACGTAATAATTATATAATTTTCGATGTGTTTGTATGTATATAAAAAATCAACAAAATAGAATCATCCAGTATTTTTTACAATACTTACAATAAAATAAGATTCCATATATTAAAACAATTTACAAATTACAAATAAGCTTTTTGAATTTAGCGCTAATAATTGTGCTTTTATTTTTCGATTGATATAAATAATCCTCTATAAATTATATTCATCGAGACGTTTCAGCTAACTTGTAGCCTTCATCAGCGAATGTATTACATAAAATCCATAAAAATCTTCATCCTATGATTACACTCCGATATTAAATTTCCCATAACCAGTTAATAAGCTGAATGATCAACAATATTTACCTTAAATATAATAAATGAATATTAGAGTCGAGAAATATTTAAAGACTTATAGGAATTGCTGTGGAGATTCACCTCAGAAGTACGTTAAATACAAATTAGTCCTAACACCATAGTCGTTGTAACGCAAATTCTTTTTCTCGTGAATTAAAATTTAAGACAATAATTAAATAAATATAATATATATTGTATAAGTCGATGATGTTCATGCTGCAGTGTCAATCGTCACAATGTATTATTTTTAGTTATCGGTTTTTAGTGGTCAGTCAAATAACAAAAATATGAAGAATTAAGTAACTTAGTGTCTTTGTTTAAATTAATACCGTTCTTTTGTCGCTTGATGTTTATAATTTCTGATATTAGTCTTTTATTGTAATTATGTTCTGTGTCTAATATTTGAACGTTATTCCAATCAAAATCATAATTGTGACGTGTTCTATGATTCGTGACAACCAAAGGATTGGTTTGATTTCTATTGATGTCATTTTTGTAGTCATTTTGTCGGAAATCCTTATTTTTAATTGTCTACATGTTTGTCCAACATAAAACGCATCACAATTATTACAAGAAATTTTATATACATTGTTTATTATATTGTTAAGGTTAAAAAACGAAAGTTTAGTGTCGGTATCTTTGATCATATTTTTAAATTTTTCGGAAATAGATTGTACATACATATAAAATTATGAACTAGCTTATTTTTTCTTTAATGTCCTTATTTGAGGAATTATTATTCTTATTAGTGGTTTAATTGAAAGTTTTTTTATTTATTAAACTTTAATTCTTTCTCGTATTATATCAACAATAAAATTTAGTAGATAATCGTTGTCTAATAAAATTTTTATCACCAATTAAAAATAAGGATTTTCGACAAAATGACTACAAAAATGACATCAATAGAAATAAAACCAATTCTTCGATTGTCACGAATCATAGGACACGTCATAATCATGATTTTTATTGGAACAACGTTCAAATATTAGACACAGAACGTAACTACAATAAAAGACTAATATCAGAAATTATAAACATCAAGCGACAAAAGAACAGTATTAATTTAAACAAAGACACTGAGTTACTTAGTAATAATGACTTCTTCATATTTTTGTTACTTGATCGACCACTAAAAGCCTAAAAAAAAATTAAAAATAATATATTTTTATTGCGACGATTGACACCACAGCATGAACATCATCGACTTATACAATATATATTATATTTATTTAATTATCGTCGTTTCGTCTTAAATTTTAATTCACGAGAAAAAGAATTTATGTTACAACAATTATGGTGTTAGGACTAATTTGTATTTAACGTACTCCTGAGGTTATCCCCACAGAAATTCCTGTAAATCTTTTAATATTTCTCGACTCTAATATTCATTTATTATATTTAAGTCAAATATCGTTGACCATCCAGTTTATAAACTGGTTATGGGACATTTAATGCGGAAGTGTAATCACAGGAAAATTTTTATGAATTTTATGTCATACATTTGCTGATGAAGGCTAGAAGTTAGCCGAAAGGTTCGACAAATATTTATAGAGGATTGTTTTATATCAATCGAAAAATAATCGCGCAATTATTACAGCGCTGATTTTTAAAAGCTAATTTTATTTATAATTTGTTAATAGAATCATTTTTAACATATTGTTCGATAATATTCTTTAGGATATTAAATTGTTTAGGTGCTCTTATGTTAACTAGGAATATCTTGAATATCTAATATATTATGACTTCCACGCCTTGCGGCTTTGTTTTATGATGGAAAGTCCTTACAAAAAAAAGCCCTCAATTTATTGTGTTAACATTCAAATTTAGGTGTTTACCATTAAAGTTGAGTTACCGTCAACATTGGGTGTCACTTAAGCGTTTGAGCATTAATGTTGTGTGTCAATTGAGAGTGACCATAAATATTCGATATTGCCTTGGTATAGACATTCAATATTGAGTGTCAGTTAAGCGTTGAGTATCAATGTTGAGTGTCAGTTGGGTGTCAGAAAGAAACCTGAGAGAAAACATGCCAACTCAAAATCTGTAATCGCAAAATGTTGCCACGCACTATTGCCCCCTGACAAAGTGGATGTAAATTACATAGCTCTGGCGGTAATACATCCACTTTTCTGAGGGTAATACGTCCACTTTTCAATTCCAGATGGATAAAAATCGATATTAGTTTCATGTAATCGTGCTCCATTCATAAATTGTGCATCATAAATATTTATCTCTGCAATCTTACATGCGCGTAATGTTTATTTCGCTTAAAAGTATTAACATTAAAGTTATATTATATTTTTACAAATGTGTTAATATTTATATTTTAAATAAGTTATATACATATAAATTAAGTTGTATTTCAAGCATTTTATTTTTGTTAAACAGATTTTTATAGTTTATTTACTTTATTTGTTATTATTTTCTTATTACAGTACTAAAACTTGAAAAGCATATAATGATAAAATTAATCTAAACTTTTTTTGTATAAGTACTTTAAATATTTAAAATGCAAATATAAGTTTCATTGCGACGCAAAAATTAAATGTTTAATAAAATAAGGAAACAATATATTTTGTTAACAATAACATAAATTAAGAGAAGAACTGATAAGCTAATGTGATTAATTATATGTATCCTTATAATTATAAATTTGTATACACAAAAATTTAAACAATGTCAAGAGTTTCAATCCGAAATATTTTATTTATTTGCAGAACAATATAACCATGCAATTTCTGCATCTAAAGCTGAAACGTTAATATATTAAGTGATATAAATGTCAATTTAAAAAAAAATAGAATACATATGCATTTCAGCTAAAAATATAATATTATTTTCCTTCTATAACTATTGCATCAATAAAACTTTACATAATACAGTTTGAATATTTAAAAAACTTATACAAAAAAGTTAAGATTTTTGCAATTATCTTATAATATATATATATTTCCATACACCTCCATTAGAGGTCAGATGAAAGAATACTGTTTCTTAATAAAATTATTTTTTATATACGTTCTAAACCATCGATATATTTTTTAATTTTTGTATTTTATATATATATATATATATATATATGTATTTTATACATATATGAGCTAAATATAGTTATATATATTATATGTATATTTACGTTTACGCAATTTTTCTTTTGCTGTAAAGCTAGTTGCTAAAGTCTAGATAGAATATTAACATTTGATATTGATGTGTGTGCGTGCGTGTACATATACAAGGTGTCTTAGTATATATTAAGTTGTTCGGAAAGTTCGTTTCAAATTTTGTTAACCAAAAATTGTATGTACATCTTCGTTAAAAATAAACAAAATTTAAATTTAGAAAAAGGGTTTTAAAGCATGAAATTTCAAAGTTTACTATATTTTATGAATTTATGTGAGTTTTGTAATTTTGACAAATACAAAACTACGAGTGAAAGAAAATTAAAAAATTTTTTCTCACTTTGTAGGTCTGTTACTTGCTCAAAATAAATTTGCGAAAATTTCCCACTATCTATCGTGAAAATTTGAAGTTTTCGCTACAAAACTGTTTTTTTTTAATGTTCCTACAATTTTTTTATTTTGAATTAAATAAAAAGAAGCAATCTGTGTGACTTTGATTGCTCATTATTCTGACAAAATCATCGTATCACAATTAAAACCAGATCAAAAAGCTGAAACATTGCTCTATCGAATGATATAAATGCCAATTTTTAAAAAAATAAAATATATATGCATTTGAGCTAAAAATATAATATTACTTCCCTTCTATAACTATCGCGCAATGATTACAATGAAAATGTAGTCATATTTTTAACTCAAATTTATATATATTCTATTTTTTTGATAAAATTGGAAATTATACCATTCAATAAAGGAAAGTTTTAGCATTAGAAATCTGTATTTTTAATTGCGGTGATTTGTAACGCAGTTATGAGTCGGAATGTTCCTTTTTACTTAACCCGCGAGTAATTCAGAATAAAAAATCGTAAAGACACTTTTTAAAAACAAATTTTTAAGGGAAACTTTGAGCTTTTACGACAGATAGTCAAAAATTTCGCAATAAATATATTCTATATATAACTTTGAGTTAACAAAATTTGAAATAAATTTTCTGAACAACTTAATACAATATTATTTAACAGACAATTAATTGCGAAAGCATATCATATAAGTGCAATGAAAAAAAAAATGTTATGAGGTTTCGTTAGAAATGCTTTAAAAGCGGGATTCGGTAAAATAACTGATAGAATTTATTTAAAATAAAAAATATAAAAGATATAAAAAATATAAGTTCCAGAAACTTATTTAAAATATACAATCGTAGGAGTCGGTAAAATCAGTAAAATCACAGATATAACTTATTTGAAACAAAAAATATAAAATAGGTTCCGAAAACTTATTTAGAATATTAAATAAGGAATAAGATCCGAAAGTATTTATTTATTTAAAATATAAAATAACTTTTATTTAAAATATAAAAATAA
>NW_017304587.1:130093-172261 GCF_001594115.1 Trachymyrmex septentrionalis
AAAATATTCTAATGATTTTGTTTATTTGAATATACACACACAAATATACATTTCTAAATATAACGTTTCAGTTCTTTTTTTTTTATAGCTATAACTGATACTTAATAGTATTAACCTTTCGCGAATCAGGTGGAAAATCAACATGGACTTATTTGAAATAATAAATATTAAATAACTGTTTAATATTTTTTTTATTTAAAATGTATATTTTATATAAATTTATTTGAAATAAGACCGAGCCCTGTTTAAAAGTTATAAACAATTGTAATGTAAATAAATGAACATGAAATAGAAAACAATAGATTTTTCATTGCGCAAAATATGGAAACATACATTTCATATATGGAAAGATCGAATGTGTTTATCTCGTGTAAATATTAATATCTTATTTACTGTCTTTAAATGATTCAGTATCATTTCGATTTGTACTCAAATATACAATATTTGTTCAGCTCTAAGACAACAACTGCACTCAAAAAGATTATATTATAGCTGTTTTTATTGTCGTAAAATAGTAACTGCCGTCAAAATATCAATGTTTTCACTCACATGCAAAAAAAACCTGGCCACTAAGTTTTTTTTCACAAATTTTTAATATATTTAAATAGCAATAATTAATTGCAAAATCATCGTAGCGAGATGTTTAAAAAGAACTTTTTAAAATGTGGAATCTCTCCTTTCGAAATCGGTAATTGATATTTCAATCATTTATGAAGCTATATGGACACAAATGAATATTCGTCAAATGTGAAAATTATGTACAAATTTTACAAAGGTCTATGGCATGAAGTGAAATTCATACAAAAATGTGATTTACAGCAATCGAAAGAGTGAATCTTTACCTTCAATTTGCTTTTTTATTGAGTGTTATACAATTTTTTTCACTAAGTTATTGAACGTTGAAGCAAAATGATCACTTTTGTTTCAATGTTGAATAAAAAAAGCAAATTAAAGATAAAGACTTATAATAAAATTTTTGCATACAAAAATGATTTAAAGCATTCGAAAGTTAGCTCTAAGTTTTAAAACGCTTATTTCAAACATTGCTTCGTAATCATTTTTCGAAGAGATATAATACATAAACCTTAATTTTGATCTTTGAAAGGTAATTCTAAATGATTCCTAAAATTCAAGATAGAATAACTTCGTCAAAAATAATCGTAACAAATTAAAAAAAAAAAACATTTTAAAGGTTGAAATCTTTACTTTTGAAATCGGTAATTGGTATTTCAATCCTTTATGGAGCTATACGTTACAAATGAATATCCGTTAAATGTGAAAATTTTGTACAAATTTTACAAATATCTATGGCGTGAAGTAAAGATCGCATAAAAATGCGGTTTATAGCAATCAAAAATGTGAATCTTTACCTTGAATTTGCTTGTTTATAGCCCTTTGTACGATTTTTTCTCATGAGTTATTAAACATTGAACAAAAAGAGTCGTTTTTGCTTGAACGTTGAATAACTCGGTAAAAAAAAATCGTACAGATTTATAAAAAAAGCAATTAAAGGTAAAGATTGACTCTTTTAAAAGCTGTAAACCCTATTTGTGCAATTTTTAATTGGTGCCGTGGAACTTCGCAAATTTTATAAAAAAACTTTGAAAATTTATGCATCTTCATTTATGTGTAACTTTACATGATATCAATACCGTTTTTTAAAATACCGATCTGGAAAGTAGAAATTTCAATTTTTAAAAGACTTTTTTAAACATTTCGCTACGGTGATTTTTCACCGAGTTATTGCTATTTAAAGACATTAAAAATTCGTGAAAAATTTAGTGGTCAAGTTTTGATGGGTGTGAGGAGTGCGCGCGTGCGTGCGTGCGGGCGTGCGGGCATGCGTGCGTGTATTTACATTAGACGTGATCGATCAAGAAAAATCGTAAGGAAATTAGAAAGAAACATTTTGTATAGATAAAACTTTATACTTTTATATAAAAGTATCAAATTTTTTTAAAACGTATTTTTTATCAAACTGCAAACTACAAGTGTCTAGAAGATTCTTTTCAAATATGGATACACAAGTTTGTTTTAGTTTTCCAAATGCTTTTGAATGCTTTTTCGTGCAATTTGATCAAATTTGAGTAAAAGATTGTAATTTTGACAATTAATTTTATATATTACATTGTTACGTAAGAAATTTTTTTTATTAAGATTTGAAAAGACAAACTACCAAATTTTTCACATAACAATGTGGTATATAAAGTTAATTGTCAAAATTGCGATGCATCCTATGTGGACAGACTAAAAGAATTTTAAAAACAAGTATTGGTGAGTACCGAAACCATATTAATAGGAATACTGCTTTGCAGTTCGTCATTACAGAACACAGAATTGAATACAACCATAAATTCGGTTGGAACAATATTAGGGTCTTGGACGAAGAAAGAAATTATAATAAGAGATTAATCTCTGAGACAATATTTATTAAAAAGCAAAAAAAAACGGATTAAATTTACAAAATGATACATAATTATTAAGCTATTGTATTACGATTTTGTCACGGAAAATTGGAATTTCCTGTTTTAAATAGGTCATAGTTATGTTTATATATTTATTTCCAATAATTATGTTTAGTTTTAATTTAATTACCGAACGTTTTCTTTATTCCCTTGTATTACTTACCGCAATTAAACTTTCTTATTGCAACGATATCTCTCTCCACATCGTATTATAACAAATCATTGTTAAACATATTGATATGTAAGTTTTTAATAATTATGACTAAAATAATTTATTTCAATTTATTATCTCTTTTATGAGTCTTTTATTTTATTTTATAATTTTTTGAACATGTTCGGTTTGTATATTTTGAAATATAACAGACGACATTTGAAGATTTCAATTAGTAATAATAGATTCAACGATATCTGATGAATCAGGGTTTTATTTATATGTTCGATTGATATCATGGATTGACTCTAAAATTTATATTATACACTGAAGATGACCTAATATAAAGGTTGTGTGAAACGTCTGTTACACATCTTTAATATTGTATGTACATTAGATTACACACGAAGAACTGCTGTCGCCTCACGATGGCATTTCTTCCTATATCTACGTATTTATTCTTTAATTTATACATTTGGAGAGCATTATTTATATTTTAATTTATTGTTAATTTATTATTCAATTATTGTATTATATTTATATATTTTTTTACGAGTTATTTAAGAGCTACATGGTACTGCAACGCTACTCCATTATACTTGTGACATGAAGCAATAGGAGTGTTGTTATTTACATAAAAAAGTCGTTAAACGTTTACTATTTTTCGTATTTTATACCAGAATTACTCTAAATCTCGTGGAGTGGAATCTCACTCGAAGAAATAAGAAAAAAGAGTAAAAGATTATTCCTCTTATTTTCATTTTTGCACTAAAAATTCATTTTTACGTAAAAATGAAAATAAGAAGTACAACATCCATTGGCTTTGCCTTGACAAATGTTATCCAGGACATGATCTCGAACAACGTTCAGAAGGTTTTAGCTGTTCGTCGGATACCTTGCTTAATGCTAATGCCGGCGGTATTGTAACTTTCAAGCCTTGAAACTCGAAAAGGACGTGAAGAGAAATAACTTTATTACAGTTTTGAAAAACTTTTAACACCAACTATTAGATTTTGTCATAAAAAATAGAGTGTTCCATTAAAAAAAAAACATTTGTGACCTTGACCTGAACTTGGCGACGTCACTCAAGGTCAAATCAATGATATCCTGCTTCGAACCATACAACTTTTGTTTAGAACATTTTTCCGTATCTTCCATACTCGTATTTGTCGAGATATTTGCCTGGTTCGATTAAAATGACTCACACTGTATATATAAACCCAAATAATGCAAATAATATCAAAATAACGTTTTATTAATCGGAAAAAAGCATAACAGCCAAATTGACGCATTTAGCAGTTCTAGGAAGGTATCAAATTCCGGCGGTTTCTAGTATTAAACGCCATAATAGCGAAAAAAAATTACGAAAAAATTACATATGAAAAGGAAAAGAGAGAGAGAGAGTGCAGTTTATTGTGTTGCAAAAACCTTAAGAATATTCTTTGTAATTTCTGAGTTATGAACCTTTAAGCGAAAAGTGGTACGATTTCGGCACTTTTATCCAATTTTTAGGTATTTGCTTTAAAAACACTAATTCTCTGCTTTAAAAAACAGAAATGCTCTACTTTAAAAATAAATTCTTTCTATAAAAATAAAAATTACATAAAAAATAATTTATATATTTAAAACAAAAAATTTGTATTTTTAAAGAAGAAAATTTGTGTTTTTAAAACAGAGAATTTGTCTTTAAAATAGAAAATTTATGTTTATAAAACAGAGAATTTGTGTAACCATTTATGTCATCGATGTAACAGATTTCCTAACCTGAATATCTATCATCTTTAACAATTAATGTCTCGATCGGAACATAGCCTTGAATGTGCTGTCTAAGCCTCCGAATATTTTTTTATCATAACTTTATCGTTAGCAGTCTGTTTTGATCCGCACTACTGAACGTACATGGTGGCCGGCGCGTGATGTCTGTCTTACACATCTGCGTTCTTTCTTTCTATATATATTCCAAACGTTCTTTATTCCTTTTTGGACACACTCGTTTATTTTTTTACACATAATTTCTGATGAGTTTTGATTATTTTTTATTATTATTTTTATTAGATTTCCGGTATGTTAATTCATTTACGCGTAGATCTTTTTAGGTACAGTTTTTAAGTTTTTCTTTTTATCAACTAGAGCTTTGCCAAGATTTTTTAATACATTTGACGGTTCAATCGTACGGAAATAATGTCGAACTCTACATCAAGACTCACCCGAACTGTGAATGTTATAAATATGTGATCATTTGCGATAATTGATGTTGTTCTGCGATTTTTTCGTTATGTTAATGTCTGAAGAGGGCTCAATCCGGTAGCCGAAACTTGTAACGTTATATAATTTTACCTTTGTTAATTAAAATATATTCTTTTGTTAATTTCAAAGAAACGTGTTGACTCTTACTTTGCCCGTTACTTATTATCATTTGGTTTGTATAGAAAGAGTCCTTTGATTTATTACTTACTTTTATCGTTTGTATTTTGGAATATGATGCTAAATAATAATATGTTGGCAATTAATAAAACTAGAATAATTATTGAAATATTGTTATAGCAATATTTTATTTTTGTAAACATAGGGATATTGCTACAATATTACAGCAATGTTTTATGAAATATTACAATTCTCACAATAATATTACTGTAATATTTTGTGCTGTAGGGGTAGCCTTGGATATGCTTTCTAAACACCCGAATATTTTTTGATCATAACTTTATCGTATGTATTGTATTATGGAATATGATGCTAAACAATAATGTATTAATAATTAATAGAACTAGAATAATTATTGAAATATTGCATAATGTTATAGCAATATATATGCAACATTTCTCTAATATTGCGGCAATATTTTATTTTAACGGACATAGAAATATTGCTACAATATTACAGCAGTGTTTTATGAAAGATTGCAATCTTCCAAAATAATATTGCTGCAATATTTCATGCAATATTTATCCACAGATATCATAAAGATCAAAATTTCAAGACATCTCTGAAATGAGATATCTTTAGAGTTCTCCTAGTAAATACCTCTGATAAATGATTATTATGAGATGAATTATTATCATTTTCAAGATAACTGTTCTCTTGAAAAAATTTTCTTAATGTTTTCATCCTGACAAGTACGCTATCTAAAATATTATATTTATTACACACACTGAAAAAAATATCTTAATTTTTAAAAAATTTGAAATAATTAAAAAAAATTTTTTTTAATACGAGCAATGCAATATTTAATTGAATCTTGCAGTGAATATTACTTAAATTAAAAGATGATAATGTAAAAATAAAGTAAATATTTTTTGTAACAAAAATTTTTAATTTAATTTAAAAAATATCAATGTTTATTTAAAAAATTGTAGATTTATAATAATAAAAGAAAATGTTATTTAATTAAATAAATAAATTTTTAATAAATAATGTTCTTTTTTAATAAAAAAAAGTTTATTAAACTTCTAAGAAACAAAAATTTTTTTATTTTGTGATTTCAGTTTCTGTTTTCAATGATGAGGAAAAAGATTATGAATGGGCAGAATAATAAATATAAACAATATATATAATAAAACGCTAAAAGAAACAAGTAGAGGCCTATTATATGAATATACTCGTAATAATAACGAAGCAGATACATCGATTTCAATTTCTGTTTGTAATAACGAGGAAAAAAATAAGAATGAGCAAAATAATATAAATGATACGTATGAGACACCCAAAAGAACAACAAGTAGAGGGCTATTATCTGTCATTATGTGATTATAATAAAGCAGATACATCATGAATGTTTAGAAATTCTATAATAGATCATGAAAATAACGAAGCAGGTTTAATTCTGATTCTTTACCACCTTCACAAGATCACAATTCCTAAAATAAAAGTATTGTATCATGGCGAAGTTCAGCTAAATACATACTCTTTAAAAAATGGAGATAATAGCATTAATAAAGAAAATATACGTACCGAAATATCTAAATTTATGTTATATACGCTTAAATTTTCATGTCCGTTACAATTTTTTGGAGGAAATAAAAATCTGGATTTATATGTTACTTATGCGCGATGCAGATGTCATTGCAAATCTTTTAGATTTATTTTCATTAAGCTGGATAAAGAAGTATGTACATTTTCTATCTCTGGTACACAATGTGAGGAGATTAAGCACGGATTAACTAATATTTTTTGTTCTCTTAGAAGAAACAAACATAAAATTGTAAACTAAAAAGTTGAGTATATTTGTCTAAGAACATTACAACACGAGATTACAAAACGGACTGACCTAGAACTTGTTCAAAACAGACATATGCAAGAGCTAAGATTGCTTATGATATTTTAGAAAGAAAAATCAGAACACAATTGTAGAAATAATCGAACACTTAGCTCAAACGATTTATCAGATTTGTTTTAGCAGTATGTGGAAGATGCATGAAATAAAAATTCTTATATTCAATATGTTGTTATCTTTACATGCCATCATATATTCACAAGAACAATTATATATTATTGATACAATTGATCAAATAGCTCATTTTGATGCAACAGGATCAGTAGTATGCAAGCCAAAAGATAATGATTTATTGTAAAAGGATACTGTACTACGCCATGGTTATCAAGAAAAATGAGTCAATAATACTTATTGAAATGGTATCATCTAAGCATGATATTTCATCAATTAGTATATTATTAAAAAGATATCGACATTTTGTAGAAACAAATCAAAGAAAATGGCCACTTTTCAAAGTTGTAATAATAGATTAGAGTTGGGCCTTAATAAATTCCCTCATAAACGAATGGAACAAATGTGATATTATAGATACTTAAAACGTGTATATTTAGATAAAGAGCTGCCAATTGATAGTACACTATTAATTGTGCATACATGTTGCGCACATTTTATGAAACGCGTGTCATCATATATGCATAAAAGATGTCCAAAATGTATTAGAGTAAAGACATTTTTACTCGAACGTGTAGCAGCAATGTTGATGAGTACAAAAATATTACAATTAGATAAAATATTCAAAGAATTTATAACTATTCTTTTAACTCTTTAATGCAAAAGAAGCCCAAGTAAAGCAAACAAGGCTATATAAATTTCAAAAAGAAATTTATATACTTAATGAGATGGAGGATAATGAAGAAGATAGGATTTGAAATATGAAACTATAAATGGAAGACCAATTTTTACTGCTTCTCCCTTTTTTGTAAGATATAATATTATAATAAATATGTAAAATTAAAAGAAAACTAATCCAGACTCCTTATAAATCAAAGAGAGGAAAGAATACGGGCAGTAGGAATCAAGCGCAGAAGACGTCGCGCAAATAATATATCTATGAAGTGTGAAACTTTTTTATTAACTAAAACACGCTTACATGTTTGGCTCACTTTTAAGCCCTCCTCAGAGACTACACAAACTAACATACATAAACTGTGAATAAAAATTATCTTATCATGATGAGCTCCCCTATCTCGAAAATTTAAATGCCAGAATTAAACCCAAAAAGAGTAAAAGAAAAAGAAACAAGAAAAAAGAACGAAAAAAAGGAAATAATGGAAATATTGAAATAGAAAATATGAAAAACTAATTTATCAAAAATCTTAAGATTATAATTAAATATCCCGAAAATAAGAACGCTCACCCTGATCACAAATCACAAACTATATCGCAAACATTACTATAAATTATTTAAAAACCGGCAGTTCTCGACATTTTTTGGCCAGTCAGTGTCAGACACAGTGAGTCACTTTTAGTTTTTAGCTAGTATTATTGAAGCTGACAAATGAAAAATTTTACATTGGAACATTAATCAATTCCATGAAAATAATATTCCATGATAAATAAATAAAAGTTGGAAAGTAATCAAAAATCACGCCAGAAAGACTCATTACTGCGCACGAATGACACTGACTGACTAGACGTGACAACAACACATTTTATAGCTTGTCTATAATCGGGAGGTAAGCCTTGGGAAGCCCCTCCATATCCGTCTGTAAGTTGAGTCCGTGCGTCTGTCTCCCGATGAATATCATCTCCGAAATTAATCTCTTTCTGCAGTGAGACTCCTCGTTCCAATATTGTAACGTTCTTCCAATCGAAATCATGGCCTTCTTGTAACTTGATGCTCCGTTATAACATTACGAGTACAGGTGTTCCATCTGATATGGTTCTTATGCTCCGTGATTCTTGACTTTAGCTGTCTACACGTCTGTCCCACATAACTTGCATCGCAACTCTTACACGAGATCTTATAAACAACATTCGATTTCTTGTCACGCGATAAAGGGTCCTTATATACCCTAATAAATTCTCGCAATTTATTAGAACGATACCCTCATACACTCGCTATTCAATCTGCTAAACTTCTCAGTAGTACCACGAACGAAAGGAACAGTGAACCACGAAGGCTGCACTGTTTCTACCCTATCAACATTAACAACACTCTTCCTATTTCTAGCCATAATAATTTTCTTCACACAATTGTTAATATTCTCAAATATAAAGTTCAATGGATGAGCATTCTCCAACAATACTTTAATAATGAAACACAAATTATCAAGGTGAAATTTTTGTTTATTTATTTGAAAACAAAACTACTCTATCAACAGTAGCTAAGCAAGGCGAGTTCTAACTCAAATCCTCTGAGCGCGGAACGCAGAGGATACTCGTAGGCGCGAGGAGGGGGGAACAGACTATAGAACTATAAAATTCTAAATGTCACACAAAAAATGCGTAGGTAGCAAGGGCTCGCATGTTAGAGAAAGAGAGCGCGACGATATCGGAGCGTGTAACGTGATATAAGTGAAGAAAGAACGGAAGAAATGAATCAATAGAGTAAAAGTCCTTTTTTCATGATGCAGTTTTGCAACATGGTTTTTACTAGCGCGAGGTATAGGATGGGGAGTAAAAGAAAATACATATGTAGTAATGCGAACAAAAAATTTTGTATTCATCTTATTACACTGATTTTTTCTCATACATATTAAAAACTAAAGCTAATAGTTCGCAATCGATAAGCTGACGTCCATTGAAGTCACTGTCGCGTATAGCGTTCTCAGACGTGATATTGGAGAATCGCATATACTTTGCATCAACCATATCGACGAGTCGGGCTAATCGTTCGAACATTACATCGATACATCTGTCAAAGTCAAACATACGGCGTAGCATCGATCATCGTAATGCGTACGGACGAAGAATCGAAACGTACGAGCGTAGCATCGTTCAGCGTACAAACTCTGACGGTTAGCGGTCCAATACTTATAAAATTGTTCTTGTATTCGTTTCGAAACATCTTGTTAATATTAGTAGTAATAGTAGGAGTAGTAATAGTAGAATGGTTCTGAACCACAGATACAGCCGCCTAGCTGCCACCAGGCGACGCTGGCGTCGCGGTCGTGAGAGAAACTATAGAGCGAGAGGACAGTACAAGGCACAAGAGTTCGAATATTAATGTTCTTTTCGACAAAAAAGATCAATTTATTTTAAAAACAATAAACTTTTACACAAATTTAAGAAATTACAGAGAATTTTACACACTATCCTTTTCAAAATTGTCTCACTCGATTGCAATAAAAAGTCGCAGCGATTTTCTCGGCGGTTCTCTTACTCGAAGGATTACTCACAGCGGTTTCCGACTTGGCGATTTTTTGATCGACTGCTGAAAGAGGGACTGTTTTAACGAGATCGACGAGGAGCCACGCTTCTCGTACCGCGACGATGTCAGCGTAATGTCAAAATATTTTTTACTTTCCTCCTCCTCCTCCCTCTCCCCCCTCGCCCTCATCCCACTCCCCCCTCCTCCTCCTCCTCCTCCTGTTCAGGTAGATACGTGCAGGCTAATAACAAGTACATGCATTTATACGACCCGTCGGAATCGTCGTCGTACTTGATGCAGCAATCACTCATACTTCGCGTAACAAAGATCCATCGGGTGCTACATTCGCGCAATCTCCATGGCTTCGCGATTACATTGAACTTAATACAAATTTCAGAACGCGCGCGTAAAACGATTTCGAGAAAAATTTGTATAAACTAATGAACAACGCGGTATTCGATAAAACTATGGAGAATGCGCGCAACTACGTCGACGTAAAATTATTAACAAAATGGGACGGACGATACGGCGCGGAGGTAATGATTGCAAAACCGAATTTCCACAGCCATAGCGTCTTTGCGGAAAATTTGATCGCCGTCGAACTGCGCAAATTCGAGGTGAAGTTCAACAGGCCGATTTACGTGGGTATGTGTATACTCGACATATCGAAAGTCTGCTCGTACGAATTTCATCACGAGTATATGTTACCACTGTTTCGCGACAAATGTAAAATTATGTACACCGATACAGACAGTCTTATATACCGAGTCGAGTGCGAGGACGTTTACGAAACTATCGAACGCGATATCGTTAGATTCAACACGAGCAACAGAAACGCGTATACGTTATACATACCATACATACATACGTTCATACATACGTTTATACGTACGCTTATACATACGTACGTTTATATGTACGTTTATACATACGTTCATAAATATGTACGTTTATACATCCGTTTATACATATATACGAGTACGTTTATACATACATATGTTTATACATACGTACGTTTTATCTGAGTGTTTGAGATCATAAATCCGTAAAAAGATATTAATTTTTCTCTCTTTTAACGAACATCAATTGTCGTGGGACGTGTGTATAAAATAAGTCGGTGAATGCATCTCGAGCACAATTCTCAAAAGAGTTATTAATTTGTCGTTTTTGTAATAAATTAATTAATTCATTACACACACACACACACACACACGCACGCACGCACGCACGCACGCATGCACACACGCACATACACACACACACACACACACACACACACACAGAGACAACGACAACGGAAGGTTCGAGAACAATTCAATCCCGCGCGCGAGCGCAGCGCTCACGTCATGCGCGACCACCAATCCCACACGTGGATTTTCTGTCGCGCATGACTGTTCGTCGAAAGTCAAGGGAAAAGAATTCGTGGCGCCAATCATTATTATACAACGAATGCCACGTAAAAATTACAATTGTGGCAAATTTTTATTGGGCATTGTTAAGAGAAGATCGCGGACCACGAAGGCAATATATGCGCCGATCGTCGCCGCTCTCCCTCTCTTAATGCTCAGAGTCTCGCTATAGTATCGTTTAGAATACCGCCGTGAAAAAACCGCCACGTAGAATCGCCGTAAGGGAAACCTCCTTCGAGAACCGCCGAGAAATCGCCGCGATTTTCTATTGCCATCGGGTGCGATAATTTGTAAGAAAAAGATTGTAACATATGTAATCCTTTGCGATAATTTTCGTCAATTTGTGCTGAATTTATTGTTGCAAGAATCAATCTTTTGTTAAACTACAAAGGACTGTAGTTCTTCTAACTTTTGTACGTTATACCAGCCGTGTGTCGTCCTCTCGCTTCATTCTTTCGCGCGGTGCACTCGCGCACACTGAATAACATGTATTACAATGGAAGGGAAAAGAAATACATAATAAATACGTATTTATATATTAACGTATAATATTTTTATTTAAAAAATTTTTTTGCAGCTACCAGTTATATATTTTCAATACATTTTGTAACGCGCAATTCTTAACATATTGTCCACATCGTATAGTATTATTATTAACATTTAGATTAGTTAAAGATTCCTTCGTAAACTGCAAAGATATCTTCGTAAACTGCATCCAAGATAACGATATATATGCGTTCTCGTTCATCGTTCAGAAGCAAGTTCCACAGCCACGTTCTTTTCTCGCGTCCCTTAATGTACATGATAGCATTATCTTCAAATACAGTCGCCGCAATCAGACGTTTCGCATCGCTGTATGGGACCAAATTTCCATATAAATGAATATATAATATATAATTCTATATAATCATATAAATATTCTATATAAACATATAATTTTATATAATTATATTGATATAAAACATTTTTTTCGATTAATTTAAAAACTGTTATAGTCTTGACATTTTAGTATTATAATTTTTGTCTTATTTTTAAATTAGGAATATACGAGGGTGGATCAAATATAAACCGGAATTTTACAAATACTTTTCTTAGCCAACCACGAGCGCTCTCACAGTGTAGGTTCTTGTAGTGTAGTGTATCAGGAGTGGGGAAAACGCTTGGTGAGCTGTTTGACTCAGTCAATTCGCCAGTACAGCTATGAGTGAGCAACAGGTTCCAGCGTCCGTTGCACAACGGGTTATAATAAAGTTTTTAACTAAGGAAGGCGTTAAACCGTGCGAAATTTTGACTCGATTGAAGGTTCAGTATGGGGATGATACTCTGTCTAAAACTCAAGTGTTTGATTGGGCCAAAAAGTTTAAGAGTGGACGAGAAAGATGCTCTTGGAGGATTGCGATTTGACAACGATCAAGATGTTGAGGAATTCGTGCGCAATTGGTTGGTGACTCAACTTCAAAGTTTCTACGAGCAAGGAATTAACAAGCTTCCAAACCGCTGGGAAAAATGTGTAGAGCGTGAAGGAGACTATGTAGAAAAATAATCAACAGTATTTTTGTATTGTTTTATAAATAAATAAATATTAAAAAAGAATTCCGGTTAATATTTGATTCACTCTTGTATTATTAAAATTTTGATCACAAATTTTGGAACACGCTGTATACATACTCGTATATCATCGTTATCAACTTTTCAAGTATATTGTCTCTGTGTACTAATTAGAAAATGAGATTGACTTCTGGAGTATTTGTCTGAAGCCGACTAGGTGAGACCTCTTCTGCCCAAAGAGACTATCGCAGGATCTGTTCCGCATAGTACTGTGAATTTACTAGAGAGAAAAGATTCTAAATATAGGAAATATCTTTCTTGAAGATTGTATGATGTATTCCCAAAATCTTTTCGAATTTCCCAAGGAAGCAATATAGGAAATAAACCCCGGTATCTGGATGGATAGGCGATTAAAAGAAGTTTCTGCGATAATCTATAAAATAATATATCTATAAAATAATATTAGACAGTTTATTCAACGGACTTTATTACAACACTCGCGCTTTTATTAACACGGTGTTCTAGCTTACGGACTCTACGAGTCCTTCTTACAAATAACGAAATTATGTTACATATATTTATGCCTATTTAGGCACCGCGTTCTTGCTCCCTTTGCCAATTACTCCGATTTTACACGGGTTTATCGCATATACAAAGACTCCGGCGGTCGACCTGCTCCTCCTGAGCTCTCCAGGCTCCAGTAGTCTTGATCCGTAACCAAATACTTTGCTCCGAATTTCAATTCACGATTACTCCGAATCTGGAGAGATGATTTTACATCGCATGGCGAAGAGGGAAAGACGACCCGCATGTGCGTATAAGCTTGATGTCCTGTCACGCTGCGTTGTCAGGTGTCACCACTTGCTGGGATTGTTTAGATGTCGCGGAAGTACTGCTCGCTAGCGTATGTCCGTTACCAACTTGTTTTTTATAACTGGCCAAATTACTAAGTAGCTACAGGATATTTTACAGCTCGATCAGCCTGGCATGACATTCAACCTCGAATGATGGTTAAGTCTGCTATCTTTGAATGTAGTTTACGCAGGTAATGCTTTACAATCAAAGTGATTCTCGCTTGCAGCTGTAACAGTGACAGAAGATTAATTAGCGCTAGAAGGTAAATCAATTCTTTGTATTATTGAGTACTTCAATGTAAAGATATACATAAAATAAGAGATTATTTAATTCGATGTGTCAGATTTCATCCGTGACCAGAGTTTTAATTTATCCAGTGATAGTACGATATTGTATGATCTGGACGAAAGGTTGAAACCGGGTACACGATGTACCATAGTTTAGACTTTTTACAATTACATACGGGCCTTTATATTCTGCTTTCAGCTTTTTACTTTGCCCTGGTTTGGACTGAAGGTCTCTAATGCCAACGAAGTCTCCCGGAATATATCTGGTAGGTACCTTATGCTTATTACTATAATAAGTTCTATTGTAATTATGAATTTTGTTGCTTGTCTCTATCGCTAGTTTACGAGCAGTCTGTCTCTCAGCATCAATTTCGCTATCAATGTTAAACAATTGATTAATCTTTGAGAGGTGTACCTGAGATTTCGCTACTCATAACCCAACAATAGTTTACTTGGTGTCGTTTAATCGAACTATAGTGTTATTAATTGTGTATTGCGCTTTGGGCGTGCCTTTTTCATTTATTCGGTTCATTGACCATTTTTCTTAACGAAGATTTTAAGAATTTATTTGCTCTCTCCGCTAAGCCGTTTGCCTATGGGGAGGCTGCCACAATTTTTCTATGCTTAATTTTATGTGAATCAAGAAATTGTACAAAGTCATGCGCTGTTCCTCTATCCAAAACCATTTCTGTGAGTACTCCAAAAATATTGAATAATGAATTTAAGAATTCACGAATTTCTTTAGCTGTAGTTGATTTAGTGGAAAAAACCAAGTGTATCTTGTAAACAAATAAATTATTACGAGAATGTACTTATAACTATCGACTGTTTCTGATAATGGCCTGAAATGGTCCATATGTATTGTTTCGAATGATGTAGTTACTGTTTTAATTTTGCAGAGCTTCTTCTCTGACACTTCTTGAAAATAACGCTAGTTATCATAGACACGATACAATTTTCAACATATTTACGAACTTTCCTACCATGGACGGAAACCAATATATTATATATCACTTAAACCTGCGAGGGTTTTTCTACGCCACAGTGAGCCATCTCATCATGGTGAGTTTTAATTATATTCGTGATCATGGATTCCGGTACGCAAAATCGGTATCTATCACTGCCTTTTCTGTATACGAATCGATGATTCGAAGTTCTCATTTTCCGTAACCTCCAACTCACTGGCTATTTGTTTTAGTTAAGCATTCGACAACTGTCTATACTCTAATTCTCTCTCGATAGTGCGTTAATGTAAAAGACATCTCGACTCAACGCGTCGACATGAGTCATATGTCTACCTGGTCGGTGCGTTAATTTAAATTTATAATTTTATAGAGCGAGTGTCTACCTGGAGATTCTGGGGTTCAAATTCGCTTTGTTGACTGCATACAGTCGGTGACTACCGTGAAATTCAACCCGTAAAGGTACACATGAAATCTTTCTATGTCTCTTACAATTGCTAACATCTCTAACTCGAAACTGTGATACTTTTGTTTAGCTGAATTCGTATTCTGACTGAAGTACGCAACTGACGCCCATGCACCGTTATTTTGCTGCATTAAGATTGCTGCTAATCCCTGAGCGCTTGCATCTGTATGCAACTTTGTCTCTGCCTTCGGATTATACAATCTTAAAATAAGATCAGCTACTAATTCTTTTTGGAGAGTTTCAAATGCTTTTACGCAATCTGAATCAAAAACGAAATCGACTGACTTTCTTGTTAAGTTATATAAGGGTTTGGCAATGGAAGCATAGCCTTTAATAAATCTGCGAAAATAATTTGTTAGTCCCAGGAACCTCTGGCCCTCGTTAACGCTTTTCGTGAGAAATTGCTAATTGCTTCTTTATGCCGATTGCTCAACGTAATGCCGTCCTTGGTAACCACATATCTAAGGTATTCGACTTTTTCTTTAAAAAACTGACACTTGTTATAATTTTTTTCAAAGCCGTAGCTTTTAAGCAAAAGCATTATTGTCGTAATGTGTTTAAATTTTCAGTTACAGATTCTGACGCGATCATAATATCGTCTATATATACGATAACCTTGTCCTCGCGAATCAGCGACTGTAATATGTTTATGCTTTTGGAATTCTGCTGGTGACTTGCAATATCCGAAAGGTAAACGTTTATATTCGTATTAACCTTCTGATGTTACGAACGCGAAATATTTAGTATCGTCGGGATGTACACGAATCTGATGAAATCCATCCTTCAGATTTAGAACCGTAAATACTTGTTTGCTACCTAACGTTGTGAGGTAGTCATCTCTATAATTGGAAACGGAAATTTCTGTTTTGCGACTCGACTATTGAATGGTCGTAAATCCATACGTAATCTTAAACTACCGTTTCTTTTCCTTAAGGATTCGCGAGCAATAAGGGGAAATATTCGGTTTAAAAATATTCCGTTCCAGTAGATCTTCTATAATTTTCCGAATATGTGCTTTTTCTGCAAAAGCAAAACGTCTAGGCGCAAACGCAAACGTCGAATTGTCTATCAGATGAATTCGTACTTTGTAATCATCTTCAATTAAGGAACATTAGCTCTTTCGATCTCATGTATCAAATTATACAAATGAGTTCTAACTGTTACATCGAAATCTATTTGAATATTTTTTAACTTGGCTTCTAAGCTACGTAGGCTGGACAAGTTTCTGCAAACAATATGAAAAAAAAACATGTAATATTCGGTAAATGGCTTTATTGTTTTTCGAAGTATTCGCCTTTAAAATCGATACATTTTTGCATACGCTTGAACCAATTTTCGAAGCATTTTTCCACTCTAAGGCTGTAACCTCAGAAATCAGTACAAAAGGTTTCAACAGCTGCTTCAGGCGACTCAAATCGCTCACCACGCATCTTATTTTTAATGTTTGGGAACAAAAAAAAGTCATTAGGTGATAAATCATGTGAATACGTACAATGAGTCATCAATTCGACATTATTACTGGATAAAAAAATCAACGGTTTGACGTGCTGTGTGACAGCTGGCGTTGTCATGATGAAGGATGATGCGACGATTTCGGTTTGTTCTATGCAATTCATTTATGACTTCTGGCAAACAAATTGTTGTATACCAATCAGTATTTACAGTAGTCCTTCGATCCTCTAAAGCCATGGTTGTCACATGTCCAGTATAACCGAAGAAACAAGCAATCATTTGCTTGGCAGCACTGCGTGAACGAACAACTTTTGTTGGTTTCGATTCATTTTGAAATACTCAAACAGTGGATTGTTATTTACTTTCGGGCTCATATGAATAGATCCATGTTTCATCCTCAGTAACGATGTTGTAGACCAAATTTGACCGACCTCGGTCGAATTTCTTTGCTCCATTTAACACGAGCCTGTTTTTGAGCTTCGGTCAAATTGTGTAGGATCCAACGACTGCAAAGTTTCCGTACGCTCAAGTGATCATGCAAAATCGTATGTATTGCTTTCATGTCAATGCCTAAGGATGCTTGAATCTCGCGGTATGTTATATGCTGGTCTCGCTCAATCATTTCACGCACAGCATCAACATTAGTGACAACAACAGATGACAGTGGATGGACGACCTTCACGGAATTCATCACTAAGAAAGGTACGTTCACGTTGGAATTCAGCAAACCAATTATAAACAGTTCTATTGGATGGTGCTTCATCCCCAAAAGCCAAATGAATTCGATCGATGCATTGTTTCGGAGTTAGATTACATTTGTAATCATAAAAAATCATTGCCCGAAAATTTTCACGCGAAATTTCCATTTTCTTACAAAATAACTTTTTTTAAAATACTGTGCAAACAAAAGTAGTTGGCTTGGTCAAACTGTCAATTGAATTATAGGTTAAAAACTTCTAATTTTATGGGTATGATAGTAGCAGAACGTTGGCGCCACTGGAAGTACTAGATTGCAGAAACTTTTCCAGCAGCCTACGTATAAGATGAGTGAGATTTGAATCTGTAATAGAAATTTGCTTTCTTTCTCTAATGCGTCTACTCCTGCCTTGTAAATTAACATTAATTTCTCTTGAATGAGGAAATTACGACAGATGATTACGTATTGAAACGCATCATCTTTTAACATGTTTAACTCGATATTGAACTTAGTATTAGGAAGTTGCCCAATAATTAGATTAGAATATACGATGCCGCACGTAACAATTGGTAAATTATTAAAAGCTTGAAACTTACGCGTGTTTCTGCTTACATCTTTCGAATTCTCGTCGAAGAATTTAGAGTACACGCTTGCTTTAACAAATGAGACCAGGCTATCCGTGTCTACTAATTCTAGTAATGAACAAATTTTATTATTAAGTTTAATGATTTTGACATGTGAGTTACTTATCGAGAGGCTGTGTCCTTCTAATACGGTTGCTACAGTCTCCACCTGTTCCGCAGTCTCCATCCTTTTCTCATGCTCTGCTTCCTGGAAGGTCACCGCTGACACCATCTCCTTCGGTTGCATCCTTCCAGCCGCTTCCTTCTTCGGAAGTAACGGACAATCAGATCTCAGATGTCTCGTCGCCTTGCACAAGAAACAGGTGAGAGGTTGTGCTTGCTGCTTCTTTTCCTCCTTGCAATCCTTGGCGTGATGCCCTTTCTTGCTGTAACTTTTTGAAACATGTTGCTTCCATTTACTCCTCTAAAATGCCTGTAAGCGCTTCTCCATCTCCGTAGAAGCTTCCGCAACTACTCGCATTTTTTTTACGAATTCTTCAACGATGTTCACCTGAAGTGGTTACCATGGCTCTTAGCAAAGCCATTGCTGTACCTCCAATTAACAAGGTAATCATATTGTCTGAAAGGTTAAGATCGTGCATTAATGCCATTTTCTCTAATGCATAATGTTGAAATGTTTCCTTTTACGAGTTCCATCTTTTGGCCTCGACATTCCTCATACGGATAAAGAAAGATATCTTTCACTCAAACATCTGACTTCATAGACCAATCCACGATTCCAACATGAGTCCGGATTGCATCTCGTACCATTTTTTTTAGCTACTTTAACCAGCTTACTGGATGCCAATAAAGTGACTTCATCCGTTGCTCTGTGGATTTGGGCTACTTGATCCACCCGTTGTATATACACAAGCTCATTTTCTGTTTCAGCTCCTGCGAATTCTGGGATCTGCTGAGCCAACAACGTGACTGCATTTGTCGGAGACAACAAGCCAATCAAACTTGGCGTCATTGCCCGCTGTCCGACATTCCCCATTAAAAACGTGATACTTCTGCACGGTTCAGGACGGCATTACGTATTTGAACCGCCTCTTCCTCTCCGTGGCTCATCAAATTTCTGCATCTTTCTGGTGTTCTGCCATTTCTTGACGGGTTTGCTGGAATTGTTCCACTATTTCCTGGTGCTGCTGTCTCAGATTCCCGAAGGAGGTGAGGAAATTCGAGAACATTCTCTCCAACACGGTATACGCAAGATTAACGAATTGTAATAATTCTGCCTGCGAGGCTTCCTCCGAAGCTCCGTCCTTGCCGTCGAGCTCTCTCGCTGCACGGATCCTGTCTCTTCCAAGCTTCTTGCCGGTCCATTCTTTTCCAGGTGATCCATTATTGCATCAACTAAATCTCCTCTGCTTTGCAGTATTTCTTTTAATCCGAACTTGTGTGCTTCTCTTTTCAGCTGAGCGACCGAAAATTTTTCGAGATGCTGTCTTACCTTCTCGTCGCTGCATGCTCACACAAAGGATATCAACTGCCAGTCACCTTGACGTTACCGCTCCTTTGTTTTGAAAAATTCCAACGTACGTGAATCTCATTTCTGAATTAAATGTAACTATAAGGAATTTACTAGAGAGAAGAGATTCTAAATATAGAAAATATCTCCCTTGAAGGTTATGAGATCTATTCCCTAAATCTTTCCGAATTTTCCAAGGAAGCGATATAGGAAATAAATTCCGGTGTCTGGATAGACGATCAAAAGTATCTGCGATAATCATATATCTATAAAACAATATTAGACAGTTTATTCAACGAACTTTATTACAACACTCGTGCTTCTATTAACACGGCGTTCTTACTTACGGACTCCACGAGTCTTTCTTACAAATAAGGAAATTACGTTACGTATACTTATGCCTGCTTAGGCATCGCGTTCTTTCTCCCTTCGCCAATTACTCCGATTTTAGACGGGTTTATCGCGTATACGAAGACGTGCTCCGGCGGCTGACCTGAACTTTCCAGGCTCCAGTAGTCTTGATCCGTAACCGAGTACTTTGATCCGAATTTCAATTCACGATTACTCCGAATCTGGAGAGATGATTTTACGCCGCGTGGCGAAGAGGGAAAAACAACTGCTTTCGCTCCGCATGCGCGTACATATAAGCTCGATGTCCTGTCACGCTGCGCTGTCAGGTATCATTACTTGCTGGGATTAAATGTCGCGGAGGTACTATTCGCTAACGCCTCTCCGTTACCAACTTGTTTTATAATTAATCAAATTACTAGGTAGCTACAGTACTATGACTCTTTAACATTGAGTCAGAAGTCCACATAGGGGATATAGAAGAAAAAGAAACTAGAAAGCAGTCTCCGCTAGCATCGAACGAAGATTTATCAGCTGTGGAGACATTCGACGGAGTAACGTCGTGAAGCAGTCTCCAGCATTGAACAAACGTTTCATGTATATTGAAACAATATCGTCAAGTACAAAAGCTATCGTGTCTTTAAAAATGCAAGTTATAAATTACTGTTCATAATTCATTTCTTTAGTATAAAAGGAAACAGTTTATACTGGTCATTTTTATTTATAACTAACATTTATACAATATAAAAGACATAAACTTACTAAATACACGTAAAAGTTAATAGTTACCGATAAAATGTAATTAAATTAAGTTAAAAAGTTAAATGTCTAAAATCTAATTTAAAATTAATCAACTTTTTATGTTTAACTTAACTTTTAATTTTTCAATTTGACACTGCGCAACCCTTATTTATATTTCTTCCTTACTCTTATTCCTTACGCTTACAGAAGTTGTCTGGAATTCCAAATAAATGAATACAGGCGTGCTGTTCTACTCCTAAAAAAACTTGTAGGGTGGTAACATTCATTTTTAAATTAAATTAATTATTCAGAAATAAATTGAGAGCCGATAAATTATCGGATTCACACAATTATTCTGATAATCCCCCCAAATGATTGTGTGAATCCGATAATTTATCGGCTCTCAATTTATTTCTGAATAATTAATTTAATTTAAAAATGAATGTTAGTTCAACATCTTAACACTCGGAACTATAAGGCGCTTCGTATTTTAAAGTTTGAATATTTAAAACAAGTTCCATTTCCAATCATATTGTTTATCACACGCGCGTTTGTACAAGCGTATCTCACTACACATATCGGTTATTGCGAGGAATGTTGCTAAGGTCTCGGTAGTCTAAAGACTTAGGACGCTCGCACGGAATGCAAGAGATCCGGGTTCGACTCCCGGCCGAGGCAATATTTTTCGCAATAAGTTTATTACAATTTTTAAGATTTGGGAAAATTTGGGGGGATTATCAGAATGATTTTGTGAATCCGATAATTTATCGGCTCTCAATTTATTTCTGAATAATTAATTTAATTTAAAAATGAATGTTAGTTCAACATCTTAACACTCAGAACTATAAGGCGCTCCGTATTTTAAAGGTAAAATAAGAGATCTTATTTTTACAGTAACATCTACAAAATTAATAATTTTATACAATAGTAATATTTGGCTTCGGCCTTCCTCTCCAATTCTGACCAACTCTTCTACGATAATTACGACAGTAACCGTCACCACAACCACCGCCATCTAGATTATCGCCACCTTGATCATCACTATTTTTATCATCTTCACTATCATTGCAGTCATCATTTCGATATATATAGGGTTGGCCATATTCGACGGAAAGATGTGGCAACACTGTAACTTTTGACAGAGATGTTAGATCGAGTAACGACGTAGCGCGTTTGAAGCGTCAGTCGAAGGAAATTTGTGCCATGGAACAGTACACGCCACGCGAACGCTCTCAGATTGTTGAAATTTACATTCAACAAAACAAGTCAATTGTCGAAATGGCTGAAACTGACTTGAATGGCCACCGCGTTCACCAGATTTAACGGCTCCAGACTTCTTTCTGTGGGGCTATTTGAAATCAAAGGTTTATGTCAACAAGCCAAGGACCCTAGACGAACTTAAGACCAACATCCGACAGGAAATAGCCGCCATATCGGCCGAAACATTGTTCAAAACGATGGAAAACGCTGCAAAACGGGCACTACTCGCCATGCAGGCTCAAGGCGATCATTTAAGAGATATCATATTCAACAAATAATGTACACAAATCTCCTTGAACCATATTAAATGGCTTTTACAATGAAAAGCAAAAAATGTGTTTTTTTTCCCATGATTAACAAAAAAACATCTTTCCGTCGAATATGGCCAACCCTGTATTTGGCACGTCGTATCAATAATAATGGCGGAGATACCATCGGGCCCGGCTACGACCACGTCCCTGTCCTCGTTAATTTACTGATGAAATAAAAGAAAATGTAAAAATATAGTATTGTAAACAAAAATAAATATACTAAAGAAAAAAATATTAGAGATGTACTGGATATCCGATCTCCGGTTCTTTTGCTATCAACAGATATATTGTATATACTCTCTAAATCTGAATCAATGGATAGCCACTAATTAGTCCATATGCCCAGTGGCATTCTTGTCATTGATAATCAGTGAAGTTCAACTAAAAAAGGAAGAATATTTAAACATTATATAACTAAAATACTGACATTTGCACGTTAATTTCAATTTTTCATTACCATATTCATTGAATTTAAACACAAAACAAAGTTAGTTAAATCACATAATAAAGATTAGCTAGGTTAGGGATCACATTTAATTCACTGATTACCAGTGGCACACATGGCACAGATATCAGTGATTATCCACTGATACAGATTTAAAGAGTATAATAAGTAAAAGTAAGATGTTATTCGCTATCGTTATCTAATAATAATAGAATTATATTTAAATATTATAAAAATATACATACATTTCGACCATATATTAGGTCATTTTCCATGTTACATAAATTAAATAAAATCAACATTAAAATAATTCATACCACATACGAGGTCTGTTCAAAAAGTATCGCGAATTTTGTGTTTTTTCAAAAATTATTTATTTATTCATGAATATCTATTTTGTCCCCTTCAAAGTAATCCCCATCAGATATTATACACTTGTGCCAACGTTTTTTCCAATCCTCGAAGCACTTCAAAAAATTATTTTTTGTGATCTTGTTCAGCTCCTCCTTCGATGCCGTCTTTATCTCCTCAATCGTAGCGTAGCGTCGTCCTTTCATGGGCCTCTTCAGTTTCGGGAACAAGAAAAAGTCACAGGGGGCCAGATCTGGGGAATACGGTGGCTGCGGCATCATTAGTGTGTTGTTTTTGGTCAAAAATTCGCGCACAAGCAACGATGTGTGAGCAGGGGCGTTATCATGGTGCAAAAGCCAATTTTTGTTCTTCCACAAATCCGGGCGTTTCTGGCGGATTGCTTCGCGCAAATTGCGCATAACTTGCAGGTAATATTCCTTATTGACCGTTCTACCCTGTGGCAAGAACTCATGATGCACCACGCCCCTGCAATCGAAGAAAACTGTAAGCAAAACCTTCACATTCGACCGAACTTGGCGCGCTTTTTTCGGTCTTGGCTCGTGCGGCAGCTTCCATTGGGATGATTGAGCTTTGGTTTCCACGTCATAACCATAAACCCATGATTCGTCACCAGTTATGACCCTCTGGAGCAAATTTGGGTCGTCGCGGACAGAGTCCAACAGCTCCTTAGCAATGTTAATGCGATGCTGTTTTTGGTCGAAATTGAGCAATTTTGGTACGAATTTCGCGGCGACCCGTCTCATGCCCAAATCATTGGTAAAAATCGAATGGCACGAGCCAATCGATATGTTTAGGTCCTCAGCAACCTCTCTAACGGTGATTCGACGATTGGCCAATACTATTTTCTTCACTTCATCAATGTTTTCGTCTGTTGTTGACGTGCTCGGGCGTCCGGCACGCTCTTCGTCGTTCACATCTTCTCGGCCCTCTGAGAACATTTTGTACCACCGATAAACGTTGCTTCGGTCCAAGGTAGCTTCACCATATGCCACAGTCAACATTCGGAATGCGTCCGCGCACTTAATTTTGTTTTTCACACAAAATTTGATACAGATTCTTTGATCCATTTTTTGGAATAGACAAAAATCGAAGACGAGCCAAAACACGTGCAAGCAAAGCAGCTGTCAAAAATTAACTGAACATTCAAAATGGCCGAACTTGTCGGCATAAGTGAGAGACATGAGTACCAACATAACGCCACAAAAAATCGAAAATCGAATATACGTAACCCGCGGAAATTCAAAATTCGCGATACTTTTTGAACAGACCTCGTATTCTCGCAAATTCCTCTTAATAAGTGTATAAAATAACAGTTAACCATAATGTGACCGCGTATTAACTATTAGGCTATTAGATCTCTTCTTAATCGAAAAGCGTACATATACAGATTGTCCATAATAATTATAGAGCGAATTATTATCGTCATCATTTGAAGAAACACAGCATAATACATCGCCACTTTACATCATAGACAATCTGTATATGTACGCTTTTCGATGAAGCAGAGATCTAATATTCTAATAGTTAATACGCTGTCAAATTATGGTTAACTGCTATTTTATACCCTTATTCATTCCTGGAATAACACACATGGGCAGGTTTAAGAAGAGATCCTATAACTTCTTGCTATCACATCATGATCTATACAATGATCTATTTCATCAGATTGCACATGTTGTTGCTTCAGGATTAAAGTTTTTTTTTTATTATAAGCGCATGACTGCGAGAATATGTGGTACGTCGTTTGAATTGTTTTAATGTTAATTTTATTTTATTTATGTAGCATAGAAAATGACCTAATATAGGGTCGAAACGTATGTATATTTTTATTTAAATATAATTTTATTATTATTAAGTAACGATAGCGAATAACGTCTTGCTTTTGTTCTGAGCCACTGAACTTATATTATATATTAATTTATTTAATCGAACATTGAATTATTTTTCATATAATAAGTAAATACAATATAATATATCATTCTGTTGTTGCTGCTGCAGTTGTTGCAGTTGCTGCTACAAAAGAGTCGCATAACGCTTCTGCTGTTCTTTTTGATGTACAAGGACTTCCCTTAACATGCATTGAATGCATTCAACAAGGGTATCCTTTTCTAAGAGCATACAGCAGCGTCTGTAATTTCTTCTAGCAAGAACAAAGAAATGTAACCATAAAAAAGTAGATAGAAAGCTAATGTGATTTTTATGTCAAAATGACGAAAAATAAAAAAGAATACCGCATAAGAAAATGCAGTAAACGCCCGGAATACTATAAACTTATCATAACCTTATAATAAAAAAGAAAAATTGTTTCGAAATATGCGTTTGAAAATTATGTAAAACTTAACATCTCGGCCTAGCATCAATCAATAATATGAAGTTGTCACAGAGTGAAGTTGCACATCGAGCGTGGATTGTCACAATGGTGACATCAGAAAGGTGAAGCGTTGCATAAAACAGATGGAATGGGGGAATTTGACAACTAAAACGCAACCGACAATGCATGGCAATTCAAGATCACATTGGCCATGGAAAATTCATGATCACGTAGGAAATTTATAAACATACGTATGACGGAACGCGCGGGCGTTCGCCAATATTGAGAGCGCTTTCAAGTACACAATCTTAACGAATTATTTTTTTTATTCATTTGTAGTCTCAGACATTATACCAGCATTTTTAGATTTTGGTTCCAGACGACAAGCGAAGGAAATTTTCGAGCGCTCGTCCGTGCAATCGCGCGGGCTTCCACCATTATTCGGAGGTTCCGTGACCGTTATCTCAACAAATTATTTTTTTTCTATCGTCAGTGATATCAGACATTGCTTTCGTACTTTTAGATTTTTCCACAACACGCGGGGACCGCGATCTTTGTTTAAAACATCTGGACATACATTGGAAATTTTTGAACACATCTATATATGAGTGATCTTCAATTGTCTGTTATTCCAGTGTGGGCTTACCTTTAATTTTCGCTCCAGGATCGCTTCAAACTACAATCACATATTTTATTAGGAATCAATTATCTGTTCGCTGTTATCTCAAATTATGGAAATTAACTTCATTGTAGTCATATCGAATATACACATAATCATGAAACATACGAAAAATAAAAAAATTTTTATACATTTATAGTGACAGAGTCTTAACAATTTTAGAGAAATCAGATTGCTAAAATAATTACCAATTTATTCTAATTATATTGTACAGTTTAGTGCTCGTTGTTACGGCATTTTACGTTATGTGGACGGAGATACGCAAATACAACGGCAAGCGGCAGTCGAGTTGCCACTGTCGTGACGTCACGCAACACATCCAAAGGGTTGAGTCCATATCCGTGTGCGATCGTGCTTCGGTCTGTAAGGCCTGTTTCAAGTTTCAGGCGATAGAAAAGAGCTCTGACTCTCTCTCGTTACGTTCTCGCTATCTTCACTTTCGGCGCACCGAAGGCGACTAATTGTCAAAACAGCCCGTCCTTCTCTCTCTCGTCTCTTCATTCAAACGTGAAGCGCTTAGTTAAATAAACATATTCAATAAACGCGGAATACAAAGCGTATGGAAAATCACAAACATTTAATATATCGTAAATTTCCGCGTTTTGACATAATTTATTTTATTTTGAATTGATAAAAAGTGTATACCATTACTTCGTTTTGTTAAAAGTTAGATATCTTGCCAACTTTCATTGGAATTTGAATGTTTTAAATCTTCTGGACAATTTAAACAATTTTTATTTTTTTGAACAGATATGTAAAATTGACAAGAAAATTTATTGGTTAAGATCAAAAGATTTAAGATTAAAGAAGTCTCAAATAATACCGATTTCTTATGTTTGTTTCGACTTCTATCAATGATTGTCAAAATAACGTTCTTAGCATATCTAATATTAATTCTAACAATGGGGAGTTAAGTCACAATACAGAAATAATAGGTATTTCCCCTGAGAATTTCGGAGAGGCTGCTTCCCTTAATACTTTAAATGAAAAATGGTTCGTTAATCTAAGCATTGACATTCATATCGAGGTACAATACAATATTTATTGCAATTAGATGAGGGATTTGGACTCGCTTTCAGTAAAAATAACATGAATAGAACAGTAGTTGAATTCATAAAATATTTTTAAAAAACATTTGGAAATATTGATCACAAAGAGAATTATTGCTGACAAAGAGAATGTCACGGTTGTTTTGAATAAAGACGATTACATATCAAGAATGGAGGAATCTCCTCCGAGAAGATTCTCTCAGATAACGTTACATACGAAAAAATCGATAAACATCCTACCAAGAAATTAATTTGTGATTTGCGTTTCCTTGCTTGTTATATGGAAAGGTAAAAACTTTATTGACGATTCCACATATCGAAGATTACGCACGACAGATGGTAGCATTTCCAGAGCATATAAATTAACAAAGATCCATAAACAGGATAATCCCTTAAGAATTACGTCATCTGTTAATAGCCTATTACATTATTATTCATATCTGCGTAATATCATTAACAATTCTATACCTGAAGCTCCTAGCCATATTAGTGTTACGTCCAAGCTCAGGAAAATGGATTTAAAAAGAGAAGGGAGTAGAAAAGATGGAGTGTGGAAGGACGGTTAGACTCTTGTCTCGCAGGTATCCGCGCAGAAGCAAATACCGCGAGTCAAACGCACCCTTTTTATTGCTCGCTTCGGAATATGGGTCAATGTCTCGTAAAGACGCTATGACCTGTTTCCTACGAGCGGTGCGAATACATCGAGTAGTCGGGAGAATCGGATGGGATTTGATTAATCTATTTCGTGGATGGAAACGGAGGAAGTAGGGAAAAGATTGTAGAAGACTTCCACTGGAACGGATTGGCGGAATTCGGGAGGAATATAGGGATACAGGAGGTTGAGTTTTGGCCGGTGATGGCATTCCAAATTTCCTCAGGATTGAAGTAATGAGAGCCGATTGTGTAAGCCCCCTGAGGGATGGATGCGGTAGTAGACCGCGGGAATTGGCTGATGAGTGACTCAAGAGTGTTACTCTCTAGGATTCGGAAATAAGATCTAGGTGGGGGCAGAGAAATTCCTTTAAGAACTCCACGCTGTCCGTGTTCGTCGGGGACGGAATTCCTCTGGAAGAAATTGGGATAGGATCAACCGACGAATTCGGATGATAGTGGGGGAGTATCTGGAAAGATTCGCTCCGTCAGTGCGTCCGAAAACGCAGAGATCGAGGGGGAGGCGAAGGAGTTTGCGGGGGAGATGAAGATGTTTGAGGGGGAATCGAAGGTGATTGAGGGGAAAGTATAACCTCTAACTGATTAGGTATAGCCGGCGGAGCCGATGGTGACGAAGGTGGTGGCAAGTGATCCTCGGCCGGGCGACTCTGTTCTCGCGAACCCCCGAGGTATCTCCGCAACTCCTCATCCAAGAGTCTCCGCGCTTCCCGATAGGCCCGGCTTCTAAACTTTGTAAGGACGGTTTAGACGCGGCACTATAATTTAGTGTAAATTATAGTGGATGGTTCTTATTTACACACACATACGTATGTGTGTGCGTGCGTGCGTGCGTGTGCTGTTGATCTAATTTAGGATTAGGATTAAGGATATCGGTTGTGAAATGGGATACAGGGGCTTGTCTAAGACAACTTTCGTCATCGACCATTTGCCGGATGTCCAATAGTTTAGAGCCACATGTGTCATTTATTACAGACAACTGCTGTTTTATAATTCTATACTAATCTATTTATTCTTCCTATTCCTCGGGATAAAGTTTGCCTATTTGGCACTTGGTTCAAATATCTAATCCAACGACTCTGTCCCGAGTGGATTATTAATTCAAAAAGGTAAATGTTATTCGGCTCGTCGCTATTGTAACCTCTCATGGTAGATGTCTACCAGGATTACTTGTTAATAATTCTTATGGTGATGACAAAAGTTTTAATCGAAGAAAAGAACTGTGAAGTCCGGACGTAACATTAGAATAGCTTCTATCTTATCAAAAAATTAAAAAATCTTCGTTTCGAGCCTAATTACTTATTTCTTTGGATGTTGTTTTGTTATTCACTAATGTTCCTATAGAATTGACATCTGATAGTATCATTAAGAGATGGGAATGCATATCCAAGAAAACTAAAATCCCTTTGGAAAAATTTTTGATTGCTATTCGTTTGATGTTAAATTCCACTTTTTTAATGTTTAATAAAAAATTTACAAAATCTTTGAGACTCCTATAGGGAGTCACCTTTCATTGTCACCTTCCCCAATCGTTGCTGATATGGTTATGCAGGACTTGGAGAAAATTGCAATTGAGAGGTTATCTGTACGGTTGTTGTTTTATTTTCGATATATGGATGATATCATTTTAGCGGCTCCATCAAAGAGTATTAATAATATTTTGAAGTTAGCATTGACGGTAGATTAAGATTTTTGGACACTATGTTATTGGTTAAGGAACAAAGCCTTGTTTTTGACGAATATCGCAAGACAACTTTTTCGGCAGATTTCTTAATTTTAACTCACAGCATCCGCTTTGTCACAAGAGAGGCATAATCAACGGGTTTGTGAATAAATAATACGCTTATCCTCATTTTCAGCAAATCAATCTAATTAATATAAACTATCAATAATTTTTTTAATAATAGATATCCACTACAATTCATATTTTCCTCTATACAAAAAAAATTAAATTTTATATGGATAATACTAAGAATACAGAACTGTTAACAAAAAAGTTAAGGAGTTTTTCAATTCCTTACGTAAAATCCATATCTGAGAAATTCTTTCTAATTGTTAAAGTAGCTATAATAGGGGTTTCTGATCCACGGGGGACTAGAGCGAGGCGCGCGGCGCGGGAGGTATTCGTTGGCGCGAAGGAAGATGCGGGAGGGGAAAGGCGCAGGAAAGTCCCGGCGGCATCGCTGTTTATATAACATAGGACCCCGATCGATGGATTATGTAAACATTCCGCTATGCATCTTATTTTTTTCATCACTCACCGCCGCCGCTGCCGCCGCCGCTGCCGCCGCCGCTGCCACCGCCGCTGCCACCGCCCGTCACTCTATCCTCTCCAAAAATGTGTAGATAACAAGGGCTTGCACGTTAGAGAAAGGTAGAGCGCGACGATGTTAGAGCGCATAATGTGATATGAGTGAAGAAAGGATGGAAAAAATGAATCCTCTTTTTTATGACACAGTTTTTTTCAATGGATGGATGGAGAGTACATATATAAAATAAAGTACATATATAAAATAATGTAAATGAAAATTGTTTATTCACATCTTATTACACTGATTTTTTTCTCATATTTGATTACATTTTGTTCGCGATCGACAACGTTCGAATGCAATCGAAGGCTCGAACATCGCTAGCAGCGCTTTCTGGAAAAAGAGAACGAAAAACTTTTTGCTGTTTCAACTATTCGCTTTTTCAACAGAGAATAAAATGCATTAGCATTAATCACTCCAATGCGATACCTTATGGCTTATATTTGATGACATTGATGACGTTGATGACGAGGAACGTGTTGGCGATTTTGATGATGTTGATGAGGAACATGTTGGCGATTTTGATGCTTTTTCACCTGGACATTCTTAATACGTAGGCTGCTGGAAAAGTTTCTGCAAACAATATGAAAAAAAAACATGTAAAATTCGGTAAATGGCTTTATTGTTTTTCGAAGAATTTGCCTTTAAGATCGATACATTTTTGCATACGCTCGAACCAATTTTCGAAGCATTTTTTCCACTCTAAAGCTATAACCTCAGAAATCAGTGTACGAAATGTTTTAAGCTGCTTCAAGTGACCCAAATCGCTCACCACGCATCTTATTTTTAATGTTTGGGAACAAAAAGAAGTCATTAGATGATAAACCTGGTGAATACGGACAATGTCATCAATTCGACATTACTACTTGATAAAAAATTAACGGTTTGACGTGCTGTGTGACAGCTGGCTTTGTCATGATGAAGGATGATGCGACGATTTCGTTTGTTCTCTACGCAATTCATTTATATTACGAGGGTGAATCAAATATTAACCGGAATTCTTTTTTAATATTTATTTATTTATAAAACAATACAAAAATACTGTTGATTATTTTTCTACATAGTCTCCTTCACGCTCTACACATTTTTCCCAGCGGTTTGGAAGCTTGTTAATTCCTTGCTCGTAGAAACTTTGAAGTTGAGTCACCAACCAATTGCGCACGAATTCCTCAACATCTTGATCGTTGTCAAATCGCAATCCTCCAAGAGCATCTTTCTCGTCCACTCTTAAACTTTTTGGCCCAATCAAACACTTGAGTTTTAGACAGAGTATCATCCCCATACTGAATCTTCAATCGAGTCAAAATTTCGCACGGTTTAACGCCTTCCTTAGTTAAAAACTTTATTATAACCCGTTGTGCAACGGACGCTGGAACCTGTTGCTCACTCATAGCTGTACTGGCGAATTGACTGAGTCAAACAGCTCACCAAGCGTTTTCCCCACTCCTGATACACTACACTACAAGAACCTACACTGTGAGAGCGCTCGTGGTTGGCTAAGAAAAGTATTTGTAAAATTCCGGTTTATATTTGATCCACCCTCGTACTTCTGGCAAACAAATTGTTGTATACCAATCAGTATTTACAGTCCTTCGATCCTCTAAAGCGATTGTCACATGTCCGATATAACCGAAGAAATTATTAGAAAAGCAATTATTTGCTTGACAGCACTGCGTGAACGAACAACTTTTGTTCGTTTCGATTCATTTTGAAATACCCAAACAGTGGATTGTTGTTTACTTTCGGGCTCATACGAATAGATCCATGTTTCCCCAGTAACAATGTTATAGACCAAATTTGACAACGAGCCTGTTTGTGAGCTTCGGTCAAATTGTGTGGGATCCAACGATGCAAAGTTCTCGTACACTCAAGTGATCATGCAAAATCGTATGTATTGCTTTCATGTCAATGCCTAAGGATGCCTGAATCTCGCGGTATGTTATACGCCGGTCTCACTCAATCATTTCACGCACAGCATCAACATTAATGGCAACAACAGAGATGGATGGACGACCTTCACGGAATTCATCACTAAGAAAGGTACGTCCACGCTGGAATTCGGCAAACCAATTATAAACAGTCCTATTGGATAGTGCTTCATCCCCAAAAGCCAAATGAAGTCGATCGATCCATTGTTTCGGAGTTAGATTACATTTGTAATCGTAAAAAATTGTCCGAAAATTTTCAACGGAAATTTCATTTTCTTACAAAATAACTTCTTTTAAAATACTATACAAACAAAATTAGTTGGCTTGGGTACAAATTGTCAATTGAATTATAGGTTAAAAACGTCTAATTTTACGGATAGGATAGTAGCAGAACGTTGGCGCCACTGGAAGTAC
Source organism: Trachymyrmex septentrionalis (assembly GCF_001594115.1). Taxonomy (NCBI): domain Eukaryota; kingdom Metazoa; phylum Arthropoda; class Insecta; order Hymenoptera; family Formicidae; genus Trachymyrmex; species Trachymyrmex septentrionalis. The sequence continues at coordinate 162,902 of NW_017304587.1, forward strand.
TGGATTGCAGAAACTTTTCCAGCAGCCTACGTATCTCGCTTTTTCCCTCGATGGTGATGGACTTGGCGGACCTGATGACAAGAGACTCCTTGCGCTTGATCGATTTTCGACGTATATATTCTTTTACTCGATCCATGTCTTATCACTCGTAATCGAAATTTACGATTGAATGAAAAAAAGTTATATACACTATTTATATACACTATCAGATCGATGACACATCGCGACGCGTTAAGAGAAGCGCCGATGTTTGGCTGCTAAACAAAACATAACTCTTCCACAGTAAAATAAAAGTGGTACTCCAATGAAAAGTATGAAATCACACTGCGTTCCCACAGCCCTCAAATTTCGAAGAAGTGTCGATAACGATTCTTTCTGGGGAGAGAGAAAGATCAATGACATGTAACGACGCGTTAAGAGAAGCGTTGGTGATGTTTATATAAACATACCAATAAGGTGTGAAAAATATAAACTAGAACCGCTCGTGATGCTGCCTTATCTACTTTTAAAGAAAATGTGGTCCAATAGGCAAATGGACAAAGAAGTCACAAATGAAATGTATAATTTATAAGCGCTCAGTTCCACAGTTGGTGTCCTGGAAGACGAACGAATCGATTGCAATAATGGAAAAAGTACGGCTAATTATCGTGCGAACGCTGAGAACATAGCCAACGTAGTTGAACGTATTAGAAACGTGGATCCGGAACAGTTCGCAAAAATTAGAGACGAAGTGTTCAAAATATTCGAAGATATGGATATAGATTTTGAAATAATGGACCAAGATTCCGATGAAAAAGTGTTATCCGACGATATTGGTTATGCTAGCGATTTGAGCGAGCACAATACGGATCACGCAGAAAAATTTGTGCCATCTCCAGAAATCCGCGCACTGAACGGTCGTACTAAACACTGCATGATCCAGTGCTATTATACAACGGGTGGAATTTTAAATGTATGTGCAACATGCATGATACATTTGGCTGACACCGATTGTAGGAATGTATCTTGTAAGGAAGCATGATATCTGTTATATTGATGCGCTAGGCGATCGGTCTTGCACAAATTGCAGAGTGCCAATGTACACTATATTTCCGTGCAATAAGTGCCCACATTGCATACATTGAAAACCTACTGTGAAAAATTATTAAAAAAGTATTGTGAGCGAGACGCTACTGGAAAATATATGGGAAGACTGTAACATAGATGATATGTTCTCGGTAATCCGCAAAAAAGAGACATAGGTGTACGAATATCGCCAGTGCAATTCTTACGTGATCGAGAATTAGATATACATAGTGAGAAACATGGAACAGTTATCAGAGAGCCCGTTTCTGACTGATCTTTACTCCCGCGACAGAAAGTCGAGACAAATGTTCCGAGGACGATGAGTATGAAAAAAGACATTGGTGGAATAGAAATGTCAATATAATAAAGGACGATTATTATTGAGCGAAGAAAATCGCAGATAAGAGCCAAGGTTGGTGCACATGCATTAAGATTCCCGCAGGTAGTGAAAAGTGCATCAAACTGCTGATTATTAATAATATATGAAGTTTCGTGATCGCGATCTTGCACTAAAACTGTTTTTCGATAGATGCGACGATCAATGCTTTGAGTGTAAACAGTACATTTTCGCAAACAAACATAATGAAAAAATGTTAGAACGTTATGACATTCTAGATATATCGCGGTGCTGCAACGTGTGTGAACGAGTCATGTGCAAGTGCTCCGTGGAAGAGTGTGACGTGATCTAAAAAAAAAAAGACATGGCTAATCATCGTGCGAACGTTGAAGATATGATGTGAATACAGATAAGTTATTTGAAGCAATGAAAGTAGAATTTGAGGATATAATGAACCAAGAATCGTCTAACGAAAAAGTACAATTTAACAATACTGAATGTCTTATTGGGTTGAATGATGGCAATAAGGATCACGCAGAGAAATTTGTGCAGCCCTCGGAAATCCATGCGTTGAACGATCGTTCTAAGCACTGCATAATCTGTTGTTATTATACAATGTATGATGAGACCTCAGCTTTATGTACACCATGTATGATTTATTTGCGGAATATTGGCGATAAAGGAATGTATCTCGTCAGAAAGCACAAAGAATGTTCTTTCTATACATTAGACAGCAGGTGGTCGTGCTCAGAATGCAGAGAGCCGATGTACATTGTATTCCCGTGCAGCATGTGCCCACTCTGCGCATATTGAAAAATCATTAAGTGCTCCATATAAGAGTGTAACGTGATTTGAAGACTGTAAAAAAAGACATGAAAAATCATGAGCGAGTGGAACGCGAACTGTTAGAGCAGTGCGGCCAGGTCGCTACTCTGGTGGAATATTTCGCTGCAACAATGCGACGAGTGCATCGAGCGGCTCGAAGAACTTTGTTGTGCCAAGCGTCAGCGCCTGGCCGTTGGACACAGGCAATCCGTGGTGGCGAGGATCGCGCGACTCGCGAGTGCAAAGACACAATTAGAGCGACGTTTCGTGCACGTCGGTGGCATACGCGAGTCGCGACGAAAGATCTCTCATGAGAGATCGACGCCGAGTTTGAAAGCCGTATTGACAGGTGCTGTGGTCAACGTGAATTACATTGAGCCGCGGCCGTTTTTGGAAGACGTGAGAAAAATAGTGCTTGAGCGTGTGCGAGACGCTGTAAAAAGACACGTTAGTGTAAAAGTGAACACCACGTTCAACGGCGAGTTAGCGACGAACAATATACGTGCTAATAAGAGCATAATTACAAAGAACATTGAGATTTATCAATACACAGATTTGCGCGAGTGGTACGAGCAGCATATCACCGAGGCCACGTTGACATCACTCGAAGAGTTCCAGGAACGCGACAGCGGGTGGGCATTGTCACGTATATTGAATGACTATCAATGTGAACAAACTAAATCCCATGCGCGCGGGATGCTATATCAAAGTGCCATGGGAAATTATACTTAAGAAAACTGTGATCAATGTTCGTACAACGAACAATGCTTGCTTCGCGTGGTCGATGGTCGCCGCTCTGTACCCGACTGAAAAGCATACGGAGCGAAAGTCATCGTATCCACGTTATACGTCAGTGTTGAATCTCGCGGGTATCGAATTTTCAATGACATTAGAAGACATTTCTAAATTCGAACGGTTTAACGCGGTGTCGATCAACGTGTACGAGATCGAGAATAAACAAGTCCTTCCTCTACGGCTCACCAGTGACAAGAAGGAGAAACACGTCAACGTGCTGTACATCCAAGATCCACGCGACAACGGTGTTGGACATTTTGCATGGACAAAAAATCTGTTCCGTCTCGTGAGATCGCAAATTACCAGGAACAAACGCAAATTACCAGGAACAGGTCTATCGACGAAATCGGCTACTTTACATTCTCCAACAACAGCGATGTCGTTCCACCGAGTGAGGCGCGTCCAAATTCTATTTTTATCTTTGATGACGCAGCATGCGATAAGCAGGATGCGGTGAGAGAATACTTTTCGATGGGTCGCTACGCGAACGTCAACTGCTTCTATCTCTGTCAGACGTACACGAGGATACCTAAACATCTGATACGCGACAACGCGAACTTTCTGATCCTGTTCAAACAGGACGGTATCAATTTGAAACACGTTTACAACGATCATGTGGATACCGACATGTCATACGACGAATTTTGCGCGTTGTGCCGCTGCTGTTGGCAATAAAAATATGGATTTTTAGTGATAGACAAAGACAGTGCGCTCACAAATGGACGATACAGAAAAGGATTTAACGAGTTCGCGATACCGTAACGCGACCAGTTGTTGTCAATACTTAGCCAGAGACAAACATGGCAGATGTGCGCGAGCGTGAAAAAATCGCGAGAGCGATCGAGAAGCCGAGCGAGTCGATCCAGAAAAAACATCGCGCTCTGAAGACCGATAGAATCGAGGAGGGCATCGCGTTGGACAGACATTTTAAATCTCTTATCGAGCCGCTGCGACTTTTCGCCGATAGCCCCGGCGTGCGTGCGACAAAGAGAGAGTCGCGCGACGAAGATACAGCGTCTGCCCATAAACGTGAGAGGAAGGAGGAAGAGGAACAAAAGGAGAGAGAAGAAATGAGCGAGATGTTCGAGCGTTCCACGACTCTGCATAAATCCAATGATCGATCGCACGATGATGTACAACCAATAACCTCCCCGCGTGTCAAAATCGTACCGATAGAGTCGTTGGAGAATGTTTTCCAAACGATGGAAGACTCGCTAGCGACGAAGGTTCAAAATCAGCTGCAAACGTCAGAAGGTCGGGAGGCATTACGAGCCGACCTGGGACCGCTAGGTCAAAAGTATGTCAAGGCTATCCTGAGGGGAACGCAAGATAAAGAGAGTGGTATAGATCACGTGTACGGCGTTTACTTACACAAGGATGGGCTGATGTTTGGCAATAAACGTTTCGACGTGGATGACGCAGATAACATAATTATCGACGACGTGCGATACGCCGGTACATCTGGTCTTTACAAATTGATTTTCAAGAGAATTCTCAACGATGTCCTCTACACGGAAAACGATATGCACAAGTACAAGAGCATGCTGCTGGTAACAAACGCGCAAACACAAGTACCATTCGCAGGGTCGATTATTGAGTAACAGAGGACAAGTACTACATGGGCTGAAAAGTCCCAGGATTTTTAATGAAAACAAGCGTTTTTTGGGCAAAGTTATATTTATTCCTCAACATAGTTGCCTTCGAGGGCGATACACTTGGTATAGCGATTTTCCAACATTTCGATGCCCTTTCTGTAGTACGAAACGTCCAAGCCTTCGAAATACGCCTCGGTTTCTGCGATGACTTCCTCATTCGATCTGAATCTCTTTCCCTGGAGCCACCGCTTGAGGTTTGGGAACAGATAATAGTCCCTGGGGGCCAAGTCTGGAGAATATGGTGGGTGAGCAACCAATTCGAATCGTAATTGGTCCAATTTGGCCATCGCTTTCAAGGACGTGTGTGACGGTGCGTTATCGTGATGGTACAGAACTTTTTTCTTCGCCATATGGAGCCGTTTTTTCTTTATTTCGTCGTTCAGTTTGTCCAATAACGCTGCATAATACTCTCCTGTGACTCCTGTTCTTCCCTTCTGCAGGTAATCGATGAAGATTATGCCATACGCATCCCAAAAAACGGAGGTCATAACCTTCCCGGCCGAGCGTTGGTTTTTTGGCCGCTTTGGTCGGCTTTCGTGGCTTTCCAGCCACTCTGCAGACTGCCTATTGGACTCAGGCGTATAGTAATGGACTCACGTTTCATCCATCGTCACAAAACGTCGAAAAAAGTCCACTCGATTACGCTGCAACAACGCCAAACCGGCCGTTGAATCATCAACGCGCTGCTGTTTTTGGTCGACGGTCAGTAAACGCGGCACCCATCACATCGATAGCTTTTTCATCTCCAAAAGATCGTGCAAAATGTATCCCGCCCGTTCTTTTGAGATGCCCACGGCCTCAGCTAACTCGCGCAACTTCACTTTACGATCACTCAAAACGATTCGATGCATTTGCTTTATGATTTCCGCATTCGTAGCCTCTTTTGGCCTTCCAGAGCGAGGTGCGTCTTCGGTGCTTGAACGACCCATTTTAAATTCACTAAACCACCGATAAACTGTTCTCGAAGGAGCAGATGTGGGATAACAATTCTGCAACCATTGCAATGATTGTTCAGAAGTTTTTCCCATCAAAAAACAATGTTTGATCAAGATGCGATATTCCTGTTTTTCCATTTTTTTTACGAAGACGAAAGTAGCGTCATTCAAACGACTGTAGCTTGTAAACGAATGGACGAAATGTCAAGAAACTTCATACATAAACTAGTGACAGATGAGCCTCTCGAAATGAGTCATGTTTATTTTCTAGTGGCGCCAAATATTTAAAAATCCCGGGACTTTTCAGCCCATGTAGTACAAACACGTAATCGCGCCGTTGATGTCAGTCACACCCAAGAAATAGAAGAAGAAATCTGGAAAGGGATTACCTCACGCAATGACATTGAACGACAATGCGTTCAATTACGTGAACTGGGATGATCCCAACAAGCTGATGGATCGTCTATGATTGCTCGACGCTTCGCACGGAGCAGGCAACAATACTCACGACAACGAGATGCTTTCGATCATTGAGGAACTTCGCGAAGCCGGTCTTATTATAAACTAAATCGCGTATTCATAAAACGAGTCAGTCGAGTGACATCATCGAGAAGAAATACATTATTTTCTCGTACTTCGTGTATTCGTCGAATCATAAAAAAGAAATCTGATGAAAAGAGAGAAAAAATTAGCTCCGAGAGACGTCGGCTCGTCGAGGAATTACACGCTCCGGCGAGAAGAAATTTTCCGTGAAGGCGTGTCATAGTCCGGAGGTACGACGATTTGTGGCAGGCTGATATCGTTAAGATGCATGTACTCGGGCTTCAAAAAAGGCCATCACTACATACTCACCGTCGATGTGTTGAACAAGTACGCGTAGGCCGTACCGCTCAAGAGCAAAGGTGGAAGCGAGACGGCTAACGCTATCGCTGAGATCATTCGAGAGAGTAGAAGATGTCCGAAAAATTTACAAACGGATAGGGGAAAGAATTTTACAACGTCGATGTACAAAAAATCTTGAAAATCGTGAGCAAGTACAAGACGATTTTTGAGAAGGATTACACACCAAATTGGACCATCGAGATTACGATCATTAAGGTGCAGCGTATCAATCCCGTAACCTATTTATTATCGTGTAAAATCCGTCGCTAGAGCGTTCTACGAGCACGAGTTGCATAGTGCTATTCATCCGGACGTGTATCTCGTAGAGAAAGTGTTGCGCAGGAAGGGGGACAAAGTGTACGTCAAGTGGCTGGGATTCGATGAATCGCACAATTCATGGATACACAAAAACAATATTATTTGATAAAATTTTAATTGATATATTTTGTATACATATAACAAATATAATAATATAAGTATATAAATGTTTAAAATATTTTTTTATTATCCTTTCCATTTTTCGTTTTAGAGTATACAGATATAAAATACGTATATAAATATATAATATGTTACGTTCAAACCCTTAAAACGAGATTAATGAGATAAGAAAGAGAAATGGAGAGGGTGTGGAAGGACGGCTAGACTCAATCTCACAGGTATACGCAGAGAGGCGAACACCTGTGAGTCGTACGCACCTTTTCGGTCCCGGAATGCGGGTCAACGTCCCGAAAGGACGCTATGACACCTGTTCCTGAGGGACGGTACGAACGTCGGTCCTACTTTTTGGGTCAAGGAACTTAATCCTTTTGATCCGGAACTGGACCTCGTGCAATCTTAAGAATTAGAGGGAGGAATGAAGCGAGGGATAACACAAAAAAGGTGGAAAACCAGCGGTCTTCAATTATAATTAATTTACATTTATTATGCTTACAAATATTATTACATTAAGTAATTATGTGAAGATAAATAAACATCGCAATTATCTTTCGCTAGTTGTGTGTGTGTGAGCGTGTGTGTGTGAGGACAAACAGGATAATAGAGGTTACGGGGGGGATTGGAGGCGAGGAAGGTGGTGCAGGAGCACATTGGGACGAGGTACTTATACTGAACTGTGTAGGGAGTGAGATTTCCGGGAATATAGACTATTACCAGTCTATCTCCTTCGTTGGCAGGAGAGAAGTAAACCGATCGGGAGAGCCGATCCCAGTCGATCGGCGCGGGATCTGGATGGAATGGAGCAGGCGAAAGCGGGTTTGGCGAAGGAGGAGGAGGGAATCGCTCCTCGAGGGAAGGAGGGGAATAATTTAGGATTTCCCTGATAGTGGGATCGAGTATGGGAGGTGAGCTTAGTTCTGATCGGTGAGTACGAAATATCCGGATGGTTGATAGAATTGTCGGTCGATTCACTTGGAGGCGATCGGCTCTGCCTATTGGTTCGGTCGTAAGGGGTTTGCCCCTGAGTTTTTCTAGCGTTACAGACACGCACTATAACCGAAGAGTTAAAAGCAAGTATGAGCTTGAGTACACGGATATATATACACACACATTATATATATGTGTATAGATGTATGTATGTATGTCTTTTACGGGCAGATATGTCTTTTACGCTCGGAAGGAATAGCAATGACTTTTGATTCACGGGATCCCGGACTAATGTCACTTGAGTAGTAGCCCCACTGTCCACGCAAAGAGTCCCCAGAGGGTGGTCTAGTGATTGGTAGGATGATGACACGGAAAATGTACTGCGAACTGGCGAGACGCGGACTCTCTTGCAACCAACGCGGATCGACTATCCCGACTATTCCGAGTACTCCGACTCTTTTGCAAATGACGCGTATCGAATATCCCGTTTATTCTGAGTTCTCGGACTAACACTTTGTGTTTCCGCGGGGCCTCTATTTATATCCCGAAAAAATGGGCGTAATGCCCTTTATCTAGGATGCAATAGTTGCAATGTCTCGCGAGATTTATGATATTTATAATGTCCTATCGTTGTTGATCTAGAGTGCATCGTTAAAGGGATTTCTAGAAGAAATGATTTATGTTTTTCTCTAAAAGCCAAGATTGCTCCAGACGAATCTGTTATTCTCGCGGAAAATATGGTTAGGTAAACAGGTGGTTATCGCCCACAAGTATTTTTACATACAGCAACCATTATCAGTAGCGAGTCCGACTTTGATAACGTTACCGTGGAAAGTTATTTATGCGTTTTACGACTTTTTTTAAAACGCGACATAGTGCCTGTTTTCTTAAGGTAAAATTGTCATTCCGACGATAAGGCTTAGATTTTGTTATCGCGTGATTTCGATACATTTACGTATTCTTGCCATTTTTTTTCGGGCCCGCATTAAAATTGTTATTCCTTCCTGGTTGATTAACGTTTTATGAGCGGAGCCCGCTCGATCACTCTTTTTAGATCCATTAAACCGTTATCAGCGCGCTCCATTCGAATCTCATAGGCGCTGCCCGTAAACGTGGAGCCAAATCTTTCGAAAGAAAAGAATCGAAACGTCTATAGGACGTAACAAATACATAAAATGAAAAATAATACTAATACATAATAAATGACACTACATAAAACTACATAATACTTATATAACTACGTAATACTTATATAAGACATAAAAAAACATGCATAATGTGTAAATTATAATGATAATGATAATAATACATAATACGAGTAGTACAGGTATGTAAATTGTATGAGAATATTTAAAAAATGTAAAAAGACATACACAAAGTACAAATTAAGATAATACATAAAGCATAATAATAATAGTAGTAATGCATATATACACTGTATAAAAATATAAAAAATGTAAAAACATAATAGTAATATAAATGTTGATATTTACATATATATATA
>NW_017304587.1:172361-179024 GCF_001594115.1 Trachymyrmex septentrionalis
TACAAAGGTATTCGCTAATGCCCCCACGGTAACGTTTCCGTCGAGTTCGATACGACGTTTCGTTTGTCGTCGTATGGACTCAGAGCAATTTTCGATTTGTGTATACCTCGTGCAGTTTAAATCGTATACACGATTGATGACAAGTCATTTCGATCTCTTCGTTCGAACACCGCGTGTAATCGTCAAACGTTATCATTCGCGCTACGACGTTACTCTTTACGCCTTTCGCCTTTTTAGTGTCCTCCCTCACCGCGTACATCTTCGCTTTGAGACCAATGAATTCGATCATTATCGCACCATTATTTTCGTCCTTCATCACACTTTTTTGTTCGCGAGAGGCATACCGTACGCGTTGTCCGTCGAATAATCGCTCGTATCAAATCTAGTGATTCGCGTTTCATAATCTCGTAAACGTCCTCGCACTCGACGCGGTATATAAGACTGTCTGTATCGGTGTACATAATTTTACATTTGTCGCGAAACAGTGGTAACATATACTCGTGGTGAAATTCGTACGAGCAGACTTTCGATATGTCGAGTATACACATACCCACGTAAATCGGCCTGTTGAACTTCACCTCGAATTTGCGCAGTTCGACGGCGATCAAATTTTCCGCAAAGACGCTATGGCTGTGGAAATTCGGTTTTGCAATCATTGCCTCCGCGCCGTATCGTCCGTCCCATTTTGTTAATAATTTTACGTCGACGTAGTTGCGTGCATTCTCCATAGTTTTACCGAATACCGCGTTGTTCATTAATTTATACAAATTTTTCTCAAAATCGTTTTACGCGCGCGTTCTGAAATTTGTATTAAGTTTAATGTAATCGCAAAGCCATGGAGATTGCGCGAATTGTAGCACCCGATGGATCTTTGTTACGCGAAGTATGAGTGATTGCTGCAAGTTGCGGTAGTGGATGACGTAACGTTGTTTATCGTACAACGTCGTTAGAAATTTATGTTCGCGCCGGGCGGCTTATCGCGCGTCGGACAGAATGATAAGTCAGTGTGTCGGTTGTGTAGGTGCTGTGAATACTCGAGATCGACTTCGAGAATGTAACCGGTGGGCAAATCCAGAGCGATCGCGCTCGCGTCAAGGTTCGCAGCGTCTTCGACCCATCGAAATTTGGCGTATGGCAATAGTTGACACATCGCCCACCCGTATAAATTGTTAACGTCGTAGTACATCAAATACGACGACGATTCCGACGGGTCGTACAAATGCATGTACTTGTTATTAGCCTGCGCATATCTGCCTGAATATTGACTGAGGCCGCCGCGTATACCGCGCTCGATGAACATGATCATATCAATATCAGTGAGCAACTCAAACTTTACGCTCGTATGTTTTAACATCGCATTCCACGTAAGGGATTACTGAAACCAGATAAGGTTTAATAATGTGCGAGATCGAGACCGTAACTCGCGACGCAACTTCCGCGAAAATTTTCGAAAACGTCAGCTAATAACAAGACATCGGTTTTCAAGTACAGATCACTGTACTCGCCAAGCATTCTGATGGAGAACCGCTGCCATACGACAGCGTGAAAATTAATTCAATTTAAATGAATGTATATTATATAATAGTTCAACAACTTAACACTCGGACCGGTAAGGCGCTTCGTATTTAAAGTTTAAATATATTTTTCTTTGGTTGTCGGTAACAGGATCATCTACATGTCCTTCATATGCTGTAGCGATTTCCTTAATTATAAAATGCGCGTCGTAGCCCGATAAATTATGAAAAACGGTCGGAATATCTAATGAATTTTTATAATTTAAGTTACAATTTGAATGCGCTTGAATGCGGTATCTACTGGTCAAGTTGCAATGATCGCGGACCCGCCTATCGTCCGGCGCGAACGGTTTATCGCAAACGCGTCGCGCTACGGTATGCCTCCCATTGCTGTTTAGACAACGTTTCCACGGGCACGTTGGCAGATACGAGGTTTTTTACGCGATACGCCAAATCGTTGAGTTGTCGCGTGAACCACACTATACAGTCTTCGCGATGGAAGTGATACGATGATAACGCGTCATCGTACGAGCAACGCATGTAGTATACTGAATACCTCATGCTGTTGATATGAGTACGACGATGCATCTTTTCTGTCGGGTTCCGTCTTCCGTAAAATGCACTCCAGGTCGGCGTAGACGATGAATGGGACGCGCTCCTTGATGCAGTGGTTCCCAAATTCGAGCCATTTTTCGTCAGCGCTCAGCAGTCAGATAATGCAGTCATTGATTTTCCTACAGTCCAATACGTGCAACTGCAATTTCTCATTTGTACTAAAGTAATACAAGCATCTGAAAAAAAAAAAAAAAACCTATAACTGTTACCATTATTTTATTAGTAAGGAAAATTATAATAATTTTTTTATGTGTACTTACCGGTCGCAGAAATATTTCTTGTTCTTTTTCCCACTAATCTGCGAGTTCACGAGACGCGACAGGTTCTTGATCCACGCAAAGTGGCTAACACCGTCGTCACGTGGATCTTGTATATACAGCACGTTGACGTGTTTCTCCTTCTTGTCACTGGTGAGCCATAGAGGAAGAACTTGTTTATTCTCGATGCCATATACATTGATCGACACCGCGTTCAATCGTTCGAATTTAGAAATGTCTTTTAATGTCATTGGAAATTCGATATCCGCGAGATTCAGCACTGTCGTATAATGCGGATACGATGACTCTCGCTCCGTATGCTTTTCAGCCGAGTACAGAGCGGCGACCACCGACCACGCGACTAACAGTCCGTCATACAGTTCGTACAGTTCCTACTCGTTTAGTTCGTTCACATTCACTACCGAATTGAGGATTCGTGACAATGCCCACTCGCTGTCGCGTTCCTGGAATTCTTCGAGTGATGTCAACGTGAGCTTGATCATATGCTGCTCGTACCACTAGCGCAAATCGGTGTATCGGTATATCTCAATGTTCTTAGTGTTTATACACTTAATGTCACGTTTGTTGTTCGTTGCAAACTCGCTGTTGGACGCGGTGTTCACTTTTACACTACCGTGTCTTTCTACAGCGTCTCGCATATTCGAGCACTATTTCTCTCGCGTCTTCCAAAAACTGCGGCTCAATGTAATCCATGTTGACCACAGCACCCATTAATATACGGCTTTCAAACGCGGCGTCGATCTCTCGCCAGGCGAGAGATCTTTCGTCGCGACTCGCGTACCCGCCATCAACGTGCACGAAACGTCGCTCTAATTGTGTCTTTGCACCCACGAGTCGCGCAATTCTCACCACCACGGATTGCCTGTGTCCAATGGCAAGGCGCGAACGCTTGGCACGACAAAGTTCTTCGAGTTACTCGTCGCATCATTGCAACCACGCGACACATTCCACCAGAGTAGCGACCTGGCCGCACAGCTCCAACAGTTCGCGTTCCACTCGCACATGATTTTCCATGTCTTTTTTTTCTTTAAATCACGTCACACTCTTCCACTTGCACGTGACTCATTCACACACGTTGCAGCACCGCGACATATCTAGAATGTCATAACGTTCTAACACTTTTTCATTATGTTTGTTTGCGAAAATGCACTATTCACACTCAAAGCATTGATCGTCGCATCTACCGAAAAACAGTTTTAGTGCAAGATTGCGATCACGAAACTCCATTCATATATTGTTAATAATCAACAGTTCGACGCACTTTTCACTACCTGCGGGAATCTTAATGCATGTGCACCAACCTTGGCTCTTATCTGTGATTTTCTTCGCCCAATAATAATCGTCCTTTATTATATTAACATTTCTATTCCATCAATGTCTTTTTTCATACTCATCGTCTTCATAACATTTGTCTCGTAATTGTGGGTACACTTTCTGTCGCGCGAGTAAAGACCAGTCAGAAACGGGCTCTCTGATAACTGTTCCATATTTCTCACCACGTATATCTAATTCTCGATCAAGTAGGAATTGCAATGGCGATATTCGTACACCTATATCTCTTTTTTACGGATTACCGAGAACATACAACACATCATCACGTTACAGTTTTCCCACATATTTTCCAATAGCGTCTCGCTCATAATACTGTTTACAATAGTTTTTCAATGTGTGCAATGTGGACACTTGTTGCACGGAAATATAATGTACATTGGCACTCTGCAATTTGTGCAAGACCGACCGTCTAGCGCATCAATAATTGATATCGTGCTTCCTTACAAGATACATTCCTACAACATCGGTGTCAGCCAAACGTATTCATGTTGCACATACATTTAAAGCACCACCCGTTGTATAGCACTGGATCATGCAGTGTTTAGTACAACCGTTTAATGCGCGGATTTCTGGAGACAGCACAAATTTTTCTGCGTGATCCGTATCGTGCTCGTTCAAGTCGCTAACATAACCAGTATCGTCGGATAGCACTTCTTCGTTGGAATCTTGATCCATTATTTCTTCAAAATCTACATCCATTTCTTCTAACACTTCAAACACTTCGTCTCTAATAATCGTGAACTGTCCCGGATCTACGTTTTTCTAATACACTCGACTACGCTAGCTAATCGTGCTCGCTCAAATCACTAAAATAATCAGTATCGTCGGATAGCACTTCTTCTTCTTCGTCGAAATCTTGATCCATTATTTCTTCAAAAACTATATTCGCTTTTTCTAACACTTCGAACACTTCGAACACTTTGTCTCTAATAATCGCGAACTGTCCCGCATCCACATTTCTAACGTACTCGACTACGTTGGCTATATCTTCAACGTTCGCACGATGTTTAGCCATACTTTTCACACTGCTCTTATCTATACGATCGTTTCGATCGTCTTGCAGGACTCAGGTGTTATAGCACTTATGAGCTATTATATATTTCGTTACGTCCAATGGACTCCACGATTTCTCCATTTCGTGAAAATTTTGACAGAAATAGTCGTTAGGACAAAGTGCGAACATAAAACTTGAGCGTTAACGATCGGTGAATGCGACAATATTCCAGAAACGTGTCCTTAGAAACCTTCCCAATGATATTGGAAACATAAGCAAAAATATAGATCCTCAGAATCGCCGGATCCATGGCAATAAAAATTTACAACAAAGGTTACAAACCATGTAGAGAAAATCTAAATGTGGACCAGAAATCGTGTGTAGATAAAAACTCATATTTCCAAACGCGTAAAAGCAAGTTGAAGGATGTTTTCTCATCAACAACAGAAAATTGGTAAAATAAATGTAGGAGGTCGCAAAGCGTAGCTTCTAATTTTTTATATTGTCGATTGTAAAAATTTAAATAAATACTGTCTAGACGAGAGAACGCATGTTCCAGTAATAAAAGAGAAATCGATGACAAAAAAGCGGTGTGTTCGACTTGTACTCGCTTTGTACTTGTATATCCTATCTTCCACATTTACTGCAGAAGAATTATGTTTTTTTGTTTAGCAGCCGAATCGGCGATTCTCTTAACGCGTCGCGATGTGTCATCGATAGTGTATATAACTTTTTTTCAAATAATAACGATGTAAAGACTCTTAAATATAATATAAATAAACAAACAAACAAATTAAACGGCGAAAAAAGAGTCATTAGGTTAAAAAACATTTAATTAGTTAAAAATATTAAGCAAAGATACATGAACAAACACAGAACGGCGCACATAAATGCATCAATGTATAAAAATGTATAAAAATATAACGAGTTTCGGCTGCGAGATTGAGCCCTCTTCAGATGTAAAGCGCGAGAAAATAAACAATAATTAAAAAATCAATAAAAAACAATTCATGTCGCAATTAACATAAAACGTAAAGAAGTAAAATTCAGATGGATCTCAAAAATACGATTGAGCAAACGAGATGTCCATTATCAAAGCCAGATCGCTAACTTTTTTTCATTCAATCGTAAATTTCGATTACGAGTAATAAGACATGAATCGAGCAAAAGAATATATATGTCGAAAATCGATCGAGCACAAGGGGTATCGTCCCTTGTCACCAGGTTCGCCAAGTCCACCACCATCGAGGGAAAAAGCGAAATATTGGGAATGTCCTGGAGCATCAAAATCGCCAACATGTTCCTCATCATCAACGTCGACAAAATATAAATCAAACGGTATGTATCTTTTTTGTTTACAAATGCGTTTATGGTGACTAGTATTAATACATTTTATTCTCTGCTAAAAGCAAACAGTAATCAAAAAATTTTTTGTTCTCTTTTTCCAGAAAGCGCTGCTAGCGATGTTGAAGCCGTCGATCGCATTCGAACGCTGTCGATCGCGGAACAAAAAATAATAAAAATATGAAATAAAATTAGTATAATAAGATGTGAATAAAAAATTTTTTATTCGCATTACTACATATGTACAGGGTCCGGCAAAATGATCTCCCACATTTTGCACCGCCACTGTGCCCGAACCACTGAAGAGAGGGGGAGCTTAGCGTAGTCGGTTGGTAGCTCGCGCCTTGCCATTTCAGTTGTCGTCATGAATTGAAAATCGCAGAGCATGCTCCAACGATATTCTTCAAAACATCCCACAAAATGCTCTTTTAATAACGAGTGACGAAGCTCATTTCCATCTGTCTGGCTGTGTGAACAAGCAGAATTTTCGCTACTGGGCACCAGAGAATCCGCGGCAGCTCCATGAAAGGCCACTTCACAGCCCATTTGTTACCGTTTGGTGTGCTGTTGGATCTTTTGGCGTTTG
>NW_017304587.1:179124-184848 GCF_001594115.1 Trachymyrmex septentrionalis
CCATGCGACTTTTTCCTTTGGGGCTACCTGAAAGCGAAGGTTTTTCAACACCACCCCCGAACCATTGACGAATTGAAAGCAGCAATACGCCAAGAAATTACAGGAATATCGCCTCAAATTACTGCTCGAGTGATGGAAACTTTTAGAAATCAGCTTCGAATGTGTATCGAAAAAAATGGTCGCCACTTGGACTCTGTAATTTTCAAACCTCAATAAAAACCAATGGCATAGCATACATTTTCAGTTAATAAAAATAAAATCTAAATAGCATTTACAATGGCGTTTTTATTAAAGATTAAAATGTGGGAGATCATTTTGCCGGACCCTGTATTTTCTTTTACTCTCCATCCTATACCTCGCGCTAGTTAAAACCATGTTAAAAAAACTGCGTCCTAAAAAAAGTTTTACTCTATTGATTAATTTCTTCCGTCCTTTCTTCACTCATATCGCGTTACATGCTCCGACATCGTCGCTCTCTCTTTCTCTAACATGCGAATCCTTGTTACCTACGCATTTTTTATGACATCTAGAATTCTATAGTCTGTTCCCCCATCCCCGCACCTAAGAGTATCCCCGCGCCGACGAGTATCCCTCGCGCCCCGCGCTCCACTCTAGCCCCATGGATTAGAACCCGCCTAGTATAGCTACTCCATGCCATGGAAATTTTTGACAAGATCTAACAAGTCTTGTGCTTCCTGGTTGATTACTTATCACCATAGATTGCGATGGGAGGACAAGATGGTCCCGTACAGCGATGCTAAACGTCTATTAATTACGGTGGCTGTATTTGAAGATGATGCTGTCGTGTACGTTAAGGGATGCGAGAAACAAACGTGACTGTGGAACTTGTTTCTGGACGATGAGCAAGAATGCAGGTACATCGAGACCTTGGATGCAATTTACGAAGACATGGAATCTTTAGGTAACTAATTTGGATGTTGCTAATATTATGCGATGTAGACAACATGTTAAGAATTGTGCGTTACAAAATGTATTGAAAATATATAACTGGTGGCTGCAAAAGAACATTTTAAATAAAAATACTGTTACGTCCGGCGGACTCGCACGACTCTTTTCTTTCGTAGAGATCTGGAAATCGTCGAAACACTAAAATTTTATCTTCTTTCCTTTTTTTTTCTCTAGCTTAAAAACTAAAACAAGGAATCCGGTATCTGCTCGTGAATGTCGCTCCGAGATAAAAATCAATAATAAATACGTATAGAAAGCGTAAGACCGGCGCCAAGATTAACGGTCAAGTCGCGGACGATTCTCGCGAATCCGTAATTACAAAAATCTAAGAAACGGTACGCGACGTTCAGAGGTAGATTCTGGGTGGTGACTCTCGTGGCGACGATGCATGCGCGTCTTCTTGACGAACGAGATGTGCGTTTTCCCATAAATCTTAAGATCATAAAATTTTGGAGGACACTTTTCTATACTACAGATTCCTTTCCTCCCCCAAAATCTTGATCAATTCAAGAGCAAAGGAAACTCCTACTACCAGCTAACGAAACCTATTCCACTAATCCGAATTTGAGTAATCTGGGGCGATTAGTATAAAAATCGCGGTTCCGTGGCCCTTGTCGCAGATTTTTCTCCAAGTTTTCTCAAGCTACACTTGTCGTAATTTTTCTCTAAGTTTCGAGAAGTTGTCGCGATATTCAAAAAGTTCCACCCTCTCTCTCGCCAATAGAGTCAGTGCGTCTATTTGAATCGACGGCATTCTCAGTACATCTTAAAATCTACAGCCTTCCTTGATCGGGGGAGTCCGACGAAGCTGAGCCACAGCATATTACAACCAACCACCTTCTCCGCGTTTTTGGGCCATCCTATACCAGGTGTACAAGTACGAAATGCGGATTTAAAAAAAAACACGTTAAATTCGAAAGAATGATAAAAAGAGCTTTATTCAAAGTATGCTCCATTGCTAGTTACACATTTTTCCCATCTTTCGGGCAATTTGTGGATACCACGCCAGTAAAAATCTTCCCCCTTTGCCGCGAACCATTCATCGAGCCATTTTTTCACATCTTCGTACGAACCAAAGCGCTGCTCAGCAAGTGCGTGACCCATCGATGCAAACAAGTGGTAATCGGAAGGAGCCAAGTCTGGTGAGTAAGCCGCATGGGGTAGAACTTCCCAGCTGAGTGCTTCCAACATGTCGCGAACCGGTTTTGCCGTATGTGATGGAGCATTGTCATGAAGAAAAATGACTTTGTATTGTCTCTTTTGGTATTCTGGTCTTTTTTCAAGCAGCGAACGGTTCAAATCGATCAATTGTTGTTGGTAGCGTCCAGCATTAACCGTTTCACCAGGTTTTAACAGCTCATAATAGACCACACCCTTCTGGTCCCACCAAACACAGAGCATCGTCTTTCTGCTAAAGCGATTCGGTCTTGCGGTCGATGTGGATGGTGCGCCTGGGTCTACCCATGATTTTTTGCGCTTGGGATTCTCAAAATAAATCCACTTTTCATCCCCACTAACGATACGATGCAAAAACGACTTCCTTTTGTATCGTGCAAGCAAAATTTCACATGTGTTTTTGCGCCTCTCCATCTGCCTGCCGTCCAACTCATACGGTACCCATCTTCCAGTCTTCTGAATCTTTCCCATCTCTCGTAGGCGATTGGAAACAGCTTGTTGTCTAATACTCAATTGCTCTGCGAGTTGTTTTTGTGTTTGTGAATCATCTTCGTCCAACAATGCTTGCAATTCCACATCTTCGTATCTTTTTGACGGTTTTCCGTGTTCCTTGTCTGCAACATCGAAGTCACCACTTTTAAAACGCCGAAACCATCGTTCACACGTATCTTGCGATGGAGCATGTTCACCATAAGCTTCTCAAAGTAATCGGTATGATTCAGCAGCAGTTTTCTTCAAATGAAAATAAAAAATTAATGCTGTCCGCGAATGCTCTTTGTTTGGTGTAAATTTCGACATATCGAACACAGCAACACAACACTATGCAAACACTTTTTCAATTTATCACTCGTGCGCGTCTGACACTTGTTGATAGCATTTCAAAATGGCATAACAGTCAAATCTTTATACCACACACTGCATTGATGCGCCATCTGTTTTCTCAAATCCGCATTTCATATTTGTACGCCTGGTATATCGCCATCTCAGCAGTTAGTTTTAATTTCATTACATTATATTGGGTGGTCCCTCCCCTTCTTTCCCTCCTCTTTTTTCTTCTTTTGGGGATCTCACTTTAAAGATAAAAATTTTTAGTGCGTTCACGCCGTTCGTTCGCCCCTCGTCGTTGCCGCCTAACGGAAACCAGCCGATCGCGTCGACTCGCTACCCGTGCCCGGGTTAACAACGATAAATCCTCAAGATCAACCTATAATTCAGTCATCAGTCCCGGAACAGATTCCGGCCGTACAGCTTCCCTTTACAACACTCTCCCCACCTCTTGAAATTTCTTATTCCCCTATCTCCAATCCGTCTCCGGTTTTCCCCGTAGATTTCCCCCCCCCCCCGCATTCACCATCACCACCCCCGATTACTCAATTTTCCGTTTTCGATACCACCCCCTCAATCCCATACATCCAATCCAATGGCTACTCTCCCGCTGGGCACCTTCCTCTCCTTTTTCATGATGCCCAGCAACTATTAGAATACATGACTTATTTTACCCCCTTCAACGAAGACCAGGTAATCGTGAGGATCACAGAATCCGATGACCTGTTTTCGGTCCCTATAACATCTCTTATCCCTCTAGAGCCTTTCTCTCTCCAACACCATGATCCTACGCAGTATTAATTTTCCCCTCCTCTCAAATTTTTCCTATCCAAAATAACATCCGCACTCCGAGATCCTACACACACACGCACGCACGCACGCACACTTACACATGTACAAATCTATACACATAATTATCAAAATTGTATAATTCTTATAGTATTTATTTTCTTTTTATTTTTATTCAAAAATGTATGATCAATATTGTTTTTTTTTGTATTATACTATTATTAAATTAATTCCCCAGTAGTTTTTGTTCAAATATAACCTCTCCTCTTATTCTTAAGTTCTCTCGCAATTACACTTCGCCCTCTCCCCGGTCACTTGGATTAAGTTCCATGACTGAAAGTCAGGACATATGGCCGTACTGGCGCAGCTGGCGTTAAAATGCGCCCTCCTGGCACACTGACCTAGTCTGGGCTCTTTAACTTAAAAGTACGCGCCGACTCGTGTGTCCATTTAGCGGAGCACGAGCAGAGGTTTCCATTTCGTCCTCCGTTCGACCCCCGACTCGTTAGGAGTCTCAGGACGAAGCAAAGCGCCTCCTGATTTGCGTCGGTCCTTCCCCTCCTTTGCGGTCCGGAGCCTGGACACGACCAAATCGGTCTAACAATTCGGTTTCTTGTTACGTTCATCTCCTCAGCTCCATATGCGCACGGAGCTTGAACTAATAATAATGTATTGTTAATGTATTTATTATGTATTTCTTTTCCCTTCTTTTGTAATACATGTACTCGTATGAATGTATGTACGTATAAACGTACGTATAAACGTATGTATAAATATATGTATAAACATAGGTATAAACGTATATATTATATGAACGTATGTACAATATAAGCTCGTGACAAAAAAATACGTAAAAAAACGTGATAAAACGTGTTTAAAAAACGACACGTTTAAAATTCTTAGAAAGAAGGGAAGGGCCTGCTCCCCTCTTCGATTCCAGAAGTATTACCATATACGTCACAATTTACGCGAATGCAATCAGTCTTGCGATACCCACTTGTACAAACGGTTAAAAATATGTACTTCGCCAAAGAGAGCAATGCATCGTATGACGAGAAGAAGGAATATAACATGTATTAGGAGTATAAATAAGTTTCCGCCGTTTTTTATCCAAAATTGAGCATTTATTGTGAAAGAACGGTACCTAATGTTTTATTCGAAGTATTGTCCATCGTTAGCCACTACTTTTTCCCATCTTTCTGGCAGCATACGGATGCCGCGTCGGAAAAACGCTTCATCTTTTGAAGCTATCCACGAATCGACTCAATTTTTGGTACCTTCATATGATGTGAAGTGTTGCTCAAACAGGCCATGCGCCATCGATCGAAACAGGTAGTAATCAGAAGGAGCAATGTCTGGTGAATACGGCGGGTGGGGTAAAACTTCCCAATTGAGTGTTTCCAAGTAGGTTTTGACCGGCGCCGCAACATGTAGACGAGCATTATCATGCAGAAGAATAACTTTGTCGTGTCTGGAGTAGTAGTGGGCGCGTTTTTCCTTGAGTGCTCGGCTCAATCTCATCAATTGTGTTCGATAGAGAGCCCCAGTAATGGTTTCGTTCGGTTTGAGCAACTCATAATAAACGACACCTAGCTGATCCCACCAAATAAACAACATGAGCTTTTTCCCATGAATGTTCGGCTTGGCTGTCGATGTTGAAGCATGGCCAGGTAGTCCCCATGATTTCTTCTTCTTTGGGTTATCGTAGTGGATCCATTTTTCATCACCAGTGACTACACGGTGAAAAAAACCCTTTCGTTTATGCCTGGCAAGCAGCATTTCACATGTGAAAAATCGGCGTTCAACGTTTCTCGGCTTCAGTTCATATGGAACCCAATTTCCTTGCTTTTGAATCATTCCCAACGATTTTAAGCGATGTGAAATTGCTGGTTGAGTCACTCCTAATGTAAGTGCAAGTGCTTCTTGCGTTTGGCACGAATCTTCATCCAATAATGCTTCCAATTC
>NW_017304587.1:185092-192183 GCF_001594115.1 Trachymyrmex septentrionalis
TCTCTCAGCGATCTCACGAGTTGTTATTCGCCGGTTTGCCTCAATTAATGCCTTTATTGTGTCTTCATCAGCTTCAACTGGCCTTCCAGAACGTGATGCATCTTCAACATCAAAATTGCCGGATCGAAATTTTGCAAACCAGTTTTGGCACTGACGTTCTGTCAATACATCTTCTCCATATACATCGGATAATTTTTTTCTTGCTTGAACAGCATTTTTACCTTTTCGATAGTAAAAAAGTAAAATATGCCGAAAATGCTGCTTTTCACTTTCACATTTGATAGGGCACCAACCAAAAACTACTGCGTAGAATCAATCGAACTTTTTTCACAAGCAAGCCTTGCTATATCAGCTGTCAAAATATATAATGATTATGCGGCTTAAGTGTGAAGTTGGCTGTGAAAAAATACAATAAGTCTCTGTTGGGAAAAAACGAAATTACTTTCCGAACAACCTAATAGCTTTAGTTTTAATGAAAAAAAAGAATGATGTAATAACATGTGAATAAAACATTTTTCATTCACATTACTACATATGTATTTTCTTTTACTCTCCATCCTATACCTCGCACTAGTAAAAAACCGTATTGGAAAAATACGGTTCTGTATCATAAAAAAAGGACTTTTACTCTATTGATTCATTTCTTTAGTCCTTTCTTCGATATCACGTTACACGCTCTAACATTGTCGCGCGCTCTATCTTTCTGTCACATGCGAGCCCTTGTTACTTAAGCATTTTTTATGACTTCCAGATTTCTCTAGTTCTATAGTCTGCAAATGACCTTAAGTGTTTCATATGTAACGCAAATGTATCCTAGATATTCTCGTTATGGCAAAGGATGCTTCTCAGCGTCAATCTTTGCTGTATCCACGCGAGATTCGTGTCTTTTTTTTTCGAATTATAGTGAATTTGTATCGTAAGTGATTTTTTAACGTGAATGATTTTTTCAATGTGCAAAAGTATTCTACCATTAACGCTAAATGGTAGAATACTTTTGCACGTTTCTGTGATTAAGTGACAGTGATAGTGAGATTTTTTTTCACATCATAGTGTGATTTTTTTTCTTTTTTAGAATAAAAAACTGTTATGAAAACTTTTTCCCACAATAACAACGATGAGGAATTTGCAGGCATTACTAGAGATCCATTACAAGCATCCCGTTGACGAGGTAAGTAGTTTTTTCTTTTATGTATGTTAAATTTTTTTTTTAATGAATTTGTTTTTTCTAATATTTAATTTTTCTTTTTCCAGTATCTCATGGTTGATAACTTGAGAATTGTACGGCTCCAACTACGGAACGTGATTGGAGTTTTAATAATTCCTCTGGTATATTCAGTATAAATTATAAATTATACATAGAATATTTTCTAATTCACTTTTTTCTAATTATCTTTTTTTAATTCATTTTTTTCAGGAAACACATCGCAATCGTGTGCGGATAAGAGGGTTCATGAACATTTATAACGCAATAATGATTCGGAACGACGATGGAAGCGAGAAGAACGCGAGGAAATGTGGGAATACGAAACCGACTTCTACTTGACGGAACTTTTCGGCCTTCGATCATACGAGCCCGATCTGGAGCCGGAAGATCGGAATTGTAAGTTTAATAAAATTTTATTAATAACTTGTTCATTTTTAATCTGCAATTGATGCTAATGTTAATATAACTCTAACGGTTTTTCTATGTATTATATGTTTTTAATAATTTTTTCTACTGTTTGTTTACTTTTAATTATTGTGAGTGGTTCCTTTTATACTTTAATTATTTATTAATTGTATTCGCATAACTTGACAACTTTCTTTGAAAAAACCTTTTTTAAATAAATTGATTTTTACTGAAGAAAAATGCGAATATTACGAGCGTTCCGATTATATTGAGCGATTTCAACGCATCTCACTTTTACTATCTCAATGGACCACATATTCGTAACAAAGAAGGAAGACATTTGATACGTATCTACATTTTTTAAGTCTATTTTAATGTACAGAATACAGTTTTTTTTGTTATGAGAATCCGACTTTTATTATAATATTATTATTCTAACATTGAGAATGACTCGATCGGAATCAAAATGTTTATACTTTTTATTAATCTAGTTTTAAATATTAAACGTTATTAATTTTAATCGGCTTGTAGTTCTTGTTATTACTTATATTTAATTTATTTCAATTGAGCACAATTCTATTAATTTATATTTAAAAAAGTTATATTATCTTGTTATCTAAAATGTAATCTTCGAGCCTGTTGATACACACTGAGCGGCCGAGGAAAACATTTTCAATCGCTTCACGCTTGAATGAAGAGATGAGAGCGAGAAGGACGGGCTCACGCTATTTTACAATTAGTCGCCTTCGGTGCGCCGAGAGTGAAGGAGACAGCAAAAACGTAGCGCGAGAGAGCTAGCTTTCTTCTATCGCCTGAAACAAGCTTTGCTGGCCGAAGCACGATCAGATATAGACTCAACCCTTTGCGTGCGTTACATGATACCGTATCACGACGCATATACGTATCACGACAGTGACAATTCGACTGCCGCTTGCTGATGTATCCGCGTCCACATAACGTAAAATGCCATAACAAGAAGCACTAAACTGTACAATATAATTAGAATAAATTGGTAATTATTTTAGCAACCTGAGATTTCTCTAAAATTGTTAAGACTCTATCATTGTAACTATAAATGTATAAAAATTCATTTATTTATGTCTCATGATTATACGAGTATGCATATTCGGTATGACTGCAGTAAAGTCAATTTCCATAATTTGAGATAAGCGGTACTTGATTCCTAATAAGATTGCCATTCCGTATTGTACACTATTTTCTCTTGTATATTCTACTATAATAACTAATTTCGAAATTTTTCTCTCGTTTGGATAAGATGCTGTATCCAAGCAAATAAAAAGTTGGTGTATTATATTGTATTAGTTACAAAACATCAATTCAAATAAAAACTATAATAAACTTTATGAATCGAAGTTTTTAAATAAATAAATGTAAAACATTTATACATATTGTACTCTCTAATAAATATGCGCAGTTTTGATTGCATTTCAGATTAAGCAATATTTTTCGATCTTGACACCGTATAAGAAATATTCTAAGCATTTTGTAGGAAAAGTATAAAATATAATTACAATCTTTTATTCAAATTTGATTAAATTACACGAAAAAGGGTTCGAAAGCATTTGGAAAACTAAAACAAACTTGTGTATTCATATTTGAAAAGAATCTTTCAGACTTGTAGTTCTGGTTTTAGGAAAAAAAAATGTAAGTTTTCTTAAAAGTTGACATTTTTCATTGATATCAAAGAATTATTTTTAAATGGTGTGTTTATGTCGAATTATTCCAGCACAAAATATCGTTTTTGTTTAATATTAATTACATTAAATCGACCCCCCCCCCCCACCCCCTTCCTCTCTTCCTCCCTCCCTCTCTTCCTCCCTCTCTTTCCCCCTCTCCTCCCCCTCTCTCTCTCAATTATTTTAATATAAAGTTATCCATTCTAACATTTAATGCTCCGCTATTGCTATCCAAAATTGTGACATTAGAAGCGAGAAAATAAAGAATGAATGCAAGTTATATTTAAATACTATTCAATAACAAATCCTTTTTTTATTCCTATACTACTACATTAAAACTTTCTTTGATTTTTGCTTTCGCCTAATATCAAACGTACTCTTCTCACTTTAGGTTCCAAAAGTGTACATTGGTTCAACCATAGAAAACAGAGCTAATATTTTGCAATTGATAGAATAGATAAAATGTACCGAAAACTATTTTCTTGTTTCAGAGAGAAATTAAATCATATATATTTCTATTATTCAAACTCCACATGCATGGAGCTGAGGGGGTGAACGCAACAGGAATCGAATTATTAGACCGATTTGGTCGTATCCAGGCTCTGGACCGCAAGGGAGCAGTGGGGAAGGAACGACGCAAATCGGGAGGCGCTTCGCTTCGTCCTGAGGCTCCTAACGAGCCGGGGGTCGAACGGAGGATGAAGCGGAAACCTCTGCTCGTGCTCCGCTAAACGGACACACGAATCGGACGTTCTTCGAAAAAGGGCCCAAACTGAGGATCAATGTGCCAGGAGGGCGCACTTTAACGCCAGATGTGCCAGTACGTTCGTATGCCCTGGCTTTCGGTCATGGAACTTAATCCAAATTACCGGCGAGAGGGCGAAGTGCAACCGCGGGATCAAAATTAACAAACGAGAGTTTAATTCAATAATACTATTATATTATATGTGTGATAGTAGAACAGTGCTCGCAAAGATTTGCACATTTCGGGTCAATTTCGACGCCTTAGCCTCACTACCGCTCGAGGATCAGTAGCCGAGAGTAGTTGTATATGGCGGGTTCTAACCCATGGGGCTAGAGTGGAGCGCGGAGCGCGGAGGGGTACTCGTAGACGCGGGGGATACTTGTAGGTGCGGGGGGTACTCGTAGGCGCAGGCGGAGGAAGGCGCGGTAGAGGGAGAAGGCGCGGGAAGTCCCGGCGGCATCGCTGTAATAGGACCCAGGTCGGTTGATTACATAAACAATGCGTTTCTTATTTTTTTCATCACTCGCCGCCGCCGCCGCCGCCGCCGCCACCGCCGCTGCTGCGGGCCCCGCATCCACCCCAAAAATGTGTAGATAACAAGGATTCGCACGTTAGAGAAAGATAGAGCGTGCACGACGCTTTACATGACACAATTATTATCTGGCAATTTTTATGGCACATTTTTTTCAATACGGTTTTTCATTAGCACGTCGAGGTATAGGATGAATGGATGAAAATTTTTTATTCGCCTCTTATTACATCGTGTTTTTTTCGTACGTATTAAAAACTGAAGCTAATAGCTCGCAATCGATGAGCTGACGCCTATTGAAGAAGTCGCTATCACGTATGGCGTTCTCAGACGTAATGTTGGAGAATCGCGTATACTTTGCATCAACCGTATCGACGAGTCGGGCTAATCGTTCGAACGTTACATCGATACACCCGTCAAAGTCAAAAATACGGCGTAGCGTTGTTTCGGTCATCGTAATGTGTACGGACGAAGAATCGAGACGTACGAGCGTAGCGTCGTTCAGCGTACAAACACTGACGATTAACGGTCCAACACTTATAAAATTGTCCTTGTATTCGTTTTGAAGCATTTTGTAAATATTCCATCGCTGCTCGTAGACTCTTCCAAGTTTCGAGAGACAGTTCGTGTCCGCGATGATCTCCCAGGACGATATCCACGTAACTCGGTGGGCCAACGTTGATTCCAATTTCCAAAAATTTATAGCCCGTATTCGTCAGATCGTAACGTCTGTTCAGTAAACGCATCGCACGATGCTGCGGACTGAATACATACTCGTACATACATAATGTTAAAAAAACGTTTTCTTTTTGTGTATAGAATGTTGAAACTTACATGTTATATTCCTTCTTCACGTCGTACGATGAGCTGCTCTCTTTGGCGAAGTAAATTTTTTTTAACCGTTCGTACAAGCGGGTATCGCAAGACTGATTGCATCCGCGTAAATTGTGACGTATATGGTAATACTTCTGGAATCGAAGAGGAGAGACCTCCCCACTCTTTCTAAGAATTTCAAACGTGTCGCGACATGTTTTATCATGTCTCTACATATTTTTTGTTACAAGCTTATATATACATTCATACATTTATACATACATACATACGTTTGGCGGCGGCGGCGGCGAATGAAAAAAAATAAGAAACGCATTGTTTATGTAATCAACCGACCGAGGTCCTATTACAGCGATGCCGCGGGACTTCCCGCGCTTTCCCCCTCTACCGCGCCTTCCTCCGCCTGCACCTACGAGTACCCCCCGTGCCTACGAGTACCCTCCCGCGCTCCGCGCTCCCCTGTAGCCCCGTGGGTTAGAACCCGCCAAAACAACTACTGCCGAGCCACCGAGCGCTCACGTGACACTCTAGTTCAGGAGCGTCTCTGTAGGTTAAACATGCGAAGTGTGTGCGTGTGCGTGCGCGCGCGCGCGTGTGTGTGTGTGTGTGTGTGGAAAGAGAGTTGTAATGCGGACGTTATTTTGAATATGGAGAATTTAAAAGGAGGAGGGGCAAATTAAAGTTATGTAGGGTCATATGGTTGGAAGGAAAAAGGATCGATGGGAATGAGGGATGGTATGGGAATTGAAAATAGGCAACTGGATTCCGCGATGCTCACTATTACTCGGTCATTAGTGTAAGGAGTAAAGTAGGACATTTATTTTAATAATTGATGGGCGTTATGAAAGAGGAAGGTGACCAGGGGGAGAGTAAGGATTACACAAGTAAGATGTATAATATTCAATAGGGAACTCTTTCAAAGTGTTCAGAATTGTACAAATATCAGATCATCAAAACTCGGTGAAAAGTCTTCGACAAAAGTCTTTAACAAAAATTTAAAAATTATGGTGGCGGTTTTACTTTTTAATAGCATAAAAGAAATTAGTCTAATGTTAAATTCTTAAAAATTAATTGTCTTAAAAAATTTACAATTTTTAATAATGAATTAAGATTATGTCGTAACATAATAATATTTCCATGAATTAAAATTATGTCAAGGCATAATAGAAATTCTGAATTTTTATTATGTCGAGACATAATTTTAATTCGTGAAATTATTATTATTATGTGGCAAAATAATTTTAAGCCGTTGTATAAAATTTATGTTTTTAATACATAATAGGAGAATGGAAGAATCAATTCCTAAAATTTGCAATCACTCAGAAAGACGTTCTTGTAAAGTCGTATTGGTATCAACTGAAATGATGATAACTTTCTATTAATAACAGTTTATATATGGGTAATTCTTTTACAAACCGAACGGATTTTGATGAAAATTAATCGGCACCTCTTCGATTTGACTGAAACTTTTTTTACGGATTCTATGTCGAAAAAAAAGAGATACGTGTCCGAGGAATTTTTTTTTATTTGCATATTTTCGATAATACAAGTGATCGAACATTTGAGAATGGCAAGTTTTTTGGCTTGGAGACTCATTTTCATAAATCCATAGGTCCGAATCTTTAAGAGCTACAAAATTTTCACCAATTGCACTTTTGTAGCTGAAGGACTGAACTGTAA
>NW_017304587.1:193288-193520 GCF_001594115.1 Trachymyrmex septentrionalis
AGAAAAGAGAGGGGGATACAGAAAAGGGTAAGAGAATGGGCATATCAAGAGAAGAAAAAAGGAAGGATGGTAAAAGTCGGATACGCAAAAGCATATATAGGAGAAATAAAGTATGTATGGAACTATGAGAGAGACAGAATGGAAATCGAAAGGGATTTTGCGAGAGCGGCGAGGGTAGATTAAATGGAGAACAAGCCGAAGAGATGAATGAAGGTGAAGATGGAGAACAAGG
>NW_017304588.1:0-337 GCF_001594115.1 Trachymyrmex septentrionalis
TAAACATTAAAGAAATAATTAAAAAACTTTTTTTATTGTAGTTATAAAGTACTCTTAACGTTATTCAATTTTTATTCTAGAAAATTTTTTCTATCTCTTATATTATAGTTTCGAAAATATTCGCTTTGAAAGAAAAAGATCGATCTTTTTCAAGGGAGGTTTCCGCCCATTTAAAGTGCGACTCAGCCGGTATAAAAAAAATATGTATCTCTTATTTCTGTCCATAAAACAACATATTAAAACTTCATTTAAATGATTTCTCAGAGAGAGAGAGATCTTTGGTTGTGTTCACTTGTAAGGTTAAAAGTTTCACAAAAGAAAGATTTATATCCCTATT
>NW_017304589.1:0-362 GCF_001594115.1 Trachymyrmex septentrionalis
ATACAACTATAATTATATATATTACTGTGTAACATATATAATTATAGCATATAACTATTGCATATTACGTTTTTCGGATGACATCTTCCCTCCACGGGTACACCTTGACGTGGTGAGAGGGCTCAGTACCCGGAGGATATATACGAAAAAAACGATTTTTCTTAGATACCTAAAAAATTTTAGATCTATCTGAATGATATATCTAGATACATTTTTAGGTATTGAGAAAAATCGTTCTCTTTGTATAAATCCAATGGGGAAGCCAACGTACCCTCGTCGTCGAATTGAAAGTGAACGAACCGCAGCCGGTTCGTCGCGTCGCGCGTTTGCTTCGGGAGTGCCGTTAAAGTTATCGGACTAAT
>NW_017304590.1:0-287 GCF_001594115.1 Trachymyrmex septentrionalis
TCAGTGTGCCGAGAGGGGCGCACTTTAACACCAGCTGCGCCAACACACCGGCTACGGCCGTATGCCCTGATTTTCGGTCATGGAACTTAATCCAAGTGACCGGGAAGAGGACAAAGTGCAATCGCGGGAGAGCTTAATAATACGAGGAGAGGTTATATTTAAATAATGACTATCGAGAAATTAATTTAATAATGATATAATTAAAAGAAGAAAACTTGAGTGATACATTTTTTGAATAAAAAATAAATACAATTTTGTCAAGAAAATACAAAAAATAATATAATTTT
>NW_017304591.1:0-662 GCF_001594115.1 Trachymyrmex septentrionalis
TATTTATTTTATTTATTGTACTCTTTTTATCTTTTATTTTATTTTATGTTATTTATTTACTTATTTATTATTTATCTATTTATTTGTTTGTGGGGCCGTGAATGTTCGAGTGTGAATGTCGCGTTTTACAATATTATATTTTAAACGAGTGTGAGTGTGTCGCGATTTACATTTCTTACGTTTTATTATTACGGATTGCTCACGCCGCGCGTGCTCCTCCGGGACTTTTATATTTTGATAATTTAACTGTGATATCCTGGGGGAGCCAAACGACACAACTGTGATGATATACCTCCCCGGCCTGTGAACCGGGGAGGTATAATTATTGTGACCTGCTCAGGCTGGGGGGCTTGCCCCCCAGCCTTTAGTTGTAACGCCCATGCGGGGGGGGCCTATGTCCCCCGCAATGAAAATATATATTTTGCGCGCGGCATAGCCGCTAAACTTTGTATTACCCCAGAGGGGCAATGTCCCTCTGGGGAAAAGAACTGAAATAAAAGTGAGTTAATCTGTTCTTATCAGCTTAATATCTGATACAGTCCCCATAGGGGGCTCAGTATATTAATCTATTTTTTGGGACCAGGCGGGTGCTCGGAGCTTGCTCCGACCTTGCCACGGGTCGACCCTGCATTGCATTGCAGCAGGGTGCGGCCCAGCAAGTG
>NW_017304592.1:0-208 GCF_001594115.1 Trachymyrmex septentrionalis
ATTAATACTTCACAAAATAGAGATAGAATTAAATATAATTAAAGTTGAGATGTTTCATCTCCCTTTATATATTGTAATATTAGGTGTAGTAAAAAGAAATCTATTATTTTTTCAATAGATGGCTTTAGTAATCTGTATCTCGCGTTGTATAAGTGCGATCGGGTTACGCCAAATGGCGTTAGAAAGATAAGATTTCGTACTAAAAAAA
>NW_017304593.1:0-421 GCF_001594115.1 Trachymyrmex septentrionalis
CATAAAAGTTTCGATCCTTTGTTCGGAGTCTTTTCACTACGTAAATTTTAAGGAATTTATGATTACATGTGATGATTTCACAAGTAATCATCTACAATATGTTATAAAACGTATCAGGTGAATCACCTGGATTTATTATTTGATGTTTTAAGTCTTGACTTGAAAATGATGTTATAATGATAGATTTAAATTTATTTATTATTGATTGCTTTATCTCTGTCAATTTGCAAATGACTTACTCTCAATAAAAGATTTTTTGCAGTTATATTCGCTGAGAATGACCCCAAAGCGAAGATTTAGGAGATGTAGATGATAATCTGATGTTAACAATTATCTTCATTTATTTTGTCGATAGTTTCGTAATATCTGATCTGCATCTCCTAAATATTCGCTCTTACATCTGCGTTTGACTCTCATTATC
>NW_017304593.1:521-777 GCF_001594115.1 Trachymyrmex septentrionalis
AATTTTATCGTATTAAGAACAAAAATAAAAAATTTATCACGTTTTATATTTACTCTAATAAATTATATTATTATAAGAATAATTGTAGCAAAGATAGGGACTCGTTGGCATAGTTTTTACAACTTCGGCATTAAATTTTTTGAACATAATGAATTATTATGATTAAAATATATCAATATGATAGAGGGAATATTTCTCTACATTTTTAGACGATTAATGATTCTATACACTGTGTAGTTTCTTTGCAATAAATGAA
>NW_017304594.1:0-218 GCF_001594115.1 Trachymyrmex septentrionalis
TCGAGCAAATAGACATCCGCTTGTCTATAAACTGTCCTTGCGAGATTTATTCGCGCTCTTTGACCACCGGACAACACCTCTATCGCCGACCATTGTTACGAGGGAAGTCGAGGGGGGTTTATTTCTGCAATCACGTCCTCGTTTCCATAAAATGTTTTTCCAGCCAGCCATTTCTTCATATTGGGGAACAAATAGTAGTCCGAGGGAGCCAAGTCTGG
>NW_017304594.1:478-1217 GCF_001594115.1 Trachymyrmex septentrionalis
TATTAGCCGGTGAGGTAATACATATGATAAAGTACGTACCAGTCGAGGTAAAACTCGCCCTAACTCAAGAATGCTACGACCAATTACCTGTAACACGAAACAATATAACATATTTTTTAACTCCACGGACTCACATTTTATTACGACAAGGAACGCAGGTTACTTGCAACGCACTCACACCTGGTATGTACCTCCTAGGAGATTCTTGGTACAGATTCGCACCTAAACCTGTAGAAACGTTACCACCTGTAATCTTGAAGCCAATGACTAAACCTACATGGAAATACATCAGCCCTGGCTCACTTGCTACGAACGGAATATACTCAGAAAATGATTTAGAGACCTTACGGGACCACATAATGTTCCCGGTTGAACGACCTTCCGTGCTTAATGCAGTAGCCCGAGGAATGATGGGACAGTCAGGTTTTGTAAACGGAGGCTCCTTCGCTAATCTTTTGGACGAAGCTTCGATAGAGAAAATAGCTCTGTCTGCGTGGGAAAAATTCTGGAATAAATTTCTGATTTTCGGAAATATAAGTGCCGGAATAATCGGAATATATATGAGTGTGAGAGCTATAAAACTAATAATAGATACGTTTGTGCACGGATATGCTTTGCATACTGTGTATGGATGGTCGATGTACCTGCTAGGAGCCATATGGGACTCGGTCACTCAACTCTTATTACACTTGGGGAGTAGGCCACACAAGCAAAAAATTTTTACTGCCTCGGCACCCGC
>NW_017304595.1:0-295 GCF_001594115.1 Trachymyrmex septentrionalis
TAATAAAATTAAAATTTTGGTAAAAATAAACATACAGAGTATATTTGAAAAACTTCCATTAATCACAGAGTGTTAATTCTAATAAAAACTGAATAAAAAAATTTTCAATCATTTGGCAATTTTTGTAATACTTTATTCATTTATTTAATGAACGAAGTGTCTAAAATGGACGTACAAAACAACTTTAAAATAATGTTTAAGAGTTTCTCAAAAAGTATCTTTAAAATATTATACATAGCATATTAGAAATACTTTTAAATTGTCATAGATTTTATTTGATTATTTAGCTATTTTT
>NW_017304596.1:0-294 GCF_001594115.1 Trachymyrmex septentrionalis
AAAAGTGAAATTATCTCTAACCTCCTCTTCCTCCTCCTCCTCCTCCTGTCGGCGATGACGATCCCGATCGTTTTCGTCGATCTGATGATGATGATGATGATGATGATGATGTGTATATTGCTGCTGCTGTTGCTGCTGCTGATGCTGCTGCTGACGATGATGATGATGATGATGACGTTGTTCCCTGATAGAATTTTGTGAGGATTCTTCTTCCAACGGCATTTCTTCTCAAGTGTGCTGCGATGTTAGACGCTCAGCACCACCGCCTATTTGTACTGTAAAAAATTAAACAAA
>NW_017304597.1:0-262 GCF_001594115.1 Trachymyrmex septentrionalis
GACGGTCCGCCAGCACTTATCAAAAATTGCGACATATGTCGCTATGGAATAAGATAGCGTGGAGGGGGAATGATTCCGTATGGTGCAGGTTTACTTGACAAGACAATAAACGCGCTTTCGTTTGAAGTACATATACCTGGTTATCAATTTTGTGGATCCGGTACTCGTCTCGCGAAAAGATTAGCGCGTGGTGATTGAGGTATAAATCGATTAAACGTGCCGCGAACATGATATCGCCTATTCGCAAAACACCGATCTCGCC
>NW_017304597.1:362-620 GCF_001594115.1 Trachymyrmex septentrionalis
CACATTGCCGATCGAGTTCTCGCCGAAAGAGCACGCGAACGTATAACAGCGAGTGATTCGTGAGAAAGCTGCCCGCAACCGCTGTATGGGCAGCTATGAAAGCAAAAACAAAATTAGGGATGGGTATGAAAAGAAGAAAAAAACGAAAAGGAAGAGAATACTTCCGGTAATGAAATGAATGTAGAGGTTTCCTACCGATTTTACCAATGATTTTTTTTTTTCGGAGAGAAAATGCCTGACGCATACCTCGGGCCTCGG
>NW_017304598.1:0-8875 GCF_001594115.1 Trachymyrmex septentrionalis
GCGCCCCGCGCTCCCCTCAGAGGACCTGAGTTAGAACCCCCATAGTAATACTACTCATTTTTGCGCTTGAAACCAATTTTCGAAGCATTTTTTCCACTCTAAGGCTGTAGCCTCAGATATCAGTGTACGAAATGTTTCAACAGCTGCTTCAGGCGACTAAATCGCTCATTACGCATCTTATTTTTAATGTCTTGGAACAAAAAAAAGTCATTAGGTGATAAATCATGTGAATACGGAATGAGTCATCAAGTCGACATTATTACTGAATAAAAAATTAACGGTTTGACGTGCTGTGACAGCTGGCGTTGTCATGATGAAGAATGATGCGACGATTTCGGTTTGTTCTACGCAATTTATTTATGACTTCTGGCAAACAAATTGTTGTATACCAATCAGTATTTACAGTCCTTCGATCCTCTAAACCCACGGTTGTCACATGTGTATAACCGAAGAAACAAACAGTCATTTGCTTGGCAGCACTGCGTGAACGAATAACTTTTGTTGGTTTCGGTTTATTTTGAAATACCCAAACAGTGGATTGTTGTTTATTTTTGGGCTCATACGAATAGATCCATGTTTCGTCCCCAGTAACGATGTTGTAGACCTAATTTGACCGACCTCGGTTGAATTTCTCGAGCATTTCTTTGCTCCATTTAATATGAACCTGTTTTTGAACTTCGGTCAAATTGTGTGGGATCCAACGATTGCAAAATTTCC
The DNA here is from genome assembly GCF_001594115.1 of Trachymyrmex septentrionalis. NCBI lineage: Eukaryota > Metazoa > Arthropoda > Insecta > Hymenoptera > Formicidae > Trachymyrmex > Trachymyrmex septentrionalis. The sequence continues at coordinate 718 of NW_017304598.1, forward strand.
ATACGCTCAAGTGATCATGCAAAATCATATGTATGACTTTCATGTCAATGCGTAAGAATGTCTGAATCTCGCGGTATGTTATATGCGGATCTTACTCAATCATTTCACGCACAGCATCAACATTAGTGGCAACAACAAACGTGGATGAACGACCTTCACGGAATTCATCACTAAGAAAGGTACATCCACGCTGGAATTCGGCAAACCAATTATAAACAGTCCTATTGGATGGTGCTTCATCCTGAAAAGCCAAATGAAGTCGATCGATGCATTGTTTCGGAGTTAGATTACCTTTGTAATCGTAAAAAATCATTGCCCAAAAATTTTCTCGCGAAATTTCCATTTTCTTACAAAATAACTTCTTTTAAAATACTATGCAAACAAAACAGTTTGCTTGGGTACAAACTGTCAATTGAATTATAGGTTAAAAACGTCTAATTTTACGGATATGATAGTAGCAGAATGTTGGCGCCACTAGAAGTACTAGATTGCAGAAACTTTTCTAGCAGCCTACGTACAAATCTTGTTGCTGTATGGGTATTCTTATCTTGTCGCTGTACCCGAATGTTGTATTGGCGAACGGATTATACGTGTGAATCTCAATCTTGACGATACGATTGTCGAAGATCGGATCATCATTATATTCAAGATATCAATCATTTCAAAAATTACGCACCGTAAATCCCAAAGATTGTAAAAATTTATCGTTCGACGCGCCGATCTTCTTCTTGTTGATGCAGTTGGATAATGGAATGTTATCGAGCGGCGATGTCACCAGCCTTGTAAAGAATGCGCTATTATCTCTCTGCATGCGCTTTGTTCAGCACGAGCATCTCACGCTCGCACTATAGCAAACCGCATGTTATTAGTACGAATAGAATTTGACTGCAAGGAGAATGTGCCTGCAAATACTACAGCCTATTGTCTCATCATACACGATCGCGTAGTTCAGTATAATCTGTTAACCAACGTTGTGCGCAAAATCACCTAAGTGCATTCTCCGACACGCTATAAAATACACGATTAATCGAAATCGATTGCAGTCTCGAAAAATCGTTCGCTATGATTGTACAAACGTTTATAGATCTGCAAGAATTTATCATTGGAAAGAAATTTATCGTAAAAGAAATGGCGATGTTGAGACAAGAACCACTCTCTCTCACTACATTTTTACATGTCTCATGCCATGGAATTTCTTGACAAAATCCGAAAAATATTGCTGTTGAAGTGCTTATCGCCATGGATTGCGATGGGAAGACGGGATAATCCCTTACAGCATGGTGAAACGCGTGATTACGACGGCTGTATTTGAAGATGATGCTATCATATACGTCAAGGGACACGAGAAACAAATGTGGCTATGGAAGTTGTTTCTAGACAATAAGCGAAAACATATATACATCGAGAGCTTGAATGCAGTTTACGAAAACATGGAATCTTTATCTAATTTAGATATTACTAATACTATGCGATGCGGACATGTTAAGAATTGCACGTTACAAAATGTATTGAAAATATCTAATTGGTTGGAAAAGAAATGTTTTTAATAAAAGTACGTGAACGTATTTATTACATATTTCTTGTTTTCTTCCTTTGTAACACATGTATGTATGTACATATGTATGTACGTATGTATGTATGTACGTACGTATGTATGTATTTATAATTTTTTTATAGATAGAGATGTATGCAATTTTTACATATTCAGTATTGGTTTAGTCGCTTCTACAAAAAATCTAACAACAGCAGCAGCATTGTATTCCGCTGGAAGCAACACACAAAAAGAAAATTATTACTTCAGAATAATGATAAAACTCCATAATTTACGAAAAGATGTGCTAAGTGAGTTTAAGAATTCCCCATTTTTATACTTTTTCAAATTAACTACTTAATTAATTATTTAATGTTTTTTTTATATTTTTTATAGTGCGCCCATGCATCGTGCAGTTCATATACTAGGTAGGAAATACACCTTGACACGTACGGGATACAAATTTCTAGAAATTGATATCAACATTGTCCCACCAAGCTATGTGGAGATTGCGATAGGAGATAATCATGGAAACAAATTAATACTATCTATCGAAACATGGAAAGGACTTCATGAACAACGTTGGAACATTCAAAACTGTCTTCGGAATTACAAGAATAATTCTATTTATTAGCATTGGACCGCTGACTGTGCAACATAGTACGATTGAAAATGCTATGGTTGAAAATTGCTTGGAATCATTCATATGTTTAATGATGATTCAATCGATAGTATTATTTATACAATATGATTAGAAATAAGACCGTTTATATTAAATATATTATTTTAGATACGAAGCGCCAATTACTATATCATTTCAATGAATATATATATAGTAGTTCAATATCTTAACATTCAGACCGGAGTGTCGCTCGTATTGGAGAGGTGCTTCGTATCTAAAGTAAAATATTGTTTATGTTCAACTTAGATCAATACATCGAATTAAATATGCGCTAGTGATTACTTTGATAAAAATCAGCTCCTCGACTGCGAATTGTTAGCTGTAGTTTTTTGCGCATAAGAAAAAAATTATGTAAAAGAAATGTAAATAAAAAAATTTTTAATTTAAAATATTATGATATAATTTCTTCACATATATGAAATAGGGGGCTGAAATATACGGTTCGTGTCTCTTCTATTTTTTGTACAGAAGGGATTACAATATAGAATTGTTGTGATGAATGAGATATATGAAAGGAAGGATGAAAGAAACAAACAGGGATTAAAAAATACAAAACTATTAATTTTTATTATTATTGTTATTATTATTACATTGGTTTGTATGTAGTATTAAAAAAATATATTATATTTAAAAAAATGGAATTGGGCATCGAGCAATAACTCAGGTATCGATAGCTCGAACATCAGCAGCGTTTTATTCGGGACATCAAAGATTAGTAGCCTGAGCATCAGTAGCAGCGCTTGCTGGAAAAAAAAAATAAAAAAACTTAATTACTATTCGCTTTTAATAGAGAATAAAATGCACTAGTCACCATAAACGCTTTTGTAAACAAAGAAGATACATATTGTTTGGCTTATATTTTGCCGACGTTGATGATGACATTGGCGACTTTAATGCTTTTTCTACAGGACATTGCCAACACCTCGCTTTCTTCCTCGACAGTGGTGGACTTGGCGACAACATGACATAGTAAGAAGGAACGGTACCTCTTGCGCTCGATTGATTTTCGAAGTATACATTCTTTTACTTTGTCCATATCTTAATGCTCTTAATTGAAGCTTACGATTGAATAAAAAAAAGCTTTATACACTGTCTATATATATATATACAATATATATATACTACATGGGCTGAAAAGTCCCGGGATTTTTAATGAAAATAAGCGTTTTTGGGCAAAGTTATATTTATTCCTCAACATAGTTGCCTTCAAGGGCGATACTTGGTATAGCGATTTTCCAACATTTCGATGCCCTTTCTGTAGTACGAAACGTCCAAGCGTTTCGTTCCTTCGAAATACGCCTCGGTTTCCGCGATGACTTCCTCATTCGATCTGAATCTCTTTCCCTGGAGCCATCGCTTGAGATTTGGGAACAGATAATAGTTGCTAGGGGCCAAGTCTGGAGAATACTATGGGTGAGCAACCAATTCGAATCGTAATTGGTCCAATTTGGCCATCGCTTTCAAGGACGTGTGTGACGGTGCGTTATAGTGATGTACAGAACGAAGGCGAAAGTAGCGTCATTCAAACAACTATAGCTTGTAAACGAATGGACGAAATGTCATGAAACTTCATACATAAACTAGTGACGGATAAGCCTCTCGAAATGAGTCATGTTCATTTTCTAGTGGCGCTAGAAATTGAAAAATTCCAGGATTTTTCAGCCCATGTAGTATGTATATATATATATATATATATATATATATATATATATATACTGCTTATATACAGTGTTTTATATACTTGTCCAGTTCAAGTCTTTTTTAATTTGTACAAATAGGGCACATATTACATGTTAAATAACACGGACTTCTGCACTCCGAACAGTATTTGCCATCTATGGCTGCATGGGATCTAAGAACATGTTTACATATGTATTCGATGTCCGTTAATTTCGTCATACACGATGTGCACAAAATTAACGAATCACTTGTTGTATAATAATAAAAATATATCACTGCTTCATCAGCACATTCAATGTCATTACTTCCTCAGGATACACTATTTTTTGCTCTTAGTGTCTTCTCTCTGATCCTCACTCTGATCACTATTATAGCGTCCTCGAGAGTCCTCTTCAGACATTAACTTATTATAAAAATCGCCGTATAAAATTAATTATCGGAAATGTTCGCATATTCAATACAATTACAATTCGGATGAGTCTTGATGTAGAACTCGACATTATTCACATACGATTGAACAGTCAAATGTGTTTCATATCTCTTGGAAAAAGTTCTAGTTAATAAAGACTTCTTACAAAAAAATAAACACAACCAAATTAATATATCGGAATTCTAACAAGCAATTAAAATTCACCAAAAATCATATGTAAATTGTTAAACAAGTGTCCATATAAGTATGAGAACTCATTAAAATATGTAAAGTTTAGTGGAACGCAGATGTGTAAAACGGACATTGTGTATCGATTATAATGTACGCTTGCTGATATGGATCACCATGGACTGAGAGAAGAGACGGACTGTTAGTATCGAAAAGTCAAACTTTTATTTACAATAGGTAGGATATATGCCTTGTGAAGACCTTCAGTATCAGTTTGTAAATTTAAACTATACTTCTGCTTTTTCGCGCAGACATTGTCAACCAAATCTTTACGTGTCTATTTTTAAGTAACTTTTTTATACGTTGATTAACGGTGTCAAAAATAAAAGTTAATGAGTAGTCATTATCTAATAAAACGTTAATAATAAATGTCAAATTTTTTGTGTGAAACAGAAGTTAAGTAAGTCAGAAAGTAAAAAAGCTCTGTCGACTAGCGAAAAAATGGTACCTTTCTTTCGTGCAATTGTATGATTTGAGTGGAAATTTAAAAATCTCCCTGAAAAGGTAGGTTTGCGGTATCAATCAGAAATAAAACAATTCTTGTTATTAGATATAGTAGTGTCCAAAAAAAATCTAATTTTTCTCCCCCTATTTCTAAAGTGAATTGAAGACACGGATGAAATGAATCAAACTGTTGTAACAAATTATCAATTTTTGAGGGAGAAACTGCAGTACAAATGTCATCTATTGTACATATCTATGGTAAAATACATATCTATGATAAAATGAAATGTTTACATTCATTCGACATCAGAGACACCTTCTCTAATCTCTTCATTATTAGATCCGATTACAAGTGATAAAGAAGAGCCCATGGCAGTGCCGAAGCTTTGCTTATAAATTTTATTGTTAAACGAAAAAAAGGTGGAATCTAAAACAAACCGTATCGCTCCCAGAAACTCATTCTTAAGTAGAGAACATTCCTTGGAAAGGATTGTTAATACAACTGACAATCATTCTTAGAGAGTTGCCCTACTTTTGGGAGCCCATACGATCTCGGTAAATCTCCATCATATACATACAATTTTTTATATACAGATTGATCGATAAAGCCCTTAATCTTCCAACGTCAAGAGTGTCCGTATTTCCGTAGTCAATTTATTAGTAGGATCTTTTTTTAGCATTCTATAAGTGTCAATATTTCGAGAATTTCGTGCATTTTATCATTATACTCCTTGTTGGTTAATATTATCGTGATGTTTCCCTTATCCGCCCTAGTTATTAAAAGATTTGGATGATTCGTCACGAACTGCTTAAGTTCTTTAAGTCCAAGTTTTAACAAAAAATCTGTTGAATTGTTCGAAGAATATATTTTATATTATATTATTAACGATAGGTATGATGTCTTTCCTAATCGAATTTTTTGTCCAATCATCCAGTTTGATTAAATTGTTCTCTATATGTTTTATAAATTCAACAGTGATTTTCTCTTTATTTATGACATTATTAACTTTTTTTCTAATCATCCTATAGAACATAAAAAGGGTGCCGTAATTAAATTGTTAGACAGAATTTTATTCCTCTGCCATTCTAAATTCCATGATGTCAATATCATTTCTTTAATCAAATCTCCAACTGAAAGGATACCCATTAAAATTTTTATTTACAATTTAATAATAGAATAAAAACTCTGTCATTAAAAAAGAATTTTGAGTTATTTAAAGAACAGAATGTCATTTCTAATTCGGATTCTTCCAATAATAATAAAAAAGTTTTTACCGTTCCGTATCTTAAAAAAACTTCTGAAAAATTCAAATTCTTTATAAGTAAATTTGATTTTGATTTAATATATAAACCTATGAATAGTATGAGCACGGTCATAAAAACTGGCAAGGGCAAGATTAAAAAAGAAGAGCATTCTAATTGTGTACAAAGTTAATTGTAAGGATTGTAATCATTCTTATGTGAGTCAGACTAAAAGGAAGTTGAAGACGCGATTGAAAGAACACATCAAAGATTTAAATAAACCTTCTAATTCTTTTTTGGTCGGTTATTTCGTGTCATAAATTAGATCACAATATTGATTGTTAATAAAATTCTGTCTAACAATTTAATTACGGCACCCTTTTTATGTTCTATAGGATGATTAGAAAAAAAGTTAATAATGTCATAAATAAAGAGAAAATCACTGTTGAATTTATAAAACATATAGAGAACAATTGAAAACTCCAGAATACTTAATTCAAAACGTTCTTATTATAAAAGGTTGGTTTCGGAGATGATACATATCAAACGGCAAGAAAATGGCTTAAATAAACAAAGTGATACAGAACGTTTTCCCGAAATTTATCTCCCACTCATAGGAAATAGTTCCTCTGCCCACTCTTAGTATTTCTCCTTCCATGTCTCGTTTCCTCTCCTTTCCTCTCATAATATAAATAGACTCCGGTTTGGACGGTTTTTCATTATTGTCAAAAGTAATTTTTAATATCGTACTAAAGGTTTTTACATATTTCGGTTCTTATTGATGAGTTTTGTGCTATAAGATACGTAGTAAGTTTTGATACTTCACAATTTCAAATTAATTCTCCGCGAACTGTTATAGTATTGATAATGTTTGAAAATAAAGGAAAGATTTTTTGTTTTTGTAATAGAACTGGGAAATTCCGTATCTCTACACGAAGTTTCTCATCGATTCTTAAGAAAAATAGAAATTGCTTATTAGATTATTTTATCAGAAGATTGTAACAGCTTTCCTGACTTCTATTCATATTGTTATGTCATACCATAAGCGAGAAGAAATTATTTTAACTTTTAAATTGCGATCATTTCGGCTGTAATTGCATGTACCTTTTGCTTATTAATTCTCTATGTAATTTTCATTTTACAATAACATCTGACTTGCATTTTAGTTGTAAAACTTTTGTCATCTTTGTCATCTTTTCATGTACTGATGATAATCAAATCTTGACCGAAACGTCTACTTATTTATTTGGAATTTTAAATATATGACTTGTTTAACATCTATTGCTGCGGCTGTATGCTCTTTATTATTTATCTTTTGTAATTGTTTAGTCACTTTCGATCATTTTATTTTTTTAATTATTAACGCTTCCGTATATACGTAATCCATATGCGTAAGTAATTGTCGTCGGAACAGTAAAATATATAAAAACTTGAAAAAATGTCTTAAATAAAATTTGTATAATTTTCTATATGCTTTATTATATATGTATTTAAATTTTATTGTATATACAATATATGTATTTAGATTTTCTAAATGTATAACATTTTTAAGATATAACAATATACATATTAACTCTGTTATTATTTCTTTAAGATTTATGCCTAAATTCTAAACAAAATTGTAAGGTTCGTAACATATTCTCGTAAGATTTACAAGAATTTTGAAATGTTTATACTTTTATACAATATTTGTGTTACGATTCTGCTTTGAATTGATCTATTAATTTCTTCTATATGTTACGTCCAAGCTCCGCGCGCATGCGGAGCTGAGGGGGTGAACGTAACGAGGAACCGAATTGTTAGACCGATTTGGTCGTGTCCGGGCTCCGGACTGCAAGGGAGCCGTGGGGAAGGACTGACGCAAATCGGGAGGCGCTTCGCTTCGTCCTGAGGCTCCTAACGAGCCGGGGGTCGAACGGAG
>NW_017304598.1:10397-10879 GCF_001594115.1 Trachymyrmex septentrionalis
GAAAGTGAAACTCCAAAATTTTATGACCCTTTAGAAGATTTATGGGGAAACGTACGTCTCGGGCGCCGAAAAGTCGCTGATGCATCGTCGCCACGGGACCACCCAGACTACCCCTGAACGTCGCGTGTCGTTTCTTAAATTTTATAATTACGAATTCGCGAGAATCGTTCGCGACTTGATCGTTAATCTTGGCGTTAATCAGTCTTACGCTTTCCATACATATTGATTTTTATCTCGGAGCGACATTCATGAGGAGATAACGGATTCTTAGTTTTTAAGATGAAAAATAAAAAAGGAAAGAATATAAAATTTTAGAGTTTCGAGGAATTCGAGATCTTTATGAAAGAAAAGAGTCGCGTGAGTCCGCCGGACGTAACATATAAATAAAAATAATTTTATTACAAATTCATTCTTTTATAATAAAATTATTGTATAATTGAATCTTTAAAAAATAAATTTTTAAAAAATTGTTGCATTTAAAA
>NW_017304598.1:15677-22333 GCF_001594115.1 Trachymyrmex septentrionalis
TTTTCGACCTTGGCGACATGCGCGGCAACGGAATCGCCTACTTTCATGCGATATTCATGGAATCTGGTTGTGAGCAATAATTTGCTCGTTGCACTTTTTTGTTCGTGGATTCCTGACAGTTTTGTCCACATTTCCGCGGCACTATCGCATGTCACTAAATACTCAAGTTGTGGGTAGGTCATCGCGGACGCCATTAGTACCATGGCTTTTGCATTTTTTTGTGTCCAGGAATTTTGCTCTTGCCCTGCCTCTTCAGGCTTTACAGTGGTTCCATCGACTATCGCAAGCAGGTCATTTGCTAAGAAAAGCGCTCGCATCTGGAATTTCCACAGCTGAAAATTTTGCCCGTCGAACTTCGATATGTCTTTAATGTCTAGACTGCTTGAACCTGCCATTTTCTTGATTTGCAAACACAAATTATCACACGCGAGTCAATCAGGACAGATGACTATTTTTCGTGCGAATGTATCACAGTCCTGCAAGCGAAAACTTGCGCACAGCTCGAGCGACCGAAAAACAAAGGACCAGGCGGTCGAGCGAGGACAATGGCAGCACGCGGCGTTCACGAGTTTCGATACTTTCTCTCACTATATTTCAGGTGCTCTGGGCCCATAACCTGTTGTGAGTTATTATTGAAATAACATGTGGTGAGTGAGAGAAAAGAAACTTTATTATACTTAGATATGAAACAAACGTGTACAATGAGAAAAGAACGCATTCGTCGCGTGAACTCGCGACGGGCGGTAGAACAAACGAAAAACTGCCAGTGAACTGCGACCGGCATCGGTTGCCACGTCGGGCAGAAAGGCGACGCGCATGCGCGAAACAAATAACACGCGGTGGCACGTCTCGTCCACGTGCTTGAACTAAAAGCCGAAAAGTATACATACATATTTATAATCGTAACAGTATATTTGGACTTTACTAAGAGAATAAGAATTACTTATTTACACCAATAAATGTTATTGTAAAAGCATTTGGTAAAATGACTTCAGGTAATTAAATAAATTTCCTTTCACAAACAGATTTTCAGGTACTGTTTTACTGTTAAAAAGTAAATAAATTTGCATAAACGAAATAATATAATGAAATTATGACCTCTGTGTTATTTCAATGATATATTTTATATTTTATTTAAAAATCTCATAATAGTCGTAAAATAGTTATTAATTTAACATTTATACGTAATTTCTTACTACTGATTATTTTAAAATGTGATTGGAAGAAACTTATTTTTTAAACATTGATTCTAATAGCGTTCTTTTTATTGAATCATGGACTGGACATTGTCCCAATATTATTTCAGATATTTAATACCTGTAGGAAAACATATTACTATGATTATACCAAAAGGCACTAGAGGAAAAATACAATCATTAAATGTTTATGGATTTAGAATGGAAAAATTTTGCTAAAAGATTTTCAGACATTGTTTTATTATTGGAAAGTAATATAAATTTACATGAAAGAAGTAATAAAATTAAAATCTCTGATACAATCAATCAATCAATTGTCATTTTCGTGATAACTTATTTAAATATTTGTGGTTTAAAAGTGGTTGTACAAACGAATGACCAGAAGAATTTGAAATCCAGTACAAGTTTCCAGATTTAGTTGTTGTAGAATTTACTTTTTGACAAAAGTTCAACAACGTATGATATCGAAAATTGCAGTAATATAGTTGTAATAAGATGTTCATGCAAGAAGTCATTATGTTTAAAACAGTTTTTAATCGAGTATCATTATTGTAATGAATATAATGAGTAAACAATACAAAATATAAATTTATTGTGTATAAACATTTAGAAATTATATCATTAAGTATAATATATACGTTTTGAAAATATTACGTAAACAATAAGTAAATAAGATATTAAAGCGTAAAACTGAAATAAAAACTGAAAATAATTTTGAAAGAATAATCTTAAGATACTATAAGAAAATAATATACAGAGATGAATAAAAAAGTTTTACTCACTTTAAGAAGAAATAATAAAAATTATTATAACTTTTAACATTATTTATTATTTATAATGTTACAAATATCAATCATGTCAATTTTCTTATTGATTAATTTATGTACGAGGGTGAATCAAATATTAACCGGAATTCTTTTTTAATATTTATTTATTTATAAAACAATACAAAAATACTGTTGATTATTTTTCTACATAGTCTCCTTCACGCTCTACACATTTTTCCCAGCGGTTTGGAAGCTTGTTAATTCCTTGCTCGTAGAAACTTTGAAGTTGAGTCACCAACCAATTGCGCACGAATTCCTCAACATCTTGATCGTTGTCAAATCGCAATCCTCCAAGAGCATCTTTCATCGGCGCAAACAAATGATAGTCACAGGGTGACAAACACTTGAGTTTTAGACAGAGTATCATCCCCATACTGAACCTTCAATCGAGTCAAAATTTCGCACGGTTTAACGCCTTCCTTAGTTAAAAACTTTATTATAACCCGTTGTGCAACGGACGCTGGAACCTGTTGCTCACTCATAGCTGTACTGGCGAATTGACTGAGTCAAACAGCTCACCAAGCGTTTTCCCCACTCCTGATACACTACACTACAAGAACCTACACTGTGAGAGCGCTCGTGGTTGGCTAAGAAAAGTATTTGTAAAATTCCGGTTTATATTTGATCCACCCTCGTATTTTATCGTTCCAACGGCAATTACTTATACATATGGGCATGGATAGCGTATATACGGAAGCGTTAATAATTAATTCTCGAAAATGATATATCGTAATGTAACTTTATTGCACATGGTTGAATTTGTAAAAAAAATAATTTTTAATTTGGTAAAAAAATTGAAAATTTAAGAAAATTACGGGTGATGAGGGCATTTTGTTATATAAACAAAAAAAAATTTTTTTTTCTTTATAACTAAAGTATTCTTGAAACCATACACTTTGTTTAACAACTTTTGTTTAAAAAATTTTTTTCTATCTTTTATACTTTCGACGATATTTGGCTCGAAAGAAAAATACCGTTTTTTTTCAAATGGGTGTTTTACCATATCCCTTAAATATGAGTTAGCGCACGTATAAAAAATATGTGTTTCTTAGATTTTTGTGTTTTATAACATATTGGAAAATCAAATCGGTTCCGGACAGTTGTAAAACTTCCCTTGTCAAAATCATAACCTTAACAATATATGTCAAAATCATCGGCGCGGTGTTTGTTAATATATATAAGTTGTTATTATTATTGAACCATCTTTTGCGATGTACGTTCGAAACTCGCTCGACTCGGCTGTTTGAATCACTCATTAGCACTGTTCACACGGACGAGCCCCTAAAATGTTACTCCCGCGCGTTCATGTGACGAGTTTGTGCAAACGCGCACTCCTGAGTCGCAAATAAGATGACACAGGTTTTTAAGAAAAGGTAAGCAAGATTTTTTCAAGCGTCTTACAATACAGAATGAGAGCAAATATAAATACAAGGATAAAAATGGTCGGAACACGTCTGAACGAAGCGACCGTCAGATCCAAATCTGTTTTCTTATTATAATATAAACAGCAGAGCTGCTCGTTATTTTAATAATGCGCTTTTTGCTTGACTCACTCGGTACAACAGCGTCGGCGGAACATAACAATACTATTACCAGAAAAGATCTTGGAGTTAATTCTAAAGCGAAAACAAATGGAACAGATTGCTTTTGCTTAGAATTAAGTTGCTTAGAATTAAGTTCCAAGAACTTTTCTGGAATTAGTATGTGTAAGATACATTCCCTGAAAATAGTTTTTGCGTGGATATAAAAGACATATGTAATAATTGATTTTAATTCATTTACTTACAAACTTAATAGTTTGCATTTTTTATAAATACAACACATATATATTTATAAATATCATAAATGAGTATTCGAAGTATTTAATCGTAATATTTATATATACAATATTATACTTTTATATATTATATTTTTTAATATTATACTTTATAAATTATACTTTTATGATAATTGTTGAGTTTAGCCTTCTCACTTCCGATATTAATAAAATTAGATTCGTTCAACGCGTTTTTGCATGAAATGAATGAATCTGACAGAGAAACGTGTTGATCTGTTTCGTGGACCAAAGTATTAATTGTTGAAATTGAAAGATATTCAAGTGGGGAAATCTGTCACAATGATGACATTGAGGATTATACAAATTCTCTGTTTTATAAACATAAATTCTTTATTTAAAAACTAAAGTCTGTGTTTTAAAAACAAATTTTTTGTTGTACAAACAAAAATTATATATAAAATAATTCATATACGTTTTCTGATAACAAAACATTATCCAATTTGGGGTTAAATTGGCAGCAAACTTGATCAGATTTTGACTATAAAACTATAACCATTTGTGTCCACTTTTGGCTATGAATTTGTCGATGAACTCTGCTGCCAACAAATTGATGGCAGAAATCGAGATTTGCTTCAGGTACTTCTTCTAATCTATTTACAATCTACAGTCAAGTTATGCAGGACTTTGTACATTTTCTGCTATCAATCTGCTGGCAAAGCATGTCTAACAGGCTTTGTCATATTTCTGACAGTAATTTGCTGATAATCTCTGTTAATACAAACTCTAAGTACAATTTATTACCTTTCTGCAATCAAAAATTAGTAGCAAGCCCTGCTCAAAATCTGTTTCTGTAGGCTTTGCTATTAGAGTTTTTCAAACATAGAATTTATATTTTTGAAGCAGAAAAACTATATTTTTAAAGCAGAAAATTTATTTCTAAAGCAAAGAATTTGTGTATAATATTGAAGCAGATAATACTTATTATAGTCTCACTTACATGTTCTCATGTTTATCTCTATGCCATCGATGTAACAGATTTCCTTACCTAAATAACCGTCAATGTAACGATTAATATTTCAGTCCATTACGGAGCAGAGCAATACTTTCTTTTTCAAATTTATTCATTTTGTTTGAAAACGTGTCGAACAAACTTAATCAACATCGAAGGAGCCCTGGCTAAAAATTCCAAGCATGTCCATATATGAATTTGAACATACCTGATCAAATGTGATTTTTGCACTGGAAATTCTGTTATATCCAAATTACATATGTTCCAGATATATTCCATGCCAACTCATGTCTGCAAATCTCGTTCTGTCCGAAGCATATTTGAAATTCTAGATTTATTCAAGTCGAATTTCCTACTTAGAGGCTCGCGGCGGTGAGCAGGACGCTTGCCCCACTCCTCGCGAGCCAAGCTATCGATGGCGGATATTCAGCGTTTTAGAAATAATATCTCGATTATGAAAATTGGGAAAATGATCAAGAACTGTTCGAAAAAACTCAGTTTAGTTTGTTTTGAAGCATGCACATATACATATAGAAAAATGTTACATAAATATTACTTGTTTTAAGTAAATAATAAGAGTATTTTAAAATTATATTAAGAAAATATTTTTTGTAATGATACAAATCGTTATTCAAAAGAAGAAAAATAAAAATTGCGTTCTCTCTTAGCACTAGAATGATATTTTTCTACATTTTTTTACACTACCGCTCATGGAAGTTCGGACATCTGCATAAATTTCATCGAATGATTGTATAAAAAATTAAGACATAAAACAGCAATATTATTTTTGAAATATATTTTAGATGTACATATAGTAGCAATTGCAAAAGTTTTATAAATTATTTTTAATTTTATGTGCCAAATTAAATTAAAAATAATTTATAAAGTTTTTTGTTATAGTCTATTCCTCACTTATTAGGATAGGCTAGCAACCTACATCATAGCATGAGCCCATATTTGTGTTCTCTAATAGAATATTTGAAATTTATTAATTATATTATCAATGTTATACAATGTAAAGACAATACTTTTTAACATACAAAATTAAAAAAAAACTAATTTATGAAGCTTTTGCGATTGTTAGTATGTATTGCATACAAGCAACTCAAAATATATTTAAAAAATAATACAATTGCTGTTTTATGTCTTAATTTTTACACAATCATTCGATGAAATTTATGCGGATGTCCGAACTTCCATGAGCGATAGTGTAGAAAAATGCAGAAAAATATCATTCTAGCTAAGAGAGAACGCAATTTTTATTCTTTTTCTTTTAAGTAACGATTGTATCATTACAAAAAATATGTTCTTGATAATATAATTTTAAAATACTCTTATTATTTATTTAAAACAAGTAATATTTATGTAATATTTATGTTATTTTTCTATATGTACATGTGCATGCTTCAGAATGAATTAAACTGAGTTTTTCTAAACAGTTCTTGATCATTTTCCAATTTTCGCAATCAAGATATTATTTCTAAAGCGCCGAATATCCGCCATCAATAGCTTGGCGCGCGGGGAGTGGGGCAAGCGCTCACCGCTGCAAGCCTCTAAGCTCAAATGGCCTGATAGGCCACCCCCGCTCATGGAGTGCGCCGGTGGGTCGTACCTTCGGCAATAATATAAGTCGGACGTATATTTGGCTATCTTTAAACGTTAGTTAACATCTCGTTAACTATTGTGAGCATTGCAAAATGGTAGGGGACTTTTCGACTCAGTTTAGTCCACTCTATCTGCTCAAGACGGGTGGTCCATAAAAATATATTACATATATATGTCTATATATATATATATATATATATATATAATATATATTTTTAAAGATATCAAGAGACACGGTACTC
>NW_017304598.1:22433-29159 GCF_001594115.1 Trachymyrmex septentrionalis
ATTGATCAAGTTCTGAATATGAGCTCAATTGAAAGCTTGGGTCCGAATTATATAATAAGCGTTTATTTTACCTGTACGTGACCTATGAACGGAGATATCGTTTATGATGCGAAATCCGAAATGTCAAAATTATATGTAAGATACGTCACCTTATATATATATATATATAAGTATATATATATATATAATATATATAAGTATATATATTTCCGCCAATATAGATTGATTTTTATATCGATATAACCTAATTTTTATCTTTTTGTAGACTATCGCCGAATTCTACAATTTACGATTAATTCTGAATCAAGATTCAACTTTATTCTTCATCTCTTCTCAATTTTAAAATTGAAAAGAGATATTAAATAAGTTAAACTTTGGTTAAGAGTTTACCGTGAGTTGTGAAATTGGGCCTATGAGTGCTTTTATATGTATCGATATGTCAAACCGTTCACTTCACACGTATAAATGACAGCAATAAAGGAGTGCCATCTAAAGGGTGTCCCAAAATTAACGCAAGATTTGAATTAAATAGAAAACACAGTTTTTAGTCTTTTGATTGTTATTTTTTTATTTAATCATAAAGTACAATACATAGGATAGGGTTATTTGTGGAATAACACATCGGGCAAATGGCCTCCACGGCTTTGCATGCACATACGCACTCGTTTGTCGAAATTTTCCATGACCATTTTGCATAAATGTGGCTGAATTTCGTTGATGCAGCGTTGAATCTCCTCCTTTAATGCACGGGTGGTTGTGGGCTTGTTGACATAGACCTGTGATTTCAAATAATCCCATAAAAAGAACTCTAATGGTGTTAAATCACACGATCTAGGGGGCAATTTTGGCGATTAACAAAGCCATCAAGGTGAAAATGTGCTTCATCGCTTAGGATGATTTTGCTCGAAAAATTAGCATCCATTTGTTGATGATTCAATAATCCATTCAACGAACTCATTTTCACTAACCCTAAACTGTCAGCTGTTAAATTGTTTTTTTTGGGTTGCCAACACTTTACTGCACAAATGGCGGCAAATTCAAATCTTGCGTTAATTTTGGGATACCCTTTACCATCAAAAATATGAAAAGGAGATGATTTTTTGAGGCGGTGACGTATCTTACATATAATTTTGACATTTCGGATTTCGCATCATAAACGATATCTCCGTTCATAGGTCACGTACAGGTAAAATAAACGCTTATTATATAATTCGGACCCAAGCTTTCAATTGAGCTCATATTCAGAACTTGATCAATCCAGCCTTCATTAAAAAACCGGTAATTTCGGATGCGGCACAAAAGATGACGAGTAAGTTAAACCGCAGTTTAAATTAATCTACATTAATAGAAACAGATATTAGATACGGTCATTTTTCAACAAATATTAGATACTGTCATTTTATTAGTATGTATAAAGAAGATTTATCTTGGATTGAAGCTGATGGTACACAAGTTACACAAGTTACAAAAAAAGCAGTGGCCTAGAGATGCTAAAAACATTTATATTTTATTTTTAGGACAAGTTGATAATAAATAATGTGTTTTAGTAATACGAACACATATGAAGAGATATAAATATTATTAATCATATAAGATGCTTTACACTACAAAATGCTTGATATCTCAACAAAATTATCTTTTTTAAAAAAGAGGTAAAAAAAAGCGCCAAAAGTGTACGTATACTTCCCATAAAAAAACATAAACTGAAAAAAATCATTTCCAAAAAACCGTAAATAATATAATTTAAGTAGTAATATTGTTAATTTTTTATTAAATTTTTTATTAGATTACCTCTCAGTAGTACGTATGCATGTACTAAAAAAAAAATGAAATACAATCTTTAAATTGCGCCAATTGTAAAAAGAATATATATTTTCTTGCAACATATAACATATACAATACTACTTGTACTTTACAAATTGCGAAAAGAAAATATATATATTTTATTGCATCATATAACATTTAATTAACGAGAAAAAGTGATACGAATCTTTATTTTTCTGTTCGAGAGTCTTTTATATTCGCAATGAAATACAACATTTAGTCTCAAAAAATTAAAAACAAAGCACAAAATGAGAAAATTTTATTAAAATAAAAATTTTTTATGTAACAAAACTTGGCGCTGCTAGACCTTAAAATATACAATAATAAGATGATGAGTGTGTTCATATGAATGTGTTCGATATGAGCATGTTCATATGTGCGAGCAAATTCAGATAGGTATATGGCTTAGATTTAATATAAGATAAATATTTATATAGCGTGCATTATATATTGTAAAAACGTATATAATTAAAAATAGGATAATGATTAAATGTTATATGTTACAAGAAAATATATAGTCTTTTTGCAATTGGCGCAATTTAAAGATTGTATTTCTTTTTTTTTTCAATACATACATACGTACTACTGACAGATAATTTATATTTAATAAAAAATTAACAATATTATCAATTTGAATTATATTATTTACGGTTTTTTAGTAATGGTTTTTTTTAGTTTATGTTTTTATGAGTTTATGAGAAGTACACATACACTTGGCGCCTTTTTTCACCTTTTTTTTTAAAAAGGTAACTTTGTCTAAATGATCTCTCTTAAAAGATGTCTTTTAAAACATTTCTAAAAGACATGTGTCTAATAGATATTACAAGAGAGATTATTTAGATATCTTTAATATATCCATTACTTTTTAAAGATATTTTTTAAGATGTCTTTAAGATGTCTATAATAGATATCTTTTAAAGTTCTACTATATAAAGATATTTTTAATAAAATCTTTTTAGATATTTTTAAAATATATTTTAGATAGTCTTCTGGAAATATCTTGAAAATATTTTTAAAGAGACATTTTTTAAATATCTATAAGATATTTCTGGGTATCTATTTGCTCGCAGTAACACTTCACGTCAATACCAATCGCTACAAGTTTTATTGAAATCGATTGGTATTACGACTTAAGGTCTCCTTAAAATGTACTCTCCTTAAGACATTATTCCAAAAAGTTTTAAAAATTCGATAATTTTTTCTCACTGTATTAATATTAAACAATATAAGACTATACAAATCAAAGCATAAAAAATATTTTGCAAAGAATGAAATATACAAAAAAAATTAAATAGATATTAACATTTTTGCAACTGACTACAAAGTTTAGTATAGTAACTTTAAGTATTCTCGAAAGCATATTACACATACATGATTCAATTACTAGAACCGCGTAAAAATAATGCATGGATATTAAAGTAGCTCGCTACAAATCACAGATTTCCGATTTTGATCATGGTCACATAATTTTGGAAAGTAAAACTGGATGGGCAGTTATCACCCAGCATTAATTAAATCTTGGATTTCCAAATATAACCGCATAAAAATAACGCATGAAAATGCATATTAAAACTGCTCTCTACAAGTCACAAATTTCAGACTTTGAGCATATTCATATAATTTTGAAAAGTAAAATTGGAGATAAAAGTTATTACCCATTGATTAAGTCTTGGATTTCCAAATATAACCGCGTAAGAGTAATTTATAGAAATGCGTATTAAAGCTGCTCATTAAGAATCGAAAGATTTTCAATTTTGATCGTGTTTACGTAATTTCGAAAAACGAAACTGAATAGGCAGTTATCATCCAGCAGCGATTAAATTTAGAATTTCTAAATATAACCGTATACAAGTAATACACGGAAATGTATATGAAATTCGGAGACTACCTATCAAGTATTTCCAACCCTCATCATGCTCACACATGTAAGCATACAATGAATGGTCAGTTTGAATCCGCTATCGAAAAAAGATCTTTTTCCGAATATCACCATATATAAATAATACGGAATTTGCATATGATACTAGATGTCTAAATAGGATATATACAATAGGCAGGTTTTAATTCACTATAGTGCGTATACATGAGTGCGTGCGTGCGTGCGTGCGTGCGTGCGTGCTTGTGTGTGTGTGAAGTAATCAGGGGAGGAGGAAGTGCACTCAGACGCTGGATCCAAGGGAAACGCGTCACCGGGGTCCTTGTTAGAGAGAAGGGGATGGTTGTTCTTTCTCTCTCTCTCTCACCCACTTTTAACCCATTGTCTTCTTTGTCCCCCCGTTACAATTGTGCACTTACCATAGTATTCGCGCTCTCTCTTCCACTCGTTGCGCTTTCTCCCACGTTCTCTTTTTTTATTTCACACACGATTTTATTAAATAGATATTTGTTTTTTACGATTTTTTTAATAATATAATTCAGTAATAATTTTAATTTAGCAACTAATAATATGTTTAAGAATATTCTTGAAGCTTCCACGGGTGCTTTCTGCATAAAAGTTATGCGTTTCGCTGGTTTTCTCCGTGTCTAAATCCATTCTTGAAATGCCAACGTTTCGTAAACCTTGCAATCCACTTCATCAGAGCGAAGAGCCTGATACTGAGCTGTTCCTCTGGGCCGTTCCTTTTTATACGCTACTTGTTGAAGTGGTGGGGGGAAAGAAGAGAACTATGGGTGAGGGGGATAGGGGGAGAAAGAGGAGAGGAGGAATCGGTCAGTCCTCAATAACCGGGAGAATGGCCTTCCACATCTTATTTATGTTGTAGCCATTATCTCTATTTAGATTGTTAGGATGTTTCTGTACCTCTATGGCTTCTCTATACTTTCTTCGAAAGTATGAAGTAATGTTGGCTATTGTGGTCGTTTTATCAAACAGTATTTGATGTTCCATTTCGATGTTGTGTTCTGATAATGCTGACTGCGTGATGTGTTTTAGTCTGACATCACGTTGGTGTTCTTTTATCCGTAGGTTGACCATTCTTCCGATTTCTCCAATGTATACTTGCCCACAGAAACAAGGTATTTTGTATACTCCTGCGGAGCTGAGTGGAGGTCTTTGATCTTTAGGATTTCTTAAGATTTGTCCTATCTTTTTGAGTGGTTTAAAGTAGATAGTAGGAGATTAAAGTTCTCTTTATACATGTTTCCTCCTCCACTTTTTTTCAGACAGTGTATCCAATCTAGAATTTTACTTAACTTTGGAAATATGCGAGTTAATTTTTTCAATGTAACTGCCGTCAAAATTTACGTAAAAATAAATGCAATGATACATGTACTAACAATGCACTTTGACCATATCAAACCTTTTTATGTACGAGGATCGACGCCAACAACAATAAAATGTCTGTCCCCCCCCCCATGAAAATAATGTACCATCAATATCTTATTTCTATCTAGTCTTTTATCAAAAATGTGGAATTTACATATCTTAATTATCGATGTAGAAATCATTAGATCATACTATGAATCATTTGTATCCCCTAGAGGAATACAAAAGTAAAAAATTCGATAACGGAAAAAGAATTAAATATTCTCAAAAATGCAACTTTCAGTAGCATATAAAAATGGAGAGGTTTGTATATACGCTGTCAGTAGTGAAAATTGGAAAGTTTAAGAGAATTACATACACGAATTTTCAATTTTTTCAAAATTTTTTTTTTCGAATTTTATTCAAGATAGAATATGAACATATAGTAGAAATAGAAGTACAATATGAAGCTCAAGAAGAATTAGAAATTGATTTAGAAGATTTAGAATATAAATTTATAATTGATGAAGAAGAATCAGAATCAGATTATGATATCGCGGACTCATGTTATGAAAGCGACAGCGACATTATTAGTCATGCTGAAGTAACAAGTCGTTCAATAATACGAGCTGAAATCAATACTTTGGATGGAAATAGGATATGCATTATAAACTTTTATTATTTATATACTTCAAACCATTCTTCAGATCGTGATAAGTTTTGCTCATCGTGCATCATAAGAATGCATGATTTATTTTTACGTCTTCACGCTGTTCGACAATATGTTATTAGTCAATATACTACTGTGATCAAAAAGTAAGGTGAATTTTGTTATAAAATAAAAAATCTTTATTTATTCATCCAAATCAATTTGATCCCCTTCAAAGTAATCCCTCTCCGATACAATGCACTTATGCCAACGTTTTTTCCATGCCTCGAAGCATGCCAAAAAGTCGTTTCCCGATATAGCCTTCAAAGCGCGCAGCGATTCACGTTGAATCTCTTCAATAGATTCAAAGCGGTGTCCCCGGAGCGGTCTTTTGAGTTTGGGAAATAGCCAAAAGTCACACGGAGCTAAGTCAGGTGAATAAGGCGGTTGCGGAACGAGTGGAATTTTTGACGAAAAACTCACGAAGAATCAATGCCGTGTGAGACGGTTTACTTTTCTAAGTCCCAGTGATCCTTCAAAATTGTTTGAACTGAACCAAATGAAATGCCATATCGACAAGGTCTCTAATTGTCAATCGACGATTTTCGAGCACCAATTCCTTGATTTTCTTCACGTGTTGCTCATCAATTGACGTTGATAGTCGTCCGGGGCGTTCCAAGTCATCAGTACGTTCTCTGCCTTCTTTGAAGTCTTTGTAGCACTTACAAACATTTTTCTGCGACATAGTCGATTCTCCGAAGACCCTCTACAACATTCTGAACGTTTCCGCAGCCAAAATTTCATTCCGCAAACAAAATTTAATGGCACTTCTTTGCTCAGCAAAATCAGACATTGTAAAAATCGCCAAAATCACTTTTAGTCGTTTAGAAAAAACACAAGCGTAACTATATGACTAATGATGACATTGACATGAAATTTGCCACAGATGTCACTAACAGTAGTACCAACATAAAAATAAAAAAGTTTGCTCGAATCGATTAGCGCGGGA
>NW_017304598.1:29204-56514 GCF_001594115.1 Trachymyrmex septentrionalis
TATATATAAAGGGTGTCCCAAAATTAACGCAAGATTAGAATTAAATAGAAAACACAGTTTTTAGTCTTTTGATTGTTATTTTTTTATTTAATCATAAAGTACAATACATAGGATAGGGTTATTTGTGGAATAACACATCGGGCAAATGGCCTCCACGGCTTTGCATGCACATACGCACTCGTTTGTCGAAATTTTCCATGACCATTTTGCATAAATGTGGCTGAATTTCGTTGATGCAGCGTTGAATCTCCTCCTTTAATGCACGGGTGGTTGTGGGCTTGTTGACATAGACCTGTGATTTCAAATAACCCCATAAAAAGAAATCTAATGGTGTTAAATCACACGATCTAGGGGGCCATTTTTGATCTCCTAAACGAGAGAGTACACGACCTGGAAACGTCTCATGCAGTAACTGAATTGTTTCACGAGCTGTATGGCATGTGGCACCGTCTTGTTGAAACCACATATTGGCCACATCAATATCATCCAATTTCGGCAGAAAGAACTGTGTTATCATGTAGCGATATCGAGCACCAGTAACAGTCACTGCTTGACCAGCCTCATTTTCAAAAAAGTATTGTTCAATGATGCCTCCAGCCCAAAATCCACACCAAACAGTGACACGTTATGGATGCATTTGTTTTTCGACAATCACATGTGGGTTCTTCGTACCCCAAAAGCGGCAATTTTGGCGATTAACAAAGCCATCAAGGTGAAAATGTGCTTCATCGCTTAGGATAATTTTGCTCGAAAAATCAGCATCCATTTGTCGATGTTCAATAATCCATTCAACGAACTCATTTTCACTAACCCTAAACTGTCAGCTGTTAAATTGTTTTTTTTTTGGGTTGCCAACACTTTACTGCACAAATGGCGGCAAATTCAAATCTTGCGTTAATTTTGGGACACCCTTTATTAGTGATAGTGGCTTGCCCGCGAGTGCATCGGACGTGGTGACGGACAGTGCCAGTGGTGCAAGGATGGTTAAAGAGGGTCTGTCCTTCGCGATGGCTGCGCGGGGGTCTCGGGATGTTGCGGTTTCTAAGAAGGATCCTCGGGTCTGTCCCAGGTCTAGGTCTGAAACTGTGGCTCCTGTGAAATGGACTGCACGTGCACGTGCTGGGACTCGGAAGAGAAGCTCTGCGGTTGTAGTGATACGGTGTAGCGAGAGTGGCCCGTCTTACGCTGTGGTCATGGGTGAGGCAAGGACGAAGGTTTCCTTGGAGGAACTGGGTTCGCGGACACTAGATTAAGGCGTGCGCAGACTGGCGGTCTGCTGATAGAGATCCAAGGAGAGAACGCCGGTTCAAAGGCGGACTCTCTAGCGGAGAGGCTCAGCTCCCTCTTTAAAGAGCGAGAAGATGTGAGGGTGATACGCCCAATCAGGAGGATGGAGTTCCGTCTCGTTGATTTGGACGAGTCCATAACGGCCGACGAAATCAAGAAGGCTGTCGCGGCACGAGGAAGAGTGCCATTGAGCGACGTGCGCGTTGGACCTTTGAGACTCGGAAGGGGTGGTCTCAACAGCGTGTGGCTGCAGTGCCCTGAGCCCTGCGCTGGGGTGAAAGGACGGAGGACTGCGGGTGGGATGGTCGCGAGTGCGACTGATACCGCTGGACAGGAGGAGGCTCCAGTGCTACCGGTGCTTAGCGGTGGGCAGGGTTGGTATTGACATACCAGGGTCAACTGCAGGAGCGCCGTGGACAGGAGCAATAGATGTTTTAAATGCGGAAAGGAAGGGCACAAGGTGATCGGCTGTCGGGCTTCGCCTCGTTGCCCTGTGTGCGCGGCGAGGAACTTGCCGGCTGGATACAGGGCTGGCGGAGACGGGTGCGCTCCTTACAACGGATTGGTGCGAGCGACCGTTCCTGCTGCCGCGACCGTCTCTGCGTCGGGGAGTGTTTCCCCCGCGGAGGATGCGATGGTGGTGGACGGTTAGCGTTGGACTACATAAAGCGGATTGGTCGCGACCCGCGCAGGACTCGCTGCGCGTGTGTGCGAGAGCGGACAAGTGTAAATAGACGATACCCGCGTTTCAGTGGTGGGAGCCATCCCGCGCGCATTTGGGGGCACCCTGACGTAATGCCAGTAGGCGGTTCCGGGATGCTCCCACATATGCCTTGTCAAATTTTCTTGGACCAGGGGGAGTTTTTTAGTTGGTAGGCGGCCGCTCCGGTGTATCCTTGAGATCACGGTGCGGTCGAATCCGGCGCACCCAGTCGTGCTAGCCGCTGGGTGTCTTCCCCCCCTCCCCGAGGGTTATACCCCTTGCGGGTTCCCCGGGAGAGGGCGCTGTGAAGATTTTTCTCCTCCTACACAAATCAAAAAAAAAAAAAAGGTCAGGTCAGGTCCCCCGCAGGGGGTGGGATCATCTCGGATGCGGTCCGATTTGCTCGGTCGCATCTCGATATGATTCCGCTACGGGTTTAGCGAACCTGTGGTGCCTGAGCTCTTGTAATCTCTTCCCTTGCACCACTGAAAGAGACCGAGCGTCCGAGATTGCACCCAACCTCTCGGACGGCGAGGTGGGCCCTCTATAAAAGGTCCCCCTGTCCCGTGGTAGAGGTGCGCGGCCATGGGATAAATGGACGGTGGGTAAACTGTCCAATAGCCACAGGGCGGGTTCTGTTATCCCAGCTGGTAGGGGCAACTGTTATCTCGTGCCCTGTGGATTGTTGTGTCGTAGACATTCGGTCTCTCCGTGGTACGGTGTTCTGTGCGCGGAGTGTGGGAGACGTTATCGACACTTACATCGATGCGTGGGTAAGCTTCTCTCTAGCGGGAAGTTTTGCTGTTTGTTTCCTACATTGATGGTTCACCAACTTGACGCCGATGGAAGACGAACCGGGGATTTGGTCGGCGTGCTCCTCGGCCGTATTACTACGCCGACAACAATATATCATGAAATGGACAGTAATAAAGAGGATAAACGCCTGGGCTTCGGAACCCAGGACCGTCCGACCGGGGGTGTTGTCCCTGCCCCCGGCGAGTCGTCATCATGCGATGGGCTGCAGGGTTGCCGACGGGCCCTGCAGTGGAATTGGCTACCGTCCGGACAGAGGCTGCGGAAGATGCTCTAGGTGCGGATGATCTCGCACCTGGGACGAAGGAGCAGGGAGAGTCTGGTGTCGTTGCACCGTCTCCGCTGCAGGAGAGGAAGAAAGAGCTGCGGTTGTGCCTGGATCCTCGGGAGGCTAACGCGGTCGCTAGTACTTCAGCGGAGGACTTAGCGGCTCCTGGATCCGCCTCATTTGGAAGGGTCTTGCGATCGAGGAGGGGACCGAGGATCGTGGAAATCACGAAATATCCATGCGAGATGAAGATCAAGGTTGTTGCGGGTGAGATTGTGAACTCTCCCATTACGGAGAGCGGGTCGGCTGGCGGCGGTCCTAGCCTGGTTAAGGATGCCGGTGTGGTGGACCTCACTGTGCCACCACCTAGCGACGAGGGGATGAGTGTTGACCGTGCGGGTTCGCGAGTGGGGAGTGCCTCGTTAGGGACCACATCGGTGGAGGTTGATGGGGAGCTCTCATCCTCCTTCGAGCAAGTTCCGTATAAGGGCAAAAAGAGGGACCGTAAATCCAAGAGCAATAATGCCCCTGGTTCTCGCGTTGTGTCTAGGATGTCATCGAAGCGACTGGAACTCGATGACGACGTGTGGGACAGAGAGGACTTTCCCAGGCTCTCAAAAAAAGGGGCGCAAAGCCTCAAGAAGAGGAGAGGCTTAGTGGAGTGTCATCTGGATGACAAGTTGTCGGCTGGACAGAAGACGGCCATTGAAGAGGTGACGGATCTCTTCCCCCAGATGTCGCCGAAGTCGGTGGTGGAGACTTTGCGTGTCTTAGACATTGCGGGAGAAGCCAAGAGGAGGACACTCACGATGAACGGGGCCCTTCGCAGGCAGATTAAAGTCGGGGTTAATGTCGCGAGGGTCGCGGTGCAACGGCTTGTGTCTGTAATTGACAAGAGCACGGGACCTATAGATGAAATAAGGGCCAACAACCTCGCCTTGGAGGAGGAGGTCGTGAGGCTCCGCAGGAAGATGGACTCACTGCGCAGTGAGAGGGCCTCCCTAAAGGAGCAGGTCGACTCCTTGCGGCGCACGGTGCTGGCTGTGGGGGATGGCGATCGCGGGAGGGATCGTACTCCCTCTTCAGATGGAGCCGCTCCGTTGTGCGATTCGCCGGTCTCGCGCCGTTCTCGGGGACGCACTCTGAGGAGTCGGGGTCCGAACGTGGACGTTACAGGTGAGGCGAGACCTCCGGACATGCCTCTGGTACTTAGGCCGTCTCTCGGCGGGGTCCGAAAGAACTTGGACGATGTGCCTCGCCGGTCTATTAGGGTTGATAGTTCGGGTCGTAGTAGATCCGTCGCGTGCTATCTCGGGTGCCGTTTTGAATTCGCGAGCGGTTAGAACTTTGAGTGGGGTGAGTGCGGCAGCGACTGCGGGTGCTCGGCTGGTGGAACCGTCGACATATACCGTGGACGGTGAGCCATGGACCGTCGCGGGCTCCAAACGCGCTCGGAAGAAAGCTAGGAAGAAGAAGAAAACAATAGCTGCTGTAGTGAAAGACGGTGGGAGTGTTGTGCCTCCCCCTGTGACTGGGACTGACGGTGGGCGTCGTGCCGTCACCGGTAGTGGGATAGTTAAGACCTTCGGGGTTTCGTATACCGCTGCTGCGGCTGGCGTGCCTGGGGGTCGAGGGCGCACCGTTGCGTTCCGCCCTGCGGCGCAGGGTCCGAGGGTCGTGCCGAGCCGCCCTGTCAGGAAGGAATCTCGACTTCGAGCTCCAAGATCTGCGGCAGTCTTGTTGAGGAGCGTGGCGACGGAGGGCAATGCTGAGCCGTCCTACGCGGATGTTGTTAGATTGGCGAGAGGAAAGATCTCCTTAGAAGATCTTAACATCGCCAACACGCGAATCAGGAGAGCGCAGGCGGAGGGCCTCCTCATCGAGATCCCTGGGGGTGAGGAAGCAGGTGCCAAGGCGGAGGCGCTTGTGGATCGTCTCAGGGTTGTGCTGGCTGAGAGTGACTACAGGGACAAGGTTAGTGTGGTGCGTCCGATTCGTCGCGCGGAGATCAGGCTGGTCAACGTTGACCAGTCTGTCTCTGCGGAGGAGGTTGCTAAAAAGGTGGCCACCTTCGGTGAGGTCTCCACGGGGGACGTAAGAATCGGTTCATTTAGATCGGGGCGCGGAGGTCTGAACATTGTGTGGGTGCAATGCCCTCTCGCATGCGCCAGCAAGCTGGTGAAGGCTGGTGGTGGGTCAGGCTCGGATGGTCGTTCGCCTCCGTCGTACCCCTAGCGAGGCGGAGGCTGCAGTGCTTTCGTTGCTTAGCGGTGGGGCACACGAGGGTAGTTTGCTAGAGTGCGGTGGACAGGCCCGCCTGGTGCTTCCAGTGCGGAGCCAACGATGGGCACAGGGCCGCCGGTTGTCGGCTGCCTCCGCGCTGTATGCGCGGACAGAGGACTCGCGGCGGGACATCGCGCTTGTGCGGCGGAGTGCGTGCCCTTCAGCGGCCGCGGACAGGCGTCAGCGAGTGCGAATCGTGAGGCTGGTACATCCGTCGGGGTCGATCGGGGGGCCCTGGTTCTTGCGGAAGAGGTGATCATGGACATGGATAATGGTGAGATTGGCCCAGATAAACGTTAACCGGTCGGGATCCTCGCAGGATCTTATCGCCAGGATTTGCGAGGAGTTCGATCTGGGGCTGGTCGCGGTTTCTGAGCCGAATCGCGTCCCGGTGAGCGATCGGTGGCTTGCCTCAACGGACACTTCTCCCTCGGCCGCTGTCACATGGCAGTGGAGTCGTTCGAGGGTGCCGTGTTCTGCTCGCTGGAGAGGCAAGCGGTTTGCCGCGGTGGACTGGGGGGACGTGATCGTGGTATCATGCTACTTTCCACCCAGTCTTGGCGACGGTGAGTTCTTGCGGGACTTAAATGAACTCGGAGTGAGAGTGCGGGAGGTGGCTGGACACCCGATTACGATACTGGGTGCCTTTAACGCGTGCTTGCCTGCTTGGGATCCGGGACAACCCAACAGGCGAGGTGGACTGCTGCTAGACTGGATGGGTATCTTAGACTTGCACATTTTAAATGTAGGCTCGGAACCGACGTGCGTACACCCGCGTGGAGTGTCGTGTGTCGATCTCGCGTTGGCGTCATCCTCAGCGTCTAGGAGAGTCGTCTCCTGGCGGGTTGGATCCGAGGTGGAGTCTCTCTCAGACCATAGATATGTGTTTACCGATATCGATACAACTCTGGTTGGTCCTACCATTGATAGAACAATGCTCAAAGCATTTCCTAGGTGGGCCGTCGGGAGGATGGATTCCGATCTATTGGAGGCCGCGGCGATCTTTGTGGCCTGGTGCGGTATCCCTGAGGGAGCGGTTCAAGGAGCGGTACGGATGGACCAGCTGCTCCGCGACATCTCGGATGTCTCCATGCCCAGGAGAGGGTTGCCGAGGAGACCATCCACGTACTGGTGGAACCAAGAGATCGCGGATCTCCGTCGTGCCTGCAACGCGTGCAGAAGGTGCCTAACACGTGCGCATGCTAGGGGGGCCTCGCAAGAGTCCACGCGTGGCCTGTGGGATGCTTTGCGGGAGGCTAGACGCAACCTCAGGGGGGCGATTTATCGCTCCAAAAGGAGGTTGTGGTCGGAGCTATTAAGCGACCTTGATCGGGATCCTTGGGGGTTGCCCTATCGGGTGGTCCTCAGGAAGTTGCGTTCGGGTGGCGCATCGATCGTGGAGGTGCTCCCATCTGAGGTCGTGGGAGACATCGTCGGGACTCTCTTCCCGACGAGTAGTTCTCCATCGAACACCGATGTGCCATTCGTGTGGCGGGACGAACTCGCAGTTACAACCGAGGAGGTCTTGGAGGCCGGATTGAAGGTCAAGCCAGGAAAGGCTCCAGGTCCGGACGGCATCGCGGGGATAGTCGTTAGGGAGACGATAAAGTATCTGGCTCCACTGTGGGCCAGTTGCTTCACGGGATGTCTCAGGGGAGGGGCACTTCCCCGGGACTGAAAGGAGGCCAGACTGGTTCTCATTAAGAAGCCGAGTAAGCCAGACTTTCCCCGTCCTCGTACAGATCTATTTGTCTGCTAGGCGAGGCGGGAAAACTGTTCGAGAGAGTATTGGCACGTAGATTGCATGCCTTCTTGGATGCATTGGGGGGTATCGCGGAGGGCCAGTTTGGCTTCCGCCAGCATCGCTCCACGATCGATGCGATTTGGAAACTGAGGGAGTACGTTGACGATGGTCCGCGGGATGGGGGTGTGGTGGTGGCTGTGTCGCTAGACATAGCCAACGCCATTAACTCTCTCCCGTGGCGAGTCATCAGCGACTCCTTGGAGGAGAAGGGAGTGCCGGAGCATCTCAGATGCATTATCGGGAGCTATCTCTCCGCTCGGGAACTGGCCTACGTAGATAGAAGGGATAGATTGACGCGTGCGCCTGTGTCGTGTGGGGTTCCGCAGGGATCGGTGCTGGGGCCGACCCTGTGGAATGTCGGGTACGACTCTATATTGAGACTCCGTTTACCGATTGGATGTGAGATAATGTGTTACGCGGATGACACTATTGGTGGCACGTGCTGGTAGTTTTGAGGAGGCACGTTTAAGAGCGGAAGTAGGGGCCACCTTTTTGATTCGCAGTATCGAGCGTCTAGGGCTGAGGATCTCGGTTGCCAAGACCGAGGCCGTGGCCTTTTTGGTTGATGGGACGCCGGCTGGTGCGGTTATTGGGATCGGGGGGGCGGTGGTTCCGATTAGGTCCGCCGTGAAATATCTGGGTTTAACCCTGGATTCGCGGTGGACCTTCCGGGATCACTTCCGCCTCCTTCTTTCCAAGGCCTGGGGCATGGCCATGGCTCTAGCGCGTCTTACCGCCAATATCGGCGGTCCTGCTGAGCGACGGCGTCGATTGTACGCGACAACGGTCATGTCGGTGGTTCTATACGGTGCCCCGATTTGGGCGCAAACGGTGGCTAACGATCGCGGGATCCTGAGGGATGTGCGAAGGCTGCAGCGGCAGCTTGCCCTCAGAATCATTCGGGGTTATCGTACCGTCTCCCACGAGGCTGCATCTGTCCTCTCGGGGATGGTACCCTTCGACATAGTTGCGGACAGGTTGAGGAGGTCATACCTTCGCCGGCGAGATATTATCCGTCGAAGTGGAACTGTCGAGCCTCGGATGACTTTGATGTTGTCCGAGGTGGAGCGACGTCGTTCTGTTTTAAGATGGCGGGAGCGTCTGATCGAGTTGCCTCCGGATCGACCCGGGGCGAACGTTAGGAGCGCCTTTGTGAAGGACCTGGAGAACTGGGTGGGGAGGACGCATGGTGCCCTCACTTACCGCATTACTCAGGTCTTGACGGGACACGGGGTCTTCGAGTCCTATCTCTATAAGATTGGACGGTGGGAGTCCTCGATTTGCTTGTTTTGCAGAGCGGCGATAGATACAGCGGCGCACACTCTCCTGTTCTGTCCAGCCTGGGTGGAGCAGAGGAGGGAGCTGCTGGAACACGTGGGGGTATGCAGGACCTTCCGGGCGATGGTGAGGGCCATCGTGCGCTCTCCCGATGCGTGGTTGATCTTCGCGGAATTCTGCGAAATAGTGCGACGGAAGGAGGAGGACGAGCGGGCTCGTGAAGGGGGACTTGGTCCTCCGGGGGGTCCGCTCGTACCTCCTCCCAACGTGCACAGTTCCGACGAGGAATAGTAGCGGCTCGGCGTCACAGGCGCATTAACGTACGCGACCGTGTATATATTCGTGTATATAATTGTGTATTTGTGTTTATATGGTTGCGTGAGATGAGCTTATATATATTGTATATATCTAAGTTAAGTTTATTTGGTGTTTGTATATGTCGGAAGGAGATATTTCTCCTTCGGCGTATTTGGCAGCGGTGCAGTCTTTGCTGCATTCGTATCATAACCCGTGTTAGGCGGTAGAGAGCCTGTCAGCTCTGGGGACTTGGGGGTACCCTGACGTTATGCTAGGATGCGGTTCCGGGATTCCTCCTTTTAGTCCGTGTGGAAGTGCGTTATAGGGGGGAGTTTTTAGTCGGTAGGCTGCCGCTCCGGTGTATCCACCGAGACCACGGGGCGGTGGAATCCGACACTCCAGGTGGAACGGGCCGCCGGGCGTCTTCCCTCCTCGATGGATGACCCTCAGGGGTTCCCTTCGGGTGAGGGCTTGCGAAGAATTTCTCCTCTCTCGTAAAACAAAACAAAAAAAGGTCGGGTCAGGTCAGGTAGGTCAGATTAGGTCAGGTCAGATCAGGTGTGGTCAGGTCTCTCCCTCGTGGGCCGCCTTGTCGTGGCGAGGGGGCTTTGGGTCCAACTTGGATGCCTTACTAAGAGACCACCGTACCCCGCGTAGATAAGGTACATAGTATCAATGGTGATAGTTGAATGAGGTGCGGTGGAAGTCCGCTGGCGATTCCCCGGAGACTAACAAAGGGAGGGTAGTTCCCTCCTGACCGGGGTCGGTGGTAAGTCGAGTACCTGGGCCTCTGCCGGGGTAATAAGGGTAACTGTAAATCCTGGCCTCGGCCAGGCATAGGTCTCGTGAGCCGGCACGCATACTAGTGGGAAGGACCGCTGCCACCGACTTGATCGGAGCCTATCCGGGGGTCAAAGGCGGACGGAAGGAGCACGCGTGGAGGGGCGCCCGGTCAGCGTCCCCTCATACCCGTGCCGCGGCGGGTAAACCGTGGCACCGTCTAGCCCGGGGCCGGTAAAGCGCCCGTCAGTAGGGTGGCAGCTGGTAATAGGAGTGACGTTAAACCTCTAGCATAATTTTTAGCGCGGGCCTATCCCGTAACATTTTTAGTAGAATCATGCACCCGGCTAGGACTGACCATCCGAAGACCGCCTATCGGATACCGGTTGGGTCAATAGGGCTTCTTAACGACGGGGAAGATGCCCCACCGCGGTGGGGCGACCATGATGGGCGAACCGTACTTTGAAATCTTACTAGGAATGGAATCCGCTATTAAACTAAAAAAACCGACGAAGAAGTGGAGCGAGGTGGGGAATAAGAAGTTGGAGGGGGCGAGGATCGTCCTGGAACGGCTACACAACAACCAAGCTGCAAGCGCTCCAAGTTCTGCGCAGAAAGAGGGGGAACAACAAACCCCAAGCACATCGCAGGTGATGCTAGTGAGATCAAAGTCCAATACATCGCTGTCATCTATTGGCACTACGGACTCAACAGCCGCAGCGATCGCAGGTATGAAGCGTTCGCGGAAGAAGCGAGAAGGGGGTAATTCGGGCTCGGAGGTCATGGAAAATGACGACGATGACCCGGATACGAAGAAATGTAAGAGAATGGAATTTTACCAGATCAGGGACATAGGGGACGATTTAGTATCGACCCAAGGGAAACGAGGAAGCAATTCCTCAAACTAAACTCGCTGAGAGAAGCGGAGAGAGCGGCAATGGATCCCGATTTCCAGCTGCCCCAGAAGAGGGCCAAAAAGTCCCGAGCAATGAAACAGGCGTTCCTAGAAGAATATACAGATCAACCAACGGATGATCTGAACACGGCTGTGGATGAAGGAGTCAATCTGATAGAGAAGTTGGCAAACACCGCCAACAACCTAAATGGAACGACTATAAAAGCGCTTTATGAGGCGGACGCCAAAATAACCGCCGCAACCACTGTGATGAGCGAGAGAGCCCAGGGCACCCAGAACTCAGGGATGCTCGAGGAGATGAGGACAGAGATAAATGTCCTTAGGAAGGAACTGGAAGCCCTCAAGAAAAACCTGAGGGCGACCAAAGAAGAGAACAAGAAACTGAGGGCTCAGAGGATCATAGAGTCCCCCGACCGAGAGAGGAGGAGACACGCAAGACGCCTCGATTCCGACCACGAGTCGGATATGGACATGGAGGATCCAGGGAAAGGTCCACAGGCGACGGAAATGGTCACGGGGGGGGACACAAGCGGGCCCTTCGAGTGACCAGACAACCGGAGAGCCTCTGCCACCGGTGTTCAGGCCACCGCTCATAGGTGTGGCGTCCAGTTATCTGGACGACGGTTCGCTGGGCCCCCCCCCCCATGAGAACGGGGGGAGGCGACAAAGATGGACACGCGGAACCCAATGACGTAAGGGGTATTATTGTCTCAGTACTCAGGGTGTTAGGCGTAGTCAATAAGGAGACTATAAAAGTACCCAAGACCGGTGGGAAGGGTTCCACAGAGGCAAAAGGTGGTTCTGGTAAGAACCAAAAGAAGCAGAAGTCAGGTGGCCAGTCAGGGGAGAAGAGTGTGGGATGCGTTCCTGCGAGAACACATGCCAATGATCCCCAACCTCGTACCTCGCAATCGCAACCAACGCAGAAGGATAGCGAAGTGTCGAGGAGGGAGGGGGATCAGACCGCGGTAGCCAAAAAGGGCTCCGGGAATAAGGCACTTGCGAAAGGAAACAAGGAGAAGTCGGGTCGGGATAAGGAGGCTCCTCCCCCCCAAAAAAGTACGGACAAGGCCAAGAATGGTCTTAGGAAAACGCCTAAGATTGGCAAGCCGCCAAGGATGCCGGCGGTGGTTATAACGGCACCACCGGGGGGCTATGCGGAGGTTATGAAAGAGTCGAGGACCAGGTTTATCTCCAAGAACTAGGAATCCAAGAGGTCAGACCCAGAAAGCGGTCACTGGGGCCATGATCCTAGAAATCCCGGGGGATAAAGAGGGGAGCAAGGCTGATGCTCTCGCAGGAAGGCTTAGCGAGCTGCTGGCCTTCAGAGAAGGAGTTAAGATAACCAGGCCCCACCGAAGAGTAGATCTCCGGATACGGGACCTGGACGATTCGGTCAGTGTGGAGGAGATCGCGGAGGCGATAGCCACGCTAGGGGCTTGCGCCAAGGACCTGGTGAAGGTAGGCCCCATTAGGCGGACAGCAGGCGGACTGGGACAGGGCACCGCGTGGATACAATGTCCCATACTGGCGGCAAGGAAAATTACGGCGCAGAGAAGGATAAAGATCGGATGGCTCTCCTACCGGGTAGACGTTCTACAACAGCGAAGGGTGCAGTGCTTCAAGTGCCTAGAGGCCGGACACACAAGTGCCAGATGCAACAGAGGAACGGATAGGAGCAATGTTGCTATCAATGTGGTCAAGCTGGTCATAAATCCACCGAGTGCGACCGCCCGGCGGAGTGCCCCTTGTGCAAAGAGGCGGGAAGAAAGGCGGACCATAAAATTGGTTCCAGGGGGTGCAACGCGAAATCCGGCAGGAAAGCAAGCACTGCACTCACAAGGAGAGGAGAGGGGAGCGGCGGGGCGAAACCACCAAGCTCTTCTATCTCGCAGGGCTCCTCTGAGGTACAAAAATCCTCGCCTTCAGAACCGGGGGTAGCAGAGGCCCCGAAAGAGAAGAGGCCACCTCGCATAACATCTACGAGTGCTGGCAGGGGTAGCGAAGAAACCCCGATGGAAATAGGCTTGGAGGAAGCTATAGCTGCGCCGCAATGCCCCTAAAACTGGTACAAGTAAATCTAAACCATACGGGGGCGGCACAAGATTTGCTGCTGCAAGCTATGGCCGAGGAGAAGTGGGATCTGGCAATAATATCGGAACCCTACAGAGTCCCAGAGCATCCCCACTGAGCTGGGGACACGGAGGGGCTGGCGGCGGTAGTTTGGGCGGGGAGCGAGAACTAGCCCCCCATGTAGATACTGGAACGAGATAGGGGATACGTGGTGGTGAAGTGGGAAGCACGATCATAGCGTCGTGCTACGCATCCCCGAATAAGAGTACGGAGGCTTTCGAGAGGTACCTCGATGGACTGGAATTGGCGGTGCGAAGAAACATGGGCCCCCCTACGATTGTGGCGGGCGACCTGAACGGCAAGAGTCTGTGGATCGCATATCACAGACGCCAGAGGCGAGTTGCTCCTCGACTGGATGGCAAACCTGGGCTGTCTGTCATAAATCAGGGCCAGGCGAGCACCTGCGTACGGTGGCAGAGGGAGTCTGTCGTCGACGTGACGTTGGCGAGCCCTGCCGCATGCCGTAGAATAGCAGGATGGCACGTGGACGAAGATCGGTTCACTTATTCGGACCACAGGTAAGTAAGATTTGAGTTAGGCCTACCGGGAAGCCGGGAGCGTCAAGAGCGGGTCGTGAGCCGCAAGAACAGAGGATGGGCGGTAAGACATATCGATGAAGACATGTTTGAGGCGGCAGTGCAGGATGGTAGGTGGTCAGCGGATGCAGTGAGAGCGGGAGCAGCTAGTCTGGAGGAAAAAGCAGGGAACATGCGCGAGACCCTGTGGAGAGCGTGTGATGCGTCAATGTCGAAGAAGAGAAGTGTACGGAAAAAAGCTCTCTACTGGTGGAACGAACAGATAGCGGAAACCAGGAGAAGAGCTGGAAGGATTAAACGCCAACTCACCAAAATGAAAAGGCGCGGTCGTGAGGAGGAGGCTGTCGGGCTCCGAGAAAACCTCAGGGAGGTAAAAAAGGAGATGAAAGCATTAATACGCGACGCGAAAGAAAAGGCTTGGACAAAGTTCGTCGAGACCCTGAATAGGGACCCATGGGCCAGACCCTATAAGTTGGTCATGGGTAGACTCAAACCCTGAACGCCTCCGATAACGAAGACTCTGGAGCCGAAGGCAGTAGAGCGTATCGTGGCGGAGCTCTTCCCGGGGGACGACGAACTGCCCCCGCGGAGGTACGAGGAAGGAGGAAGAGATAGTGTGGGCGGTGAAAAGGATCGGGGAGGTCGCCAAAGCGCCGGGTCCAGACCGCATCCCCGGAGCTGCTCTTAAAATGGCCATCCCACATGTCGGGGAGGACATAAGGGGGCTGATGGAGGGGTGTCTCCGGGAGGGTCACTTCCCAGAGATATGGAAAAAGGCTACCCTGGTCTTAATCCCTAAAGAAGAGAAACCGGCTGGCCTCCCATCGTCTTACTGGCCCATTTGCCTTATTGACGAGAGCGCGAAGGTCTTCGAGCGTATCATAGCCGATAGAATTGGAAAACAACTGAGACGCAACCCTACCATGGGGAAAAATAAACTGTCCGAGTGCCAGTTCGGATTTAGAGAAGGCAGATCGACAGTGGATGCGATCAAGTTCGTCAGGGAATGAGTAGAGAGGACTGAGATGGAAGAAAGAGAGGTAGTTTTGGCTGTCTCACTAGACAACTCGAACGCTTTTAATTCGATCCCGTGGAGGTGGATCATGAGAGCGATGGAAGAGACGTTTGGTCTACCAACATATTTGGTAGAGATCATTAGAAAATACCTCGAGGGTAGAACCCTCGAATGGAGGGACAGCGCCGGAGCCGTCCGGTCAAAGAGATTGCGACGAGGGGTCCCGCAGGGCTCTGTCCTGGGCCCATTTTTGTGGAACCTGGCGTACGACAGGGTCCTGCGGACCTCGCTGCCCCCCCCCGCTGCACCATGGTCTGTTACGCAGACGATACCTTGGTGCTAGCGGCGGGGGAGGACTGGGGAGACGCACTAGCGACGGCCAATTTGGCCACAGCCAGGACGGTAAAAGCAATCAAGGCGATGGGCTTGAGGGTCGCGGCTCACAAGACCGAGGCGATGTACTTTTACAAGGCGTCCACTGGAGGGCCACCCCAGAACACGATCACAGTGGATGGGGAGGAGATTAAGATAGGACCATCCATAAAGTACTTAGGATTGCACCTGGACCCGCTGTGGAGCTTCCTGCCGCACTTCAGGAAGCTGATTCCGAAGGCGGACAGGATGGCGTGCGCACTGACGTGACTCTTGCCGAACTTGGGGGGACCGGGAGCGGCGGTGAGGAGGGTCTATGCCGCAGTCACCCACTCGGTGTTCCTGTACGGGGCACCGGTGTGGGCGGAAGAGATGGATGGGTCGGCACAGCTGCGCCGTATAACCCATGGATGCCAGAGGCGCATAGCCTCGAGAATAGCAAGAGCATACAGGACGGTGTCCTTCAGCGCGGTAACCGTGCTAGCGGGCATCCCGCCGATAGAGAGCTTGGCCACAATGTGGCCGAGGTGTACCACTGGCAGAGGGCGTTCAGAGCGGCAGGGCGAAAGATAACCTCCACGAGAATGGAGGAGGCGAGACGCAGAGCGAGAGCTAAGGCCCTGGTGGGCTGGAGGGAATCTCTCAGAGACGAGAGACTGGCGGGGGCTCGGACGCTGGACGCGATCCTGCCCGTGTTCCCCGCTTGGATTGACAGGAGACACGGGCAGCTCTCCTTCCACCTCACGCAGATATTAACAGGCCACGGCTGTGTCGGGGCCTATCTGCAGAGGATCGGAAGGGAGAGAAGTGCCCGATGCCATCACTGCAGACGCAGTGTCGTGGATGACGCGCAGCACACCCTCCAGGATTCCGAAGCCTGGAGGGAAAAGCGCGCGGAACTACAAAAAGAGGTGGGCCAGGACCTGGCCCCGACGGCTCTGGTAAGAGCCATGGTGAGTGGAGAAAGCGCTTGGAGCGCCGTAGCAACGTTTGCCATTAAAGTGATGACCGCGAAAGAAAGGGCGGAAAGAGAGAGAGAGGAGGAGGGAAACAGCCCCTCCAGCTCTCGAACCGCAAGAGTCGGAAAGAGGAGGAGGTGGCGGGGGGGGCGGAAACTCACCCGCCTAGGCAAAGCCGGGACCATTTGGTCAGGGAGTGGCTCCCGAACCGGTAGGGTTCAAGGAACTAGGGGGTGGGGAGGGACAGCGGGGGGCTGCTCTCCCCAGCATCTCCCACTAAGGTGGTCCGACAGGCAGCGGAGACCCTGTTTGTCGGGGCCGGTCTAGGACGAGAAGGAGTGCGCGAGAGCGCAAAAGCCAATTTGGCTTTCAGACAGCAAGAATAGACACGGGGGGGGGGAGGCGAGATGAAATGTTACCGGCTTGCCCTCGCCCCCCTGTCAACACCGGGTCAGGAAAGTCTCCCATGGGGTTTTAGTGGGTATGGGGGTTCGTGATTCTTCACGACCCCGAGTCCCACATACCCCTCACCCTCCCCACGAGGGTGAGGGGATCCGTAACGGCATTTCCCCATGAAAAAAAAAAAAGGTCATTTCAGGTCAGGTCATGTCAGATCAGGACAGGTCAGGTCAGATTATATCATCAAGGCTCAATTCGAAAAAAAGGTCCCAATTTTTTTCTAAAGGATATCGATCCGATTTCGTCAAAATCTTCATAATAGGGACCAAACAGGCCCCATAAGGTCTATGCTATCGCAATAAGGCCCAATTCGAAAAAAAGGTCCCAATTTTTTTAAAAAGGTATTGATCCGATTTCCCCAAATTCATTATAATCAGGACAAACAGAACCCATAGAATCTACGCCGAACCAATAAGGCCCAATTAAAAAAAAAATATCTCAACTTTTTTTAGAACATAACTACCCGATTTCCTCAAAATCATTATAATCGGGCTCAAACAGTCCCAAAAGGGTCTATACCAAAGCAATAAGGCCAAATTCGAAAAAAAAGGCCCAATTTTTTTAAAAATATATCGACCCGATTTCCCCAAAATCTTCATAATGGAGCCCAAACAGACCCCATAGAATCTACGCCGACTCCCTAAGGCCCAATTCGAAAAAAAATGTCCCAACTTTTTTAGAACATATCAACAATTTTTTTAACAACTTTTGAACAAGCTTTGAACAATTTTTTTGGACAACTTTTGAAGAACTAGTACATTTTTTTTAAACAACTTTTCAACAATTTTTTTGAACATTAGAACAACTTTGAACAACTTCTAAACAACTTTTGAACTATGTTTTTGAACAACTTTTGAACAACTTTGGAACAACTATTGAACAAGTTTTAACAACTTTGGAACAACTTTCTTGAACAACTTTTGAAAAATTTTTGAACAACTTTTGAACAACTTTTGAACTTTTGAACAATTTTTGAACAACTTTTCAACAATTTATTTCAAGAATTTTTGAACGACTTTTGAACAACTTTTGAATAACTTTTGAACAACTTTTGAACTTTTGAACTTTTGAACAATTTTTGAAAAACTTCAACAATTTATTTGAAGAACTTTTTAACGACTTTTGAACACCTTTTGAATAACTTTTGAACAACTTTTGAACAATTTTTGAACAACTTTTGAACAACTTTTGAACACCTTTTGAACAACTTTTGAACAACTTTTGACCAATTTTTTTGAACTCTTGAGCAACTTTTGAACAACTTTTGAACAACTTTTTTAGCACCTTTTGAACAACTTTGGAACAACTTTTGATCAACTTTTGAACAATTTTTTTGAACAACTTTTGAGCAACTTTTGAACAACTTGTGAACAACTTTTGAACAACTATTGAACAATATTTTTGAAAAACTTTTGATCAACTTTAAACAACTTTTGAACAACTTTTGAACAATTTTTGAACAATTTTTTTGAACTTTTGATTAACTTTTAACCAACTTTTGTACAACATTTGAACATCTTTTGAACAACTTTTGAACAAGTTTTGAACAATTTTGTTGAACTTTTGATTAACTTTTGACCATCTTTTGTATATTTGAAAAAACTTTTAAACAACTTTTGAACAAATTTTGAACTTTTGAACAATTTTTTAACAAATTGTATGAACAACATTAGAACAATTTTTTTGAACAACTTTTGAACGACTTTTGAACAACTTTTGAACAACTTTTGAACAATTTTTTTGAACTTTTGATTAACTTTTGACTAACTTTTGTACAACATTTGAACATCTTTTGAACAACTTTTGAACAAGTTTTGAACAATTTTTTTTAACTTTTGGTCAATGTTTGACCAACTTTTGTACATTTGAACAATTTTTGAACAACTTTTGAACAATTTTTTTGAACAACTTTTGAATGACATTTGAATAAGTTTTGAACAACTTTTGAACAACTTTTGAAAAATTTTTGAACAACTTTTGAACAACTTTTGAACTTCTGAACAATTTTTGAACAACTTTTCCACAATTTCTTTGAAAAACTTTTGAACAACTTTTGAACAACTTTTGAACAACTTTTGAACAACTTTTGAACAACTTTTGAACAACTTTTGAACAACTATTGAACAAGTTTTGAACAACTTTGGAACTATTTTGAACAACTTTTGAAAAATTTTTGATCAAATTTTGAACAACTTTTGAACTTTTGAACAATTTTTGAACAACTTTTGAGTGACATTTGAACAACTTTTGAACAACTTTGGAACAACTTTTGAACAACTCTTGAACAACTTTTGAACATCTTTTGAACAACTTTTGAACAACTTTGAACAACTTTTGAACAACTTTTGAACAACTTTGAACAACTTTTGAACAACTTTTGATCAAGTTTTGAACAATTTTTTTGAACTTTTGGTCAACTATAGACCAACTTTTGTACATTTGAACAATTTTTGCACAACTTTTAAACAATTTTTTTGAAGAACTTTCGGATGACATTTGAACAACTTTTGAACAACTTTGGAACAACTTTTGAACAAGTTTTGAACAATTTTTTGGAACTTTTGATTAAATTATGACCAACTTTTGAACAACCTTTGAACAAGTTTTGAATAACTTTGGAACAACTTTTTTGAACAACTTTTGAAAAATTTTTGAACAATTTTTGTACTTTTGAACTTTTAAACAATTTTTTAACAAATTATATGAACAACTTTTGAACGATATTTGAACAACATTTGAACAACTTTTGAACAATTTTTGAACAACTTTTGAACAACATTAGAACAATTTTTTTGAACAACTTTTGAACGACTTTTGAACAACTTTTGAACAACTTTTAAACAATTTTTTTTTACAACTTTTGAACAATTCTTGTACAACTTTTGAACAACTTTTGAACAACTTTTAACAACTTTTTTGGACAACGAACAATTTTTGAACAATTTTTTGAACAACTTTTGAACAACTTTCAACCATTTTTTTTACAACTTTTAAAAAGTTTATGAACAAGTTTTAAAAAAATATGTTTTTAAAAAAAATTGGGCCTTTTTTTACAAAATAAGCCATATTGCGTTGGCATAGACCCTATGGGGTCAGTTTGGGTCCGATTATAATAATTTTGGGGAAACCGATTCGAAATGTTCTAAAAAAAATTTGGACTTTTTTTTCGAATTCGGTCTTATTGCGTTGGCATAGATCCTATGGGGTTTGTATGGGTTCGATTAGAACGATTTTGGGGAGATCGAGTCGACAAGCTTTAAAAAAAATTTGTACTTTCTTTTCGAATTGGGCCTTATGGGGTCGGCGTAGATTCTATGGGGCCTGTTTGGGCCCCATTATGAATATTTTGGCGTAATCGGGTCGATATCTCTTTAAAAAAAGGTGGGCCTTGTTTTTCGAATTGGGCCTTACTGCGTTGGTATAGACCTTACGGGCTCGGTTTGGAACCGATTAGAAAGGTTATTTGGAAATCGGGTCGATATGTTCTAAAAAAAGTTGGGATATTTTTTTTCGAATTGGGCCTTATTGGGTCTGCGCAGATTCTATGGGGCCTGTTTGGGCACCATTATGAAGATTTTGGCGAAATCGGGTCGATATCTTTCTAAAAAAAATTAGGGCTTTCTTCGAATTGGGCTTTATTGCGTTGGCACTGATCTTATGGGGTCTGTTTGGGCCCTACTATGAAGATTTTATCGAAATCGGGTCGATCTTTTTAAAAAAATTTTGCCTTTTTTTTTAATTAGGCCTTATTTCGTTGACATAGACCCTATAGGGTCTGGTTGGGTCCGATTAAAAAAGTCCGATCAAAAATTGTATAAAAGTAGTTCAAAAGCTCAAAAAAATTGTTCGAAAGTTGTTCTAAATAATTGTTTAAAAGTTGTTCAAAATTATTCAAAAGTTCAAAAGTTTGTCAAAAGGTGTTCAAAAGTTGTTCAAAAGGTGTTCAAAAGCTGTACAAAAGTACAAAAAAATTGTTCAAAAGTTGTTTAAAAAATTGTTCAAAAAAGTTGTTCGGAAGTTGCTCAAAAATTGTTTAAAAATTGTTTAAAAAAGTGTTCAAAAGTTGTTAAATAATGTGTTCAAAAGTTGTGCAAAAGTTATTCAAAAGTTGTTCAAAAATTGTTCAAAAGTTGTTCAAAAAAATTGTACAAAAGTTGTTAAAGAATTGTTTAAAAACATTGTTCAAAAGTTGTTCAAGAGTTGTTCAAAGATTG
Organism: Trachymyrmex septentrionalis; assembly: GCF_001594115.1. Classification (NCBI taxonomy): domain Eukaryota; kingdom Metazoa; phylum Arthropoda; class Insecta; order Hymenoptera; family Formicidae; genus Trachymyrmex; species Trachymyrmex septentrionalis. The sequence continues at coordinate 49,322 of NW_017304598.1, forward strand.
TTAAAGGATTGTGCAAAAGTTGTTCAAAAGTTGTTCAAATAAATTGTTCAAAGGTTGTTCAAAAGTTGCTCAAAAAGTTGTTCAAAAGTTGTTCAAAAGTTTTCAAAAGTTCAAAAAAAGTGTTCCAGAATTGTTCAAAAGTTCAACAAAATTGATCAAAAGTTGTACAAAAGTTGTTCATAAGATGTTAAAAAAATATTTGATAGTTGTTCAAAAGTTGTTAAAAATTTGTTCAAAAGTTGTTCAAAAGTTGGTCAAAAGTTGTTAAAAATTGTTCAAAAGTTGTTTTAAAAATTGATCAAAAGTTGTTCTAAAGTTGTTCAAAAAAATTGTTCAAAAGTTGTACAAAAGTTTAAAAGATGTTCAAAAAATTTGTTGAAAGTTGTTCAAAAGTTGTACATGAAAATATTCGAAAGTTGTTCAAAAGTTGTTCAAAAAAATTGTTTTAAGGTTCAAATGTTCAAAAGTTGTTCAAAAATAGTTCAAAAAATTGTTCAAAGCTTGTTCAAAAGTTGTTCAAAAGTTGTTCAAAAGTTGTTCAAAAGTTGCTCAAAAGATGTTCAAAAAAATTGTTCAAAAGTTCAAATGTTCAAAAGTTGTTCAAAAATAGTTAAAAAATTCTTCAATACTTGTTCAAATGTTGTTTAAAAGATGTTCAAAGGTTGTTCAAAAGTTGTTCAAAAATTGTCCAAAAGTTGTTCAAATCTGTTCAAAAAATTGTTCAAACGGTGTTCAAAAGTTGTGCAAAAGATATTCAAAAGTTGTTCAAAAGTTGTTCAACAAAATTGTTGAAAGGTGTTCAAAAGTTGGTCAAAAGTTGTTCATAATATGTTCAAAACTTGGTTAAAAGTTGTTCAAGTTGTTGAAAAGTTGTTCAAAATTGTTCAAAAAATTGTTCAAAAGTTGTTCAAGTTGTTCAAAAGTTGTTCAAAAGTTGTTAAAAAGTTGTTCGATAGTTTTTCAAAAAAATTGTTGAAAGGTGTTCAAAAGTTGTTCAAAAGTTGTTCAAAAAAATTGTTCAAAAATAATTCAAAAAAATGTGTCAAAAGTTGTTCTAAAGTTGTCCAAAAAAATTGTTCATAAGTTGTTCAAACGTTGTTCAAAAAAATTGTTGAAGTTTTTTCAAAAGTTGTTCAAAAGTTAAAGTTGTTCAAAAAAATTGTTCCAAAGTTGTTCCAAAGTTGTTCAAAAGTAGTTCAAAAGTTCAAAAGTTGTTCAAAATTGTTCAAAAGTTCAAATTTGTTCAAAAGTTTTTAAACGGTTGGACAAAATTTGTTCCAAAGTTGTTCAAAAGTTCAAATTTGTTCAAAAGTTGTTCAAAAGTTGGTCAAAAGTTCAAAAAAATTGTTTTAAAGTTATTCAAAAGTTGTTCAAAAATTGTTCAAATGTTCAAAAAAATTATTGAAAGATGTTCGAAAGTTGTTCAAAAGTTGTTCAAAAAAGTTGTTCAAAAGTTCAAAAGTATTTCAAAAATTGTTCAAAAAATTGTTCAAACGTTCAAAAGTTGTTCAAAAAATTGTTCTAATGTTGTTCAAAAGTTGATCATAAGTTGTCCAAAAGTTGTTCAAAAGTTTTTTGGAAATAGTCTCGATATGTTCTAAAAAAAGTTGGGACATTTTGTTTCGAATTGGGCCTTACGGGGTCGGCGTAGATTCTATGGGGTTGTCTCGGAATGATTATGAATATTTTGGGAAAATAGGGTTAATATCTTTTTAAAAAATTGTGCCTTTTTTTACAAATTGGGTCTTATTGTGTTGGCATACACCCTATGGGGTCTGTTTGGGTCCGATTATAATGATTTTGGAGAAATCGGATCGATATCCTTTAGAAAAAAATTGTGACCTTTTTTTTGAATTGAACCTGGTTGACCTGACCTGACCTGACCTGACCTCAACTGACCAGATCTGATCTCACCTGACCAGACCTGACCTCACCTGACCTGATCTGATCTTACCAACCTGACCTGACCTCACCTCACCTTTTTTTTTTTTTTTTTCATTAGGTAATGCCCCTGGGGGGAAGTGTGAGGAGTATGTGGGACTCGAGGTCGTGAAGAATCACGAACCCCCATACCCACTAAAACCCCATGGGAGACCTTCCTGACACGGTGTTGACAGGGGGGCGAGGGTACGCCGGTAACATTTCATCTCGCCCCCCCCCCCCCGTGTCTATTCTTGCTGTCTGAAAGCCAAATTGGCTTTTGCGCTCTCACGCACTCCTTCTCGTCCTAGACCGGCCCCGACAAACAGGGTCTCCGCTGCCTGTCGGGCCACCTTAGGGGGAGATGCTGGGGAGAGCAGCCCCCCGCTGCCCCTCCCCACCCCCTAGCTCCTTGAACCCTACCGGTTCGCGAGCCACTCCCTGACCAAATGGTCCCGGCTTTGCCTAGGCGGGTGAGTTTCCGCCCCCCACCGCCACCTCCTCCTCTTTCCGACTCTTGCGGTTCGAGAGCTGGAGGGGCTGTTTCCCTCCTCCTCTCTCTTTCTTTCCGCCCTTTCTTTCGCGGTCATCACTTTAATGGCAAACGTTGCTACAGCGCGCCAAGCGCTTTCTCCACTCACCATGGCTCTTACCAGAGCCGTCGGGGCCAGGTCCTGGCCCACCTCTTCTTGTAAAGGGTGTCCCAAAATTAACGCAAGAATTGAATTTGCCGCCATTTGTGAAGTAAAGTGTTGGCAACTCAAAAAAAAAACAATTTAACAGCTGACAGTTTAGGGTTAGTGAAAATAGCGAAGAGAGTTCGTTGAATGGATTATTGAACATCAACAAATGGATGCTGACTTTTCGAGCAAAATCATCCTAAGCGATGAAGCACATTTTCACCTTGATGGCTTTGTTAATCGCCAAAATTGCCGCTTTTGGGGTACGGAGAACCCACATGTGATTGTCGAAAAACAAATGCATCCATAACGTATCACTGTTTGGTGTGGATTTTGGGCTGGAGGCATCATTGAACCATACTTTTTTGAAAATGAGGCTGGTCAAGCAGTGACTGTTACTGATGCTCGATATCGCTACATGATAACACAGTTCTTTCTGCCGAAATTGGATGATATTGATGTGGCCAATATGTGGTTTCAACAAGACGGTGCCACATGCCATACAGCTCGTGAAACAATTCAGTTACTGCATGAGACGTTTCCAGGTCGTGTACTCTCTCGTTTAGGTGATCAGAATTGGCCCCCTAGATCGTGTGATTTAACACCATTAGATTTCTTTTTATGGGGTTATTTGAAATCACAGGTCTATGTCAACAAGCCCACAACTACCCGTGCATTAAAGGAGGAGATTCAACGCTGCATCAACGAAATTCAGCCACATTTATGCAAAATGGTCATGGAAAATTTCGACAAACGAGTGCGTATGTGCATGCAAAGCCGTGGAGGCATGCGGCAGGGGTCGCCAACGTCACGTCGACGACAGACTCCCCCTGTCACCGTACGCAGGTGCTCGCCTGGCCCTGATTCATGACAGACAGCCCCAGGTTTGCCATCCAGTCGAGGAGCAACTCGCCTCTGGCGTCTGTGATTCCCGATCCCCAGGCTCTTGCTCTGGCGTTCAGGTCGCTCGCCACAATCGTAGGGGGGCCCATGTTTCTTCTCACCGCCAATTCCAGTCCATCGTGGTACCTCTCGAAAGCCTCCGTACTCTTAATCGGGGATGCGTAGCACGACACTATGACCGTGCTTCCCCACTTCACCACCACGTATCCCCTATTTCGTTCCAGTACCTGGATGGGGGGCGAATTCTCGCTCCCCGCCCAAACTACCGCCGCCAGCCCCTCCGTGTCCCCAGCCCAGTGGGGATGCTCTGGGACTCTGTAGGGTTCCAATATTATTGCCAGATCCCACTTCTCCTCGGCCATAGCTTGCAGCAGCAAATCTTGTGCCGCCGCCGTATGGTTTAGATTCACTTGCACCAGTTTTAGGGACATTGCGGCGCAGCTATAGCTTCCTTTAAACCTATTTGCATCGGGGTCTCTTCGCTACCCCTGCCAGCATTCGTAAATGTTATGCGAGGTGGCCTCTTCTCCTTCGGGGCCTCTGCTACCCCCGGTTCCGGAGGCGAGAATTTTTGTACCCCAGAGGGGCGCTGCGAGATAGAAGAGCTTGGTGGTTTCGCCCCGCCGCTCCCCTCTCCTCTCCTCTTCCTTTCCTGCCGGATTTCGCGTTGCACCCCCTGGATCCAATTTTATGGTCCGCCTTTCTTCCCGCTTTTTTGCACAAGGGGCACTCCGCCGGGCGGTCGCACTCGCTGGATTTATGACCAGCTTGACCACATCGATAGCAACATTGGCTCCTATCCGTTCAGCTGTTGCATCTGGCACTTGTGTGTCCGGCCTCTAGGCACTTGAAGCACTGCACTCTTTGCTTTTGTAGAACGTCTACCCGGTAGGAGAGCTATCCGATCTTATCCTTCTCTGCGCCGTAATTTTTCTTGCTGCCAGTATGGGACATTGTATCCACGCGGTGCCCTGTCCCATTCCGCCTGCTGTCCGCCTAATGTGGCCTATCTTCACCAGGTCCTTGGCGCAAGCTCCTAGCGTGGCTATCGCCTCCACGATCTCCTCCACACTGACCGAATCGTCCAGGTCCCGTATCCGGAGATCTACTCTTCGGTGGGGCCTGGTTATCTTAACTCCTTCTCTGAAGGCCAGCAGCTCGCTAAGCCTTCCTGCGAGAGCATCAGCCTTGCTCACCTCTTTATCCCCCGGGATTTCTAGGATCATGGCCCCAGTGACCGCTTTTCTGGGTCTGACCTCTTGGATTCCTAGTTCTTGGAGATTAATCATGGTCCTCGCCTCTTTCATAACCTCCGCATAGCCCCCCGGTGGTGCCGTTATAACCACCGCCGGCATCCTAGGCGGCTTGCCAATCTTAAGCGTTTTCCCAATACCATTCTTGGCCTTGTCCGTACTTTTTTGGGGGGGAGGAGCCTCCTTATCCCGACCCGACTTCTCCTTGTTTCCTTTCGCAGGTGCCTTATTCCCGGAGCCCTTTTTGGCTACCGCGGTCTGATCCCCCTCCCTCCTCGACACTTCGCTATCCTTCTGCGTTGGTTGCGATTGCGAGGTACGAGGTCGGGGATCATTGGCATGTGTTCTCGCAGGAACGCATCCCGCACTCTTCTCCCCTGACTGGCCACCTGACTTCTGCTTCTTTTGGTTCTTACCAGAACCACCTTTTGCCTCTGTGGAACCCTTCCCACCGGTCTTGGGTACTTTTATAGTCTCCTTATTGACTACGCCTAACTCCCTGAGTACTGAGACAATAATACCCCTTACGTCATTGGGGTCCGCGTGTCCATCCTTGTCGCCTCCCCCCGTTCTCATGGGGGGGGGCCCAGCGAACCGTCGTCCAGATATCTGGACGCCACACCCATGAGCGGGGGCCTGAACACCGGTGGCAGAGGCTCTCCGGTTGCCTGGTCACTCGAAGGGCCCGCTAGTGCCCCTCCCACCCCGTGTCCATTTCCGTCGCCTGTGGACCTTTCCCTGGATCCTCCATTTCCATATCCGACTCGTGATCGGAATCGATGCGTCTTGCGTGCCTCCTCCTCTCTCGGTCGAGGTATTCTATGATCCTCTGAGCCCTCAGTTTCTTGTTCTCTTCTTTGGTCGCCCTCAGGTTTTTCTTGAGGGCTTCCAGTTCCTTCCTAAGGATATTTATCTCTGTCCTCATCTCCTCGAGCATCCCTGAGTTCTGGGTGCCCTGGAGCCTCTCGCTTATCACAGTGGTTGCGGCGGTTATTTTGGCGGCCGCCTCATAAAGCGCTTTTATAGTCGTTCCATTTAGGTTGTTGGCGGTGTTTGCCAACTTCTCTATCAGGTTGACTCCTTCATCCATAGCCGTGTTCAGATCATCCGTTGGTTGATCTGTATATTCTTCTAGGAACACCTGTTTCATTGCTCGGGACTTTTTGGCCCTCTTCTAGGGCAGCTGGAAATCGGGATCCATTGCCGCTCTCTACGCTCCTCTCAGCGAGTTTAGTTTGAGGAATTGCTTCCTCGTTTCCCTTGGGTCGATACTAAATCGTCCCCTATGATCCCTGATCTGGTAAAATTCCGTGCCCTTACATTTCTTCGTATCCGGGTCATCGTTGTCATTTTCCATGACCTCCAAGTCCGAATTACCCCCCTCTCGCTCCTTCCGCGATCGCTTCATACTCGCGATCGCTGCGGCTTTTGAGTCCGTGGTGCCAATAGATGACAGCGATATACTGGACTCTGATCTCACTAGCATCACCTGCGATGTGCTTGGGGTTTGTTGTTCCCCCTCTTTCTGCGCAGAACTTGGAGTGCTTGCAGCTTGGTTGTTGTGTAGCCGTTCCAGGACGATCCTCGCCCCCTCCAACTTCTTGTTCCCCACCTCGCTCCTCTTCTTCGACGGTTTTTTTAGTTTATTAGCGGATTCCATTCCTAGTAAGATTTCAAAGTACGGTTCGTCCATCATGGGAGCCCTACCGCGGTGGGGCATCTTCCCCATCGTTAAGAAGCCCTAGTGATCCACCCGGCAGCCGAGAGGCGGTCTTCGGATGGTCAGTCCTAGCCGGGTGCATGATTCTATTAAAAATGTTACGGGATAGGCCCGCGCCAAAAATTATGCTAGAGGTTTAACGTCACCCCTATTACCGGTTGCCACCCTACCGACGGGCGCTTCACCGGCCCCGGGCTAGACGGTGCTGCGGTTTACCCGCCGCGGCACGAGTATGAGGGGACGCAGACCGGGCGCCCCTCTACGCGTGCGCCTTCCGTCCGCCTGTGACCACCGGATAGGCTCCAATCAAGTCGGTGGCAGCGGTTCTTCCCACTAGTAAGCGTGCCGGCTCACGGGACCTATGCCTGGCCGAGGCCAGGACTTACAGTTACCCTTATTACCCCGGCAGAGGCCCAGTTACTCGACTTACCACCGACCCCGGTCAGGAGAGAACTACCCTCCCTTGGTTAGTCTCCGGGGAATCGCCAGCGGACTTCCACCTCACCTCATTCAACTATCACCATTCATATTACGTACCCCATCTACGCGGGGTACGGTGGGCTCTTAGTAAGGCATCCAAGTTGAACCCAAAGCCCCCTCGCCACGACAAGGCGGCCCACCACAAGGAAGTTGACCTGACCAGACCTAACCTTACCAGACCTGACCTGATAAGACCTGTCAAGACCAGACCTGACCTTTTTTTTTTTTTTTTTTTTT